>NC_092010.1:28413040-28713040 GCF_044704955.1 Pristiophorus japonicus | reverse complement strand
GGGAGGCAACATACCATCCTGGAGTCTCAGTTACAGCCGCAGAAACGCCTATCTATTCCCCTTACAATTGAATCCCCTATCACTATTGCTCTCCCACTCTTTTTCCTGCCCTCCTGTGCAGCAGAGCCAGCCATGGTGCCATGAACTTGGCTGCTGCTGCCCTCCCCTGATGAGTCATCCCCCCAACAGTACTCAAAGCGGTGTATCTGTTTTGCAGGGGGATGACCGCAGGGGACTCCTGCACTACCTTCCTTGCTCTACTCTTCCTGTTGGTCACCCGTGGCAGAAGGGCTTTAAACTGTGACTCTTCCCCACCGTGCCTTTGCGGCGACTGCACCAGTTTTTAGTGCGTCCCTCAACATGTACTCCTGGATCTTGGATTGTGCCAGTCTGCAACACGCAGCCGTGGACATCTCCTTGCTCTGGAAGACCAGCAAGTTTCGGCAAGACCAAAGTGCGTCTTTCACTGAGTTGATGGCCCTCCAGCAGCAGGTGATGTCTGTCTCGGTGTGTGTCCCTGGGAACAGCCCGTAGAGCACAGAGTCCTGTGTTATGGAGCTGCTAGGGATGAACCTCGACAGCAACCACTGCATCTCCTTCCAGACCTGCCTTGCAAAGGGGCAATCCTGAAGGAGGTGGATGACAGTCTCGTCTGCACCACAGCCGACTCAGGGGCAGAGTGCCGTGTCTCTGAAACCCCGGCCGTGCATGAAGGATCTGACGGGTAGGGCCCTCCTCACCGCCAACCAAGCTACGTCTTGGTGCTTGTGTGAAAGCTCTGGCGATGAGACGTTCTGCCAAACGAGTTCAACAGTCTGCTCGGGGAACCACCCGACAGGGTCCACCCTCACCTTTCGTAGGGCGTCCAGGACTTTACGTGCCGACCACTGCTTTATGGCCTTGTGGTCAAAGGGGTTTTTTCTGAAAAACTTTTCCACGAAGGAATGGTGGGCAGGCATGGTTCAACTGGTGGGGGCGTTCGCGGCAGTGTTGCCAGACCCATCCTTCGCAATACCGGGGACAGGTAGAACCTTACCACGTAGTAACACTTGGTGTTTGCGTACCGGGGGTCTGTGCACATCGTGTCTCTGCGGACACGGTCCATTTTGGACTTTCAGACAAAGTGGAAGACGGCCCGGGTGACTCCCGCTGCACTGGAGCGAGAGATGGGCCAGACCTGTGCCACGTACAACAACCCCGAGAGCACCTCACTCCTGATGACCAGGTTCTTTCCTGCCATGCAGAGGGAGCACAGCTTCCACCATCCCAGTTTTTGTTTCACTTTGGCGATACGCTCTTCCCAGTTTTTGGCGCATGTCCCGTCCGCTCCGAACCATATTCCCAACACCTTCAGGTAATCTGGCTTAACGGTGAAGGGAATAAAGGATCGGTCGGCACATTTGCCAAAGAACATGGCCTCGCTTTTGCTGCGATTAACCTTCGCTCCCGAGGTCAGTTCAAACTGGTCGCAGATTGTGAGCAATCTGCGGGCCGACTGTGGATCCGAGCAAAAGATGGCGACGTCGTCCATGTACAGGGAGGTCTTGACCTGAGCGCCTCCGCTGCCTGGGATCATCACCCCTCTAATGCCCGCATCCCTCCTGATGGACTCGGCAAAGGGCTCGATACAACACACAAACAAGACAGAGGAGAGGGGACAGCCTTGCCTGACTCCAGATCTGAACGGAAAGCTTTCAGTTTCTCACCCGTTAATTAGAACTGCGCTACTGATATCTGTGTAGAGTAGTTGGATCCAATTGCGGATACCCTCCCCAAACCCCATTTTGGAGAGCACGTCCATCAGGTACGTGTGCGATATCCTGTCAAAGGCCTTCTCCTGGTCTAAGCTGATTAAGCAGGTGCCCACCCTCCTGTCCCGCACGTAGGCGATCGTATCTCTGAGTAGCGCGAGGCTATCAGAGATCTTCCTGCCGGGGACAGCGCAGGTCTGGTCCGGGCGAATCACCAGCTCAAGAGCAGACGTGACCCGGTTGGCGATGACCTTTGACATGAGGCTGCACTCATTCCCCACACACACACACAGCACACACACACGCTGTGTGTGTGTGTGTGTGGGGAGTGAGTGCAGCCTCTGCCCTGAAGGGGGCGCTGTGTGTGTGTGTGGGGAGTGAGTGCAGCCTCTGCCCTGAGGGTAGCGCTGTGTGTGTGTGTGGGGGAGTGAGTGCAGCCTCTGCCCTGAAGGGGGCGCTGTGTGTGTGTGGGGGGGAGTGAGTGCAACCTCTGCCCTGAAGGGGGCGCTGTGTGTGTGTGGGGGGGAGTGAGTGCAACCTCTGCCCTGAAGGGGGCGCTGTGTGTGTGTGGGGGGGGGGAGTGAGTGCAGCCTCTGCCCTGAGGGGGGCGCTCTGTGTGTGTGGGGGGGGGGAGTGAGTGCAGCCTCTGCCCTGAAGGGGGCGCTGTGTGTGTGTGGGGGGGAGTGAGTGCAACCTCTGCCCTGAAGGGGGCGCTGTGTGTGTGTGGGGGGGGGGGGAGTGAGTGCAGCCTCTGCCCTGAGGGGGGCGCTCTGTGTGTGTGGGGGGGGGAGTGAGTGCAGCCTCTGCCCTGAAGGGGGCGCTGTGTGTGTGTGGGGGGGAGTGAGTGCAACCTCTGCCCTGAAGGGGGCGCTGTGTGTGTGTGGGGGGGGGGGGAGTGAGTGCAGCCTCTGCCCTGAGGGGGGCGCTCTGTGTGTGTGGGGGGGGGAGTGAGTGCAGCCTCTGCCCTGAAGGGGGCGCTGTGTGTGTGTGTGTGGGGGGAGTGAGTGCAGCCTCTGCCCTGAGGGGGGCGCTCTGTGTGTGTGGGGGGGGGGAGTGAGTGCAGCCTCTGTCCTGAAGGGGGCGCTGTGTGTGTGTGTGTGGGGGGGTGGTGAGTGCAACCTCTGCCCTGAGGGGGGCGCTCTGTGTGTGTGTCTGTGTGTGTGGAGGGGGGGGGGGGAAGTGAGTGCAGCCTCCGCCGCCGGAAGCTTGAAGGGAGAGCGTTTCCGGTGCGAGGGAGCGTTGCTGCTCGCATGATGGCGGCGCGAGGTTTCCAGACAATGAGCCCGGGCGCGGCGGCGGTGGCGGCCATGGCAGCGGGGCCTGGGCAAGGGCAGCCGCCGGGCCGGATCGCGCCCAACCAGCAGCAAAACATCTTCCGCTCGGCCATGCCAGGGCAGGGATACCCGGTGAGTGCGGGCCCAGGGTGGGGGATGGAAGTGTGTGCACGGCGGGGTGAGGAGGGCAGGCCAGGTCCGAGGCCTTGTGTCCCCCTCCAGCCCAGCGCCTGGCCTCAGACTGCTGACCTCAGGCCCCGCAGCCCTGGCTGCTCCAGCCTCTTGCATTGTTCTCTCGCCCAGAAAGTCACGACTGCTTTAACGAATGCTTTGTAACTCCAACCCACCCCCAAATATACTTGTCCAGGGATGTGGAAGGGAGTTTCTTTGCTTGCAAATTTTAATTTTTAACTTTGGGAAACCCACTTGTGTTGAAAATTGTGACCGGCAATTGATGCTAGAGTTCCAGACCCCCACCACCCTCTGGGTGAAGAAATTTCTCCTTAAATCCCCTCGAAATCTTCTCCAATTACCTTAAATCGATGCCCCCTGGTTGTTGACCCATCTGAGGGAAATGGGTCCTTTCTCTCCACTCTATCTTGGTCCCTCAATTTTGTACACCTCAATAAGGTCTCCCCTCAGCCTCCTCTGTTCCAAAGAAAACAAACCCAGACTATCCAATCTTTCCTTGAAGGTAAAATTCTCTGGTCCAGGCAACATCCTCATAAATCTCCTTTGTACCCTCTCTAGTGCAATCACATCTTTCCTGTAATGCAGTGAACAGAACTGCATGCAGTACTCTAGCCTTGGCCTAACTAATGTTTTATACAGTTCAAGCATAAACCTCCCCTGCTCTTGTATTCTATGCCTCGACTAATAAAGGCAAGCATTCCGTATGCCTTCGTAACCACCTTATCTACCTGGCCTGCTACCTTCAGGGATCTGTGGACATGCACCCCAAGGTCTCTTTGTTCCTCTACACTTCTCAGTGTCCTACCATTTATTGTGTATTCCCTCGCCTTGCTAGCCCACCCCAAATGCATTACCTCACACTTCAGGATTGAATTCCATTTGTCACTGTTCTGCCCACCTGACCAGTTCATTTGATATCTTCCTTCAGTCTACAGCTTTCTTCTTTATCAACCACACAGCCAATTTTTGTATCATCTGCAAACTTCTAAATCATACCCACTACATTCAAGTCTAAATCATTGATATACACCGCAAAAAACAAGGGACCTAGTACCTGCAGAACCCACTGGAAAACAACCTTCTAAACACCCATCAACCATTACCCTCTACTTGCTGCCTCTGAGCCAATTTTGGATCCAACTTGCCACTTTGCCCTGGATCTCATGGGCTTTTACTTTCTTGACCAGTCTGCCTTGTGGAACCTTATCAAAGGCCTTGCTAAAATCCATATAACTACATCAAATGCACTATCCTCATCGACCCTCCTTGTTACCTCATCAAAAAATTAAATCAAGTTAATCAAACACGACCTTCCCTTAACACATCGATGCTGACTCAACTTGATTAATCAGTGTCCTTCTAAATGAAGATTTATCCTGTCCCTCAGAATTTTTTCCAATAATTTTCCCACCATCGAGGTTAGGCCGACTGGCCTGTAATTACTCGGTCTATCCCTTCCTCCCCTTTTTGAACAAAAGGTACCAGATTAGCAGTCCTCTGGCACCACACCTGTAGTCAGAGGCAGGTGGATGGAGTTAGATTGCAGGTCAGCCATGATCTCTCTGAATGGCGGAACGGACACAAGGGGCTGAATGGCCTCTTCCTGTTTCCATGTTCATAATTGTAAGGATCAGATGCAAGTTGGTGCAGCCTCGATGCAGTTCCTTGTGTGCAGAGGTCTACAGTACAGAACTGTAATTTGGCCAACTCGCTCATCCTGCTCCAGCCACCTTGTGATATGGGGCAGACTTGATGGACCAGTAGATCTTTTTTGCCTGTCAATTTTGTATGTTTGTATCAGGAGCTATTAGCCTTGCCATCAGTGTTGTTTCAGCGTATGAACCTTGAGTTTCCTTCAGCAAATGGTACTGAGGAAGTGCTGCACTGCCGAAGATGCCATCTTTCAGATGTGACGCTAAACCGAGGCCATGTCTGCATTCTCAGATGGAGGTAAATGCACGGCATTATTCAAGCAAGATCAGAGGGGTTCTGGCCAAGGTTTAACCCTCACCCAACATCATTAAAAATGGATTGTCTGGTCATTTATCTCATTGCCGTTTGTGGGACCTTGCTGTGTGCAAATTGGCTGCCCTGTTTCATATAACAGTGACTTTTAAAAAAAGTACTTCATTGGCTGGAAAGCCCTTTGGGACGTTCTGAGGCCGTGAAAAGCACGCGGCTGTCAATGGGAGAGCGATGAAAATCAGGGATGCGCAAGAGACCATAATTGGAGGAGCGCAGAGATCTCGGAGGGTTGTGGGGTTGGAGGAGGCTACAGAGGTAGGTGGGCAAGGCCATGGAGGGATTTGAAAACAAGAATGAGAATTTTAAAATTGAGGTTTAAAATTGCCGGAATGGGAGCCAGTGTAGGTCAGCGAGCACTGAGGTGAGGGATGAACGGGACTTGGTGCGAGTTTTAGATGAGCTCAAGTTTGCGGGTGGTGAAAAATGGGAGGCTGGCTAGGAGAGCACTGGAATAGTCAAGTCTAGAGGTCACAAAGGCATGGGATGAGGGTTTCAGCAGCAGATGAAGACGGGCGATGTTACGGAGGTGGTCTTGATGGTGTGGATTTGTGTTCGGAAGCTCATCTCGGGGTCAAATATGACACCAAGGTTGCGAACTGTCTGCTTCAACCTCAAGCAGTGACAAGCCAAAGTATCTCCCTGTTGGTGAGGAGCACAAGACTGCAACTTTTAGTGACCGTAGGTTTGTCAGTTTCATGTAGTTGCACCAAGGGCCAGGCAACCCTAGTGCATTCCCCAGTTGAATTGACTTAACTTATGCACACTGCGTGCATTGTGCGGTTGAGGAATTGCACTGGAGCAACACTTTAGAGCTGGATGAATATCTGGACAACAACTGGATTGAATGCTGCAGGAAAAGTTTCAGATTGTGCAGTTGAATACAGGGCGGAACACAATGGCCCTGAAATCCCGGCCTCCCCGTGTCCGTACGGACCCGGGGAGGCATCGCAAAAGCCGGTTTTTGGCATGCAATGTGCATGCACTGAAAGCTGGCTTTTCCGATCTGTCAAGTTTCTGGCTTGACAGATCTCCCGCATGTCGGGAGCAAGGACATTCCCACGGCAGAGATTGAGCTATTTGCCCATCTCTTTGCCCAGCGAATGTCCTTCAAACTCTTGTGCCTGGTAAAAGCAGACGCATAGCCTACTTTTACCAGCCTATGAGTTTAAAAACATATTAAAGTAAAATTTAAAAATACATATTTATGTTAAAAACCCTGCTCACTCAGGTAATTTTATTTTAAACCATAATTAAAACTTTTTTAAAAAATCGGCAAATTTTTTCCCAAAAACTTATCAACTTTAATTTCTATATATTTATGTGAGGTGTTTTTAAAAAAATGTTTTATATAGTGTTTGGGGGTGTTTCCCATTCATAGTTAATAGGTGTTTCGGACTTGTGAAACTCCTATAACTATGAATGAGAAAATACTTTACCGTGATTGGGTGTCCAGGCTCACGTGACTCCCTAAGGACGTCCCAACGTGAACGCGCTCCGTTGCGCAAGAAGAGGAGACCTTGAGTCCGGGATCTCTGGTGAACGTTCGACCAAAAGGCAAATGCTATTTTTAGTCGAACGCTCGTGGGAAGAAGAAACCGGGATTTCAGGGCCATTAATTTCAGTCCTTCTGGGGCCCTGGGCATGTCAGTTGTGGAATGCCACTGGTCAGGGTTGAATAATGTCACAACCATTTCTTAAAGCTTTGGTCACCTTCAGGGCATCGGGAGAGAGTCTTCAAGTTTTATCTCCGCATTCACATCTCCAGCAGAGTAAATACATTTGGGGGCATTTAGAGTAGCATGTATTCTTTGCAAAAAACAAAGTACAAACTTTATCACTCATCTGGCCTCTTATTATTGACTTATGACTTTGTGTATCTTGTTGCTATCTATTGCACTTTTTTTTTTAAACCTGTCTTTCTATAACGTCTGTCTCACTTTTGGTCATGTTATAATTAACAACTGGATTGAGGAATTTCCAAGGTTGACTGTTTAAGGAAACAAAAAGAAAGATTTGCATTTCTATAGCGTCTTTCACAACTTAAGGACGTCCCAAAGCGCTTTACAGCCAATGAAGTACTTTTTGGAGAGTAGTCACTGTTGTCATGTACGAAACGTAGCAGCCAATTTGCGCACAGCAAGCTCCCACAAACAGCAATGTGATAATGACCAGATCATCTGTTTTAGTGATGTTGATTGAGTGATAAACATTTTGCCAGGACACCGGGGATAACTCCCCTGCTCTTAGAAATAGCACCATGGGATCTATTACATCCACCTGAGAGAGCAGACGGGGCCTCGGTTTAATGTCTCATTCGAAAGACGACACCTCCGACAGTACAGCGCTCCCTCAGCACTGCACTGGGAGCGTCAGCCTAGATTTTAAAGGGAAAGTAGACACATGTTTCAAAACGAGGGTGGTATAAGGCTATGAGGAGAGAGCAAGGCAGTGAGAGTAGCTCTGGATTGCTCTAGCAAGTAACTTGCACACACATGATGAATCAAATGGCCCAGCTCTGTACTGCAAACATCTCTGTTCCATAACATGCCTTATCATGCAACATGATCGGGGTATCCCAAAGTGCTTCATATCCAATTAATTACATTTGAAGTAGAGGCACTATTAAGCAATCACACTTGGCAGCCAATACGTGCAAAGCAAGATCACACCACCAGCACGAGAGACCAGTTAATCTTTATTTGGTGGCATTAGTTGCGGGAAGAATTTTGGCCAGGACTCGGAGAACTCTCTGCTCTTTTTTGAATAGTGCCAGGCAATCTTTAAAGTCCCCCTGATCAAAAAGAGGGGGGGGGGGCGGGCGGCATATTGGTTTAAAATCTCTTTCAAGAGACAGAAAATGCAACACTCCCTCGGTGCTGCACTGAAGTGTCGGCCTAGATTACGTGTTGGTGCTTTGCATTTAACTGTATTCTGGTTACTCGAATGCACGGTCAGCTTTTCACGATTAACAAAGATGGCCAAACTTTAACGCAGTTAACAAAAAAACGATTAGCCATGAACTGGTGGAAGAAATAAAAGCTTGAAAGTGGTTGGGAGATGGATTTTTTTTTTTGTTGCCAGGTTGATGTCAAGTCAGGATTCGGAATCCGAACGCAACCTTTAGAGGAGAATGCATTTGAAAGTAACCTGGTTCTGTCAGCATTCAATGCGATTTCCAAAACTGCTATTTCAGCAAAAGACAATTCTGCACATTAGCAAAACCAATGAAGAAAATACTACACTGTCTGCAGTGTGCTATTTTCATGGCATGAGTATGAACAATCAAGCTCCACAATAACGGAAGCGATCCCGGGAAAAAGATTAGGACTGATTCTGTCAGCTGTGGCTCAGTGGGTAGCACTCTCTTGCCTCAGTCATCTGAGTGCGTTCAAGTCCCACTCCAGAGACATGAGCACAAAAATCCAGGCTGACTACTCCAGTGCAGTGCTGAGGGAGTGCTGCACTGTCGGAGGTGCCGTCTTTTGGATGAGACGTTAAACCGAGGCCCCGTCTGCTCTCTCAGGTGGACTTAAAAGATCCCACGGCACTGTTTCGAAGAAGAGCAGGGGAGTTACCCCGATGTCCTGGGGCCAATATTTATCCCTCAATCAACATCACTAAAACAGATTATCTGGTCATTATCACATTGCTGTTTGTGGGAGCTTGCTGTGCGCAAATTTGCTGCTGTGTTTCCTACATTACAACAGTGACTACACTCCAAAAGTACTTCATTGGCTGTCAAGCGCTTTGAGACATCCGATGGTCGTGAAAGGCGCTATATAAATCCACGTCTTTGCTTAAAAGATGGAGTGGTTTCTAACACAACTGCTCCCTGTGATAAGGCATTGATCTTTGTGATAGTTTAAAATGGATGACTTATTACTGACCTCCCAACTACAGGAAATCGTCTTTCCCTGGTCGCCCTATCAGAACCCATGGTCATTTTTTAAAAACCCCTCCCATGGCCTTCCCTGCTCTGGTGTAAATGGCCCCGAGTGTCTCAAGTCTCTCCTCTTAACCATAGTGCTGTCACCCTGAATGCAAGTTTTTTCCACTAATCCCCGTTGACCCATTGCATTTTCATATAGTCTATTCCGTTTTTAAGGTTCTTGAGCACCCTTTTCGCATACAGTAGCCGACCAATTTCTAAAAGTAGACCAGATCCCTTGGAACTTGAAATCTTTATCCTTTTGTATCTGATCCCACACAGGCATTAACAGTTACCCCAAGCATGGTCAATTGTGTACTGGAATTGATGTACCATGTCTTCAATCTATTCGGTTGAATAGAAATAGTACTCTCAGACCAGAGATCCAACGTGCTAAAGCTAATCAAATTTACACACACACATCTAGGAATTTATCGACAGAGTTTGTGGTATATTTTGACTTGTAAAAAGTCTTTGATAATATGCTTAAGAACTGTGGTATTAATGGTAAAGTGATGCCATGAATGGCTAAAAGATAGAAAGTATAGCGGGCAAGTCAGTGAATGTCTCTTGGATTGCCAACCTGCGCTAATCATGTGCCCCAGGGATTAGTGTTTTGGGCTCCTCTCGTTCTCCAAATACATAAATGATTTGGACGTGGAAATTAGAGAGAATATCATCAACATTTACTGATGCAACCAAATTCAGGATCATAGTAGACTATGAGGAAGAATGCAGGAGGACCGAGATAAATGGAGTGGGCTGATAGGTGGCAAGTGCAGTTCAACATTTACAAATATGTAGTACAGGTACAACGTCCGGAATCTGGAATCCTCAGGACCGAGTCCGTTCCTGTTTTGGAATTTTTCCGGATTTCAGACAAGAAAATCAAGAGTCTGAAATCCGGAATCCTCGACCGAATCCGTGCTGAGTTTTGAGCGGTGAGGTCCGAAATCCGGCAAAACCCGAAATCCGGCACGGATTCGGTCGAGGATTCCGGATTTCAGACTATTGATTTTCTTGTCTGAAATCTGTAATCCGTGCCGGATTTTGGGTTTTGCTGGATTTCGTACCTCGCTGCTCGCCGATTCACGCAGGTATTCCGCTGCTCGCCACCCGGCGCTGAGCTTTTCACCGGTTTCCTTGTCCCTCGCTGCCCGAAGTCGCCATCTTGGCCGCCTCAACAATGTCCGGTTTTCATTCAATAATTCTGGATTCCGGATAACTCCATCTGGGATGCGCAAAATGTCTGGTTTTTGGACAATAATTCTGGATGACTCCATCAGCTATGCGCAAAATGTCCAGTTTTCAGACAATTCTGGTTTTTGGAGTTCCGGAATCGGGACGTTGCACCTGTAGTACATTTTGGGGAAAGAAACAGAATAGAAATGTGCTCTAAATGGTATCATTCTCAGTGCAACAGTGAGATCGAGGGATAGGGGTACATAGATCTTTAGAAGCAGGTTTGCACCTTGAAAAGGCCATATAAAGGATAAATATGAAAGAACATGGGGTAGGAACAGGAAAATGGGATTGGAGTTGATTGCTCTGGCACAGACTCTGTCAAAGAGTCTATGAAATATCTATGATTCTATAATTCGGGAGGATTTGAAGAATCTGCATCGAACCTGCTTTTGTCCACTTCATTTTTTTTCAAAGAAGGAAAGGTGACACATTTGCGATACATCCTCAAAAATAAAGTACAATAAAGTAACACTTTGTAGCTTGAGTATAATCTACAACCATTTTCACATGGTATGACAACTTGTAATGTGGAACCACAATAAAGCCACATTTTTAAAAATTTGTTCCGGCTTGTGGGCGTCGCTGGCAAAGCCAGCATTTATTGTCCATCCCTCAAGAAGGTGGTGGTGAGCTGCTGCCTTGAACCGCTGCAGTCCCGTGCGGTGAAGGTGCTCCCACAGTGCTGTTAGGGAGGGAGTTCCAGGATTGTGACCCAGCGATGATGAAGGAACGGCCGATGTATTTCCAAGGTGTGTGACTCGGAGGGGAACGTGGAGGTGGTGGTGTTCCCATGCGCCTGCTGCCCATGTCCTTCCAGGTCGTAGAGGTCGCGGGTTTGGGAGGTGCTGCCGAAGAAGCCTTGGTGAGTTGATGCAGTGCATCTGATGCTACACAATGAAGAAGTTCTTGATTCTGAATCAAAAAACGTGATGCTGGGAATCTGAAAGCAAGCATAGAAAAGGCTGGAAATAGTAAGTCAGGCAGCATGTGTGGGGGGAAAACAGGAGCCAGTAAATGTTTTTGGACCCTTGGGACCGGCCCGACATTACAACAGTGACTTCTGAAAGTACTTCATTGGCTGTAAAGCGCTTTGGGGCATCCTGAGGTTGTGAAATGTGCTATATAAATGCAAGTTATTTTTCTCTTGATTCTGAAGTAATGACCTTAACTAATTTACAGAGCTTCAGTGATGGATGTTTACTGGCGTGAATTAAGGTGTCCCTGGAAGCATCAGGGAAGGCCACTTTGTCAGATGGGTTGAGGCAGCACTGTAAGGTGAAGGGGACAGAAAGCTACGAATTCGTCTGACGTGTTTGTGGGCTTGGCCCAAGTCTGTCTTTTGTGGGCAGTCTTATTTTTCAGGGTAGAATGCGGAGGAAGGAAGACCAATACCAGTTGAGCCATTGTTCTTGGGTCTTTTGTTTTACTTTGGTGTAGGAACTTGCAATCCATTCATACTGAGGCCTGGTGCTATCATTGGGCTTGGTGCTTGAATTCATCATCTCAAATCCAACCAGTCTGCCGCCTTAATGCTCTCTCTTTGCGATGCCGTTCGCTGTGCTGAGAAACGAGCAGCCTTCATTCATTAATTACATTTAGGCTGTAAAAGTAGATCATAATGTGTTGATTAGAGGCAAATGCCCCATAGATAGTACTGGTAAGTCCTAAATGAGTGCCAATAAAACTGGACGTGTTTGGCATGCTGGGGTTACACATTCTAATAATGTCAAGTGGAGGTTGGGTGTCCTCTTAGTTTGTGACTGGCTTGACCTGGTGCCAATGTAATGGAGTGAATAAAACTTATTCTGCATCATTTTCCTCTGGTGACATTCCCATATTGCTGCGTATACTCCGCTCTGAGGGATGATTGCTGATCTCTTGTCCTCCTTTTAGCCGCTCTGCAAACCCCACCTCTTTTGACCAAGCTTTTAGTCGTCCCTTCTAGTCGCCCCTTTAGAAAGAATGGACTTGCATTTCTGTAGCGCCTTTCACGACCTCCGGACGTCTCAAAGCGCTTTGCAGCCGATGAAGTACTTTTTGAATTGTAGCCACTGTTGTAATGTAGGAAATGCGGCAGCCAATTTGCGCACAGCAAAATCCCACAAATAACCGTGTTATAATGACCCGATAACCTGTTTTAGTGACATTAGTTGAGGGATAACTATTGCCCAGGACACTGGGGGAAACTCCTGCTCTTCTTCGAAATAGTGCCATGGGATCTTTGACGTCCGCCTGCGAGGGTAGACGGGGCCTCGGTCTAACATCTCATCTGAAAGACGGCACCTCCGACAGTGCAGCCCTCCCTCAGCACTGCGCGAGAGAGAGTGTCAGCCTAGATTTTTGTGCTCATGTCTCTGGAGTGGGTTTGGAATCCACAACCTTCTGACTCGGAGGCGAGTACTGAGCTGTGGCTGACACCAAGCACAAAACACAATTTATATTCAGCAATAACCCAAATGAGCAAAGGCTGGCGCTTCCTTTGGCATGCCATCGATTTGTGTCTAGTTTTACCTCTGTAAACAACGATGCCTTTCTATGGTAAGGGCGCTATATAAATGCAAGCTGCTGTTCTGCGCATTGTTTGTCAGCCATTTCCCGTGTACGGGTACTTAATTTTTTGCCATCGTGCCTGCTGATGAGATCGTTTTGAATTATATTAATTTATTTCATTAAAAATCCTCTCCAGTTGACTGGAATTTAATTGCAACAATTCAGCTATTATTGCGCCAGCATTCAAGGCTTTTCTTGAACACCCTTCACTGCGAGCAACTCTTGCTGTGTGCAGGCAGAGCCTTTATTCTCTTTTGAGTCTTGATGTTAATTAGCTGAGACCCGCAAGAGCAGCAGTGTGGAGCTGAAAGGCATGTACAAGAGACGCGATAACTGCTGCTACAAGGTCCTTCGCTGATCCATCTCTTTTGTGGCCTTTCGACTACTCACCGTCTGGCCTTGGACGGAACAATATCGCGACATCTTCTGGCGTGCCAGTGGCTCGTGCAGTTTGACAGTTGATTTGCTGAATTTCTTGTAAAGTTGAGGCGCGTGCATCCTCCCCACAATAAAATGTCGGCTGCCCACGAGCCACAACGTCAGCTTGCCGAGCGAGAGTGCAGTAAAGTCGAGCACAGCACACGGACAAAGGGTGTTTGAAAGGGACGCGGGACATGCAGTCAGCAACCAGGAGCAAACTCTTTGAATTTCTTGCTCACGGTTTGGTAAGGGTCTGTTTCCAAATTAACCCCGCTTTTATTTCCGGCGGTGGCAGCAGGTTTTTGTGAATTGTGTTGCAGCGTTTCGGGTCCAGGAGGTTTACTGTCAACGGACGACTTCTGTCCTAAAGAGGAGAAAGGGTTGCGTTTTTTCCCAGTTGATGCATTTCCCAGCTTGACTGCAGAATCAGTTGCAGCCTCCTGTTCAGCAGACCGAGCAGTTGGATTGATATGTACCTTGTAAGCTGCCTGTACTGGAGTACTGATTTAATGATTTGTTTTTTGTCATGCAACTTATTTTTACAGTCTATTTTTCTGACGTCCCATTCCCCCTATTTCACATGTTGGGTCACATTGTAGCAATTGCCTGTGCTTTGACAGCCAAGAGAGAAGGGAGCGGGACTGCTGACTTGTCCATTTCTTAACCTTCAGACCGAACTTGTCTGTAAATTTGCAAATTTTAAAACATAACTGACTGTAACTGTTTCTCCCCCCCCCCCCCCCCCCCCCCACCACCACCACCACCACCATGGTAACTTGAGAATATACTCGTCTGTGGCCGAGAGCAGTTACACGACCACTTTATACCCCCATACCTTTTCCAATACACGTCTTTAATCTGTCAGCTGGAGTAAAAATTTGATGGGGCAGCTGGCCCTTTGTGTTTTGCCCTCCCATTTGGAGCTGTATCTGGCCTCCATTCAACCACCCCCCCCCCTCCCATCTCCCTGATAATGTGGGCAAGTTTGATCATTTAACATGTGAGGCGCATGAGGCTACCTTGCGAACAATTTCCGTTTCTCGGGGTTTAATACTGGAGTGGCAGCTCTTACTACTTTTAAACTGAGCTTGCTGCTGCCCTCTCTTAGTGTCATACTTTTGTTTTCCCAGCGCCTGGCTCGGTTTCTCTCGAGGCTTGTGTTAGGTGGCTGTTGTGTTCAGAGTTGTCCTTTCGAAACCTCCAGTAGTTGGTGGCAATTTCCCATCCAACACCCGATTGTTGGTATCGAGGTGTGGGGAGTTTGTGTGCTGATTCCAGCTTTTCCCCCTGGTAAGGTCCAATCCTTGCCGCCTCTCATTTTGTCGCTTTCCATTTAACTAGCGTCCAGGAATGCCTCCGGGCAGCCGCATGCCGCCTCAAGGTGCGTCGATGGGTCCTCCGGGCCCTTCCTATGGCGGGAGCCCAGCAGTGCGACCAGGCATGCCTCAGTCGATGATGGACCAGTCTCGCAAGCGGCCAGCTCCTCAGCAGATTCAGCAGGTGCAGCAACAGGCAGCCCAGAACCGCAATCACAAGTACGTCTGATACCCCTACAGAACCTAAGTTCCTCGGCATTCAATGCAAATCAGCCTTGCCAGAAATGATGCGCTTTGAAACTAGGGGGCACAGTCTCAGGATAAGTGGCAGGCCATTTCCAGACAGAGATGAGGAGGAACTTCTCTGAGGGTTGTGAATCTTTGGAATTCTCTGCCCCAGAGGGCTGAGCATGCTGAGTCTCTGAATATATTCAAGACTGAGATAGATAGATTGTTGGAGATAGGGGAATCAAGGGATCGGGAAATCGGGCGGGAAAGTGGAGTTGAGGTCGATAATCACCCACGATCTTATTGAATGGCGGAGCAGGCTCTAAGGGCCGTAGGGCCTACTCCTGCTCCTATTTCTTATGTTCTTATGAAACGGTCGCTGTCTTCATCCCTGTAAAATGCTGATGCATGCAGGGTGTGGCTCTACAGGCGCTGGCAGCGTTCAAATGCCTCGCCCAAGTGACCATCCTTTATGTACGAGTCAAGGAAGTGAGTGTTGACTTGCTATTCTACACTGGGGGGCATCACAGCCAAGCCGAGTATAGGGCGATCCTACCTCCATTCAATGTCCATATCGGTACACCTTCTGATAGCGGTCAGGAGCAGGTAGCCTGGCTGTTTTCTTTTCTCCCTCAAGCCCAAAGTATTGTAGTAGCCCATAACTGCTGAACGTTTTCTTTATTCTGTTCGCCAGAATAGTGGTCTTATCTGCAGCAAGCACACTGCTTCTACAGAGTTGCACGATGAACATTTTCAAATCATAAATACATTATTCTTCACACAGTGGGACTCTTGCAATACTGTACAGCCAATGTCAGCCATTCAGCTGCTGCAGTTATTTCATCATCTTTGTGCTTTATCATATTTATCCTTACCATCCATTAATGTGGAGAAACCGGCATAGAAATGTCCTTGGATAGCTTAGTAGGTAAATGCATGGCTCCGTGTGTACGCCATGTGCAGTCCCCACCATTTATAGGAGTCGCCTTGCTCGCTCGGCTGTCTGTGCTGAGTGGGGACTAGGTTAGTGGTAGGGACTGCAGTTCAGAAGATCGCCCCCTGCTGTGTGCTCAGGTTGGTGATTTCAGCCGGGGGAGCAGATTGGGCACTACATGTCACTACTGTACTCCTGGGCTGATTTTTTTTTTTTTCCCCCTCTCCTGATCACTATCCAATGACTGACTGAAGTGCACACGTATGTGTACCTTGGGTTCATGGCAGGATTCAACGTTGCTTTTGTATCTACTCCCCCATGTCATCAAATCACCTGCTGACGCACACTGTTTGTGCATGAAGTATAGCCACTTAGACGAGGCGCTGGATGGCTGTCTGTATCCGTTGAGCTTTACCCCAGTAGTGGGAGGCCGAGACACAGGGCTTCAGGGAGGAACACGGGACCTAAAGAGCTGAAGGCACGGCCACCAATGATTAAGTGAATGGAAGGGGGTGGTGTCTTTTGGGGTGATGGAGAGGAAATTCGAAAGGAACACAGTTTTAAAAACTTATTGAGAACAAAGTTCTTAATGCACAAATGCTTTGTCTTTACAATAACTGGTTAGTTGTGTGATCTCATTTTGTCCTGACATTTGATCAGTTTTGTGATTAATTTACAGAGTTGTTGCGGGTCATGTTTCTGTAGTTGTTTTGGCAGTGTTTTAATGTCAGGTTTTTGCCAGGTAACCTCTTATGGTGCCTTGTGCTTCTAATGGCCATGGCACTCTGCCTGAATATTAAACGGGTGCCATTTTGGAGTGGCTGGTTTTGGAAGATCGGTTGTCAGGGTAACACATTTATTCTTTCATTTGAATAGTGCAAAGAAGAAGAAAATGGCAGATAAAATTCTACCTCAGAGGGTAAGTATTTCCTTTTTTTGTTATTTTCCTGCACCACATTCTTCACCTCGGGCACCTGATCCAAAAGTTTTGAATTTAAAAAAAGTAATCTTCGCACACCATTCCATAGCTGAAGGCAGGCGAGATGTGCTGATCATAAGGCTTGTCAATCAGCATGTTTAAAATGGCCACTCGGGCTGATGGGGAGCAAGACCTTTTTTTTGGTCAATGCTTGATATGGTCTAGGCAACTGCAGTGCAGTGGGTTTGATGTGGACTTGCATTGCTTGGGACCTGGCTTCAAATCCAATTCAGAACATTTCTGGTTCAGCCTGCAATAATTGCCGGGGAGGGGGATGGAATCGGTGACAATGACTTGGAGTTTATGGCAGGGCTGAAGACGATGGATTTGGTCTTCCCTCCGTTTAACTGGAGGAAATTGTGATTCATTCAACACTGGATGCTGGACAAGTAGTCCATCAACACAGAGGCAATGGGGAGGGGTTGAGGGGGAGGTGGTGAGGAGGTCGAGCTGGGGGTCAGCATCATGCCTTCAAGAAGCAGCATGTTGATGAAAAAGAGGAGGGGTCTAAGTACTGGATGGATAAGAGTGGAACCAGACGAGGGCAGCCCCACTCAGCTGGACAATGGAGGAGGGTGGTGTGGTCGACCATGTCAAAGGCTGAAGACAGGTGGAGGAAGGTAAGAAGGGATTGTGCACCACAGTCACCGAGGATGTCATTTGTGGCTTTGAAAAGGGCTGTTTTGGTGATGATCAGTGTTTGCATTATCCTTTTTGCTACAGATTCGGGAGCTTGTGCCAGAGTCTCAAGCCTACATGGATTTACTGGCATTTGAGAGGAAGTTGGACCAGACTATAATGAGGAAACGTCTAGACATCCAGGAAGCATTAAAAAGACCAATAAAGGTAAAATGTATGGCACGAGCTCAGTTATTTGGAGACGATCTGTACCTCATCCTACTAAAACTTGATTTTTAAGCAATGTGGCTCGGACACTTTTTAATCTAGTGTCATAAGAACAAAAGAAATAGGAGCAGGAGTAGGCCATAAGGCCCCTCGAGCCTGCTCCGCCATTTAATACGATCATGGCTGATCCGATCATGGACTCGGGTCCACTTCCCTGCCCGCTCCCCTTATTCCCATATCGTTTAAGAAACTGTCTATTTCTGTCTTAAATTTATTCAATGTCCCAGCTTCCACAGCTCTGAGGCAGCGAATTCCACAGATTCACAACCCTCTGAGAGAAGAAATTTCTCCTCATCTCAGTTTTAAGTGGGCGGCCCCTTATTCTAACATTATGCCTCGAGTTCTAATCTCCCCTATCAGAAGAAACATCCTCTCTGCATCCACCTTGCCAAGCCCCCTCATAATCTTATACGCTTCGATAAGATCACCTCTCATTCTTCTGAATTCCAATGAGTTAGAGGCCCAACCTACTCAACCTTTCCTCATAATTCAACCCCCTCATCTGCGGAATCAACCTTGTGAACCTTCTCTGAACTGCCTCCAAAGCAAGTATATCCTTTCGTAAATATGGAAACCAAAACTGTACACAGTATTCCAGGTGTGGCCTCACCAATACCCTGTATAGCTGTAGCAAGATATCCCTGCTTTTATACTCCATCCCCTTTGCAATAAAGGCCAAGATTCCATTGGCCTTCCTGATCACTTGCCGTACCTGCATACTATCCTTTTGTGTTTCATGCACAAGTACCCACAGGTGCCGCTGTACTGCAGCTCTTTGCAATCTTTCTCCATTTAAATAATAACTTGCTCTTGGATTTTTTTTTCTGCCAAAGTGCATGACCTCACACTTTCCAACATTATACTCCCTCTGCCAAATTTTTATCCACTCACTTAGCCTTTCTATGTCCTTTTGCAGATTTTTTGTGTCCTCCTCACACATAGAAACATAGAAAATAGGTGCAGGAGTAGGCCATTCGGCCCTTCGAGCCTGCACCACCATTCAATAAGATCATGGTTGATCATTCCCTCAGTACCCCTTTCCTGCTTTCTCTCCATACCACTTGATCCCTTTAGCCATAAGGGCCATATCTAATTCCCTCTTGAATATATCCAATGAAGTGGCATCAACAGCTTTCTGCAGCAGGGAATTCCACAGATTAACAACTCTGAGTGAAGAAGTTTCTCCTCATCTCAGTCCTAACTGGCCTACCCCTTATCCTAAGACTCTGTCCCTTGGTTCTGCACTTCCCCATCATCGGGAATGTTCTTCCTGCATCTAACCTGTCCAGTCTCGTCAGTATCTTGTAAGTTTCTATGAGATCCCTTCTCATCCTTCTAAACTCCAATGTATAAAGGCCCTCTTCATATGTCAGTCCCGCCATCCCGGGAATCAGTCTGGTGAACGTTCGCTGTACTCCCTCAATAGCAAGAACGTCCTTCCTCAGATTAGGAGACCAAAACTGAACACACTATTCCAGCTGAGGCCTCACCAAGGCCCTGTACAACTGCAGTAAGACCTCCCTGCTCCTATACTCAAATTCCCCTAGCTATGAAGGCCAACATACCATTTGCCTCCTTCACCGCCTGCTGTACCTGCATGCCAACTTTCAATGACTGATGAACCATGACACCCAGGTCTCGTTGCACCTCCCCTTTTCCTAATCTGCCGCCATTCAGATAATATTCTGCCTTCGTGTTTTTGCCCCCAAAGTGGATAACCTCACATTTATCCACATTATACTGCATCTGCCACGCATTTGCCCACTCACCTAACTTGTCCAAGTCACCCTGCAGCCTTTTAGCGTCCTCCTCACAGCTCACACTGTCACCCAGTTTAGTGCCATCTGCAAACTTGGAGATATTACACTCAATTCCTTCATTTAAATCATTAATGTATATTGTAAAGAGCTGGGGTCCCAGCACTGAGCCCTGCGGCACTCCATTAGTCACTGCCTGCCATTCTGAAAAGAACCCGTTTATCACGACTCTCTGCTTCCTGTCTGCCAACCAGTTCTCTATCCATGTCAGTACATTACCTCCAATACCATGTGCTTTGATTTTGCACACCAACCTCTTGTGTGGGACCTTGTCAAAAGCCTTTTGAAAGTCCAAATACACCACATCCACTGGTTCTCCCTTGTCTACTCGACTAGTTACATCCTCAAAAAAATTCCAGAAGATTTGTCAAGCATGATTTCCCTTTCATAAATCCATGCCGACTTGGACCGATCCTGTCACTGCATTCCAAATGCGCTGCTATTTCATCTTTAATAATTGATTCCAACATTTTCCCCACTACTGATGTCAGGCTATAACCGCCTACAATTACCTGTTTTCTCTCTCCCTCCTTTTTTAAACAGTGGTGTTACATTAGCTACCCTCCAGTCCATCGGAACTGATCCAGAGTCGATAGACTGTTGGAAAATGATCACCAATGCATCCACTATTTCTGTGGCCACTTCCTTAAGTACTCTGGGATGCAGACTATCAGGCCCCGGGGATTTATTGGCCTTCAATCCCATCAATTTCCCTAACACAATTTCCTGCTTTATAAGGATATCCTTCAGTTCCTCCTTCTCACTAGACCCGTGGTCCCCTAGTATTTCCGGAAGGTTATTTGTGTCTTCCTTCGTGAAAACAGAACCAAAGTATTTGTTTAACTGGTCCACCATTTCTTTGTTCCCTATTATAAATTCACCTGAATCTGACTGCAAGGGACCGACATTTGTTTTCACTAATCTTTTTCTCTTCACATATCTATAGAAGCTTTTGCAGTCAGTTTTTATGTTCCCAGCAAGCTTCCTCTCATACTCTATTTCCCCCCTCCTAATTAAACCCTTTGTCCTCCTCTGCTGTATTACAAAATTCTCCCAGTCCTCCGGTTTGCTGCTTTTCTGGCCAATTTATATGCCTGTTCCTTGGATTTAACACTATCTTTAATTTCCCTTGTTAGGCACCGTTGAGCCACCTTCCCCGTTTTATTTTTACTCCAGACAGGGATGTACAATTGTTGAGGTTCATCCATGTGATCTTTAAATGTTTGCCATTGCCTATCTACCGTCAACCCTTTAAGTATCAGTCGCCAGTCTATTCTAGCCAATTCACGTCTCATACCATCGAAGTTACCTTTCCCCAAGTTCAGGACCCTAGTCTCTGAATTAACTGTGTCACTCCCCATCTTAATAAAGAATTCTACCATATTATGGTCACTCTTCCCCAAGGGGCCTCGCACAACAAGATTGCTAATTAGTCCTTTCTCATTACACATCACCCAGTCTAGGATGGCCAGCTCCCTAGACATATTGGTTTAGAAAACCATCCCTAATACACTCCAGGAAATCCTCCTCCACCGCATTGCTACCAGTTTGGTTAGCCCAGTCAATATGTAGATTAAAGTCACCCATGATAACTGCTGTACCTTTATTGCACGCATCCCAGTTTCTTGTTTGATGCTGTCCCCATCCTCATTGCTACTGTTTGATGGTCTGTACACAACTCCCACTAGCGTTTTCTGCCCTTTGGTATTCCGTAGCTCCACCCATACAGACTCCACATCATCCAAGCTAATGTCCTTCCTTACTGTTGCATTAATTTCCTCTTTAACCAGCAACGTCACCCCACCTCCTTTTCCTTTCTGTCTATCCTTCCTAAATGTTGAATACCCCTGGATGTTAAGTTCCCAGCCTTGGTCACCCTGGAGCCATGTCTCCGTGATGCCAATTACATCATATCTGTTAACTGCTATCTGCGCAGTTAATTTGTCCACCTTACTCCGAATACTCCTTGCATTGAGGCACAGAGCCTTCAGGCTTGTCTTTTTAACACCCTTTGCTCCTTTAGGATTTTGCTGTAATGTGGCCCTTTTTGCTTTTTGCCTTGGGTTTTCTGCCCTCCACTTTCTTTTCTTCTTTCTGTCTTTTGCTTCTGCCCCCATTCTACTTCCCTCTGTCTCCCTGCATAGGTTCCCATCCCCCTGCCATATTAGTTTAACCCCTCCCCAACAGCATTAGCAAACACTCCCCCTAGGACATTGGCTCCGGTCCTGTCCAGGTGCAGACCGTCCGGTTTGTACTGGTCCCACCTCCCCCAGAATCGGTTCCAATGTCCCAGGAATTTGAATCCCTCCCTTCTGCATTACTTCTCAAGCCATATATTCATCTGAGCTATTCTGCGATTCCTACTCTGACTAGCACGTGGCACTGGTAGCACTGATATTACTACTTTTGAGGTCCTACTTTTTAATTTAGCTCCAAGCTCCCTAAATGTGTTTTGTCGGATCCCATCCCGTTTTTTCTACCTATATCGTTGGCACCTATATGCACCACGACAACTGGCTGTTTACCCTCCCCCTTCAAAATGTCCTGCACCCGCTCCGAGACAGCCTTGACCCTTGCACCAGGGAGGCAACACATTGCTTTTCCTCCTATCTTTGTATCATCAGCAAACTTGGCTATGTTGCACTTGCTCCCTTCTTCCAGGTCGTTAATATAGATTGTAAATAGTTGGGGTCCCAGCACTGATCCCTGCAGCACCGCACTAGTTACTGATTGCCAACCCGAGAATGAACCATTTATCCCGACTCTGTTCGTTAGCCAATCCTCTATCCAAGCTAATATATTAGCCCCAGCCCTGTGAACTTTTATCTTGTGCAGTAACCTTTTATGTGGCACCTTGTCAAATGCCTTCTGGAAGTCCAAATGCACCACATCCACTGGTTCCCCTTTATCCACCCTGTTCGTTACATCCTCAAAAGAATTCCAGTAAATTTGTCAAACATGACTTCCCCATCATAAATCCATGCTGACTCTGCCTGACTGAATTTTGCTTTTCCAAATGTCCTGCTACTGCTTCTTTAATAATGGACTCCAACATCTTCCCAACCACAGATGTTAGGCTAACTGGTCTATAGTTTCCTGCTTTTTGTCTGCCTCTTTTTTTAAATAGGGGCGTTACATTTGTAGTTTGTCAACACCTGGTATTAAACTGTGAGAGGATGGAACAAGACTCTTTGAATCTTTTCATTGTGGAAGGGACTTTGCAGAACCAATGGGATTTGTGTGTTACAGCAGTTTAATTCTTTGTAATTATTCATTTTAATTTAACCGTTTGTCTTTTGTGTGGCACTTTAGATTCTGAGCTTCTGGGGTTTTTATTTCAAAGTTTGAGTGCCGGTTTATCATTGCGTGAAGTATGTGACCTTTGTATAGAATGAATAGCGTGCGTCACAATATTCCTCGGAGTAGGGGTGTAATAAGGCTTCCTTTCTCCAATGTTGGGCTTCGAAGCTCCATTCAACTCCTTTTCTCGACCTTGCATCTGGTTTCAATTTTGTTTGCTTGCGGGCTACACAAATCGATTTGCTTGCGATAGCGTACCGCTGCATTCATGCCCTGCGGGTTAATTCAGCAGCAGTTAACCGATTTTAACAGCATAGGTAACCAAGCGAGGTAATGAATTCTTCACGGCTGCTGTCATGACTGCTCAAGGCGGATGATTGATAAATTGGGTCTCCTTCTGAGAGCCAAAACATTGATGTAGTTAGCATCAGAGAGCTTGACTCTCCATGGAATAACCACTAGCTTCCTCCTCCTTTTTAAGAAACCCCAATGTTCCTCTCGTGCCTCATGAATGGATATGTTGGACCATGCAGCCCAGCAAGGTTTGATCTAGGTTAGAAATGTGGAGCTCTCTCCTCCCAAAAAGCTGTTGAGGTTAGGTTAATTGGTCATTTCAAAGCGGAGATTGCTAGATATTTGTTGGGTAGGGATATTGAGGGTTACGGAACCAAAGCGGGCAAACGGAGTTGAGACACAGATCTGCCAGGCTTGAGGGGCTGAATGACCTGTTTCCGTTCCTTTGTTCCTTTTTATGAAAGGGAAATCGTGTTTGACAAATTTATTAGAGTTCTTTGAGGATGTAACGAGCAGGGTGGATAAAGAGGAGCCAGTAGATGCAGTGTATTTGGATTTCCAAAAGGCATTCGAAGGTGTTGAGGCTGGGTCATTGAATATATTAAAGGCCAAGATAGACAGATTCTTGAACTATAGGGGAGTCGAGGGTTATGGGGAACAGGCAGGAAAGTGGAGTTGAGGTCAAGATCAGATCAGGCTCGAGGGGTTGTATGGCCTACTCCTACACTTATTTCTTATGTTCCTCGCTCTGTGCTAAGTGAGCTGATCTTTGGTGTTAAAATTGATCTCCGTGTGGTTAGGAAAGAAATCAACGAGGCTGATGTGACCCATGCTGGAACGTTGAATGAGGATAAATTGTGATTTCCTACAGTAGAGCATGCCACCAACACTCACTATCTAGACTTGCCTGTCGAGTAAACACGTGGGTGAGACACTGAATGGGTGCTGGTACCGATGGAATTCCCCCTTCAGGAGAGAAGGAATAAGGGGCAGAATTCAAAACTCAACCAAAATAGCCAAACAAAAGAAGCCATCCAAATACTGAAATGCAAGTGGGATATGTCGCAAGGGGGAAACAGCAAGCATTCTACACCAGGCAAACCGAAACAAACTCTGGATTCCTCAGTAGCTTGCTTTAGAGACTCTTTCATACAATAATATTTCTGCGCAACAGAAGAAAAAAATATTTTAAGGTAAAACTCCCTCTTTTTTTTTTCCAGCAAAAGCGAAAGCTTCGTATATTTATTTCTAATACGTTCAACCCTGCAAAACCAGACGCAGAAGATGGGGAAGGAACAGTGGCATCCTGGGAGCTTCGGGTCGAAGGAAGGCTTCTAGAAGATGTAAGCTTTTTATTTTTCTCAGTTACCTGGGGAAGGAGTGTATCAAAGATTGCCCCTACCCCTGTCATACCAATCTCCACATTCCTTAGCAACGATATAATGAATAAGCCAGTCGGGTTGTGTTTATGTCAGTTGTCAAGAATCTGCTTTGTTGCACTGACCAGTATGGAGTTGACCACTGAGATGTTGATTGTGCCTTGATCTGCTGTGGGGAGGCACGAAACAGAATCCATGCATTGTTTGGGGTGATGGTGGTCAGGGGCGAAGAAAATTAGCAGGCTAGTTGTTTCTGGGTACCTGTCTCATGGCT
This sequence comes from Pristiophorus japonicus, assembly GCF_044704955.1. Classification (NCBI taxonomy): domain Eukaryota; kingdom Metazoa; phylum Chordata; class Chondrichthyes; family Pristiophoridae; genus Pristiophorus; species Pristiophorus japonicus. The sequence continues at coordinate 28,688,228 of NC_092010.1, read as the reverse complement.
TCCAGTGCAGCCCAACGAGAGGCTGGGATCAGGGTGCTCGTCTTGGCACTCAGCCACAGAGACACGTAGCTTTGGCAGACCACTAGAGAACTGTAGGCGGTGGGGGAGTGGGTGCATTAGAAGGTGGTCGCTGGAAATTAATGGTGAAAAACTGCAAGGGAATCTGTGACTCAGTGGGTAGCACACTCTCCTCTGAGTCAGAAGGTTGTGGGTTCAAGTCCCACTCCAGGGACTTGAGCACATAAATCTAGGCCGACACTCCCAGTGCAGTGCTGAGGGAGTGCTGCACTGTCGGAGGTGTGGTCTTTTGGATGAGATGTTAAACCGAGGCCCTGTCTGCTCTCTCAGATGGATGTAAAAGATCCCACGGCACTATTTCGAAGAAGAGCAGGGGAGTTATCCCCAGTGTCCTGGGGCCAATATTAATCCCTCAATCAACATCACTAAAGAAACGATTATCTGGTCATTATCACATTGCTGTGTGTGGGAGCTTGCTGTGCGCAAATTGCCTGCCGCATTTCCTACATTACAACAGTGACTACACTCCAAAAGCGCTTTGAGACGTCCGGTGCTATATAAATCCAAGTCTTTTTCTTTCTTCAATTTCACTCAAATCATCTACTGATCTGCATTAAACTGCAGGAAGCTTATGAAATCTTATTTTTTTGTGTTTATGTAGTCAGCTGTATCGAAGTATGACGCTACGAAACAGAAGCGCAAATTTTCCTCTTTCTTCAAATCCCTTGTGATTGAGCTGGATAAAGACCTCTATGGACCTGACAACCATCTGGTTGAGGTAAGCAGACTGGAGTGATGTGCACTCCGCGACTGAATCATTTGGTTGTGCTACATCTTATTTGTTTCAATTTTAATGCCGACAGTTGAACATTTGAAGAGTGAAGCATGTCTGAGGATTTTCTGTCTGCAATAAAATGTCAGCACCATGATGACAGCTTCACAGACACCACAGTGGTTTGGGTCTCTTCTTTCCTCGGGCATTCTGGTGACTTATGTCATAAGAACATAAGAAATAAGAGCAGGAGTGGGCCATTTGGCCCATCAAGCCTGCTCTGCCATTCAATGAGATCGTGGCTGATCTGATCGTGGCCTCAGCTCCATTTTCTTGCCTATTCCCCATAACTCTTGACTCCCCTATCGTTCAAAAATCTGTCTATCTCTACCTTAAATATATTCAATGACCCAGCCTCCACAGTTCTCTGGGGTAGAGAATTCCAAAGATTCACGACCCTCAGAAGAAATTCCTCCTTGTCTGTTTTAAATGGGTGACCCTTTATTCTGAAACTATGGCCCCTATGATTGCTCTAGATTTCCTCCATGAGGGGAAACATCCTCTCTGCATCTACTCTGTCAAGCCCCCTCAGAATCTTATGTTTCAATAATATCACCTCTCATTCTTTTAAATGCTAATGAGTATAGGCCCAGCCTGCTCAACCTTTCTTCATAAGACAACCCCTTCATCTCAGGAATCAACCTAGTGAACCTTCTCTGAACAGCCTCCAATACAAGTATATCCCTCCTTAAATACAGAGACCAAAACTGTGGTCTCCCCAATACCCTGTATAGTTGTAGCAGGATTCCCTATTTTTATACTCTATCCCCCTTGCAATAAAGGCCAACATTCCATTTGCCTTCCTAATTACCTGCTGTACCTGAATGATAACTTTTTGTGTTTCATGTATAAGGACTGAAGCATTTTGTAGTCTCTATTTAAATAATTTGCTTTTTTATTCTTCCTACGAAAATGGATAACCTCACATTTTCCCACATTATACTCCATCTGCCAAATTTTTGCCCACTCACTTAACCTATCCATATCCCTTTGCAGATTCTTTATATCCTCTTCACAACTTGCTTTCCCACTTGCTTCCCCATGTCATGGGAGGAGCCTGAATGCATCCTGTAACTTGTCCATTCCCTACAATAGAAACTGACAGGTCTGCTGGACCCCAGTAAAAGCTTATTCTGGCTGGCTGTCATGGCATAACTCGTGAGTGTAGTTTAGTTCAACAATCAGCACTCTGGACTAGAGGTGGGACTCAATACTGGTAAGTGACACAAAGGAATCATTTGAGGCGAAACTGATAGAATGCCAGATCGTTTGTGTCTCTAACAGTGCACTCTTCATTAAAATATGTCATTCGTGCAATTGCATTGGCTGTAAGTGAGAGCATGATTGCACAGATGATTCTCTGAAGAATTCTACTGGTGTAGATGGTGAAAGAATGAGTTGCTCTCAGTTATACAAAGTGGTAACTGTACTTCATTAACTCCACTCAGTGGCACAGGACAGCCACAACCCAAGAGACTGATGGCTTCCAAGTGAAAAGACCAGGAGATGTGAACGTGCGCTGCACAGTGTTATTGATGTTGGATTACCAGGTAAGCAAAATGGGCTGACTGTACAGTTTTGGTCTCCTTATCTAAGGAAGGATGTACTTGCCTTGGAGGGAGTGCAACATAGGTTTTCTAGTCTGATTCCTGGGGTGATGGGATTGTCCTATGAGGAGAGGTTGAGTAGACGAGGCCTATATTCCCTTGAGTTTAGAAGAATGTGAGGTGAGCTCATTGAAATATACAAAATTCTTGACTGGGTAGATGCTGAGAGGATATTTCCTCTGGCTGGAGAGGCTAGAACTAGGGGTCACAGTCTTAGAATAAGGGGTCGGCCATTTAGGACTGAGATGAGGAGAAACAACTTCACTCAGAGGGTTGTGAATCTTTGGAATTCTCTGCCCCAGAGGGCTGTGGAGGCTCAGTCATTGAGTATATTGAAGACCGAGATCGATAGATTTTTGGATATTAAGGGAACCAAGAGATAGGGGGTTAGTGTGGGAAAGTGGAGTTGAGGTATGTCATGTATTCAACTGTCATTGTAACCCATGTATAAACTGACCTAAGTTGTACACCGTGAGAACATTGACCACTAAGTGGTGAACTTGTGGAAGACACTCCTAACCTGGACTTTCAGGTATAAAAGGGGAAGCTCCACCCACCTTCATCACTTCAGTGCTGGCTAATAAAGGTTACTGGTCACAGTGACCACCTCTCAAGTATGGGCCTCGTGTGCATTTATACTGTATAGTAAGGACACATTAAGGTAGAAGATCTGCCATGATCTTATTGAATGGTGGAGCAGGCTCGAGGGGCCGAATGGCTGAGTCCTGCTCCTAATTCTTATGAAGAGTTACATATGATCATTTATTAGCTCCAGACGTACTAAATCCACAAGTATATTTCCTTGAAATATTTTAATGAGTTTTAAATACCCAGAACTGGCAAAGGATATGAATTGCTATTAATGTCGTTTGAGCTGCCCAATGGCTCAGTTGGTTAAAGGCATTGAGTAGCTGAGACATACGGATCTTGGTCTGACATCTGATCTGTGCTGAGGTTAGTTGATTCCAGCTGAGGTGACAATGTGTTGACCGTGGCTCATGCAAGTAAAAAAAAATATCCAAGGCTGCCGTTCCTGAATGCTGTTCCTGACTCCTGCTGGGATCTGCGCCTTTGTGGACATCAAGGGCGGACAGGATTGGGTTTTCTGTGCTGGAGCTCACAGTCAAATAACCTGCCAGTTATTACCGTCTAAGCTCACACGTGAATAAATGACCAATCTAGTAAGGTATCGAAAGGTACCCAGCTCCCGTGGAACCCCAGGATGAACTAACCTTCAAACGAGAGGATTGGAAGGGGAAACCAAAAAGTATGATCATTTGAGGTTTGAAATGTGCTAGGAGTTGACAAAAAGCAGCACACTAACTTTATAGCCTTGCCCTTTCTGGACTTTCAGCCACTACTAAATCCCTGGCTGCTTCAGGGTGTTTATCATTGTACTGTGTTTACAGTTAGCCCTTTCAAACGAGCCTTGTTGACTTTTGGGCAAAGTTCAGGACTCTGCTCTCTTGCTGATTATCACTTCTCCTTTCCCTCAGCCAATCTCTAAAATTGAGAAACCTAAGTAAACTGCCACGGTTGAGAAGCGAAAGATTAATCAGTAAGTAGTGTTTGGGTAACTTCTGCTGCCTGCAGTGTTTCATCATTCTGCCCACTGTTGAAAGGGTCAGTTTGGGCAGTAAGCAGAAGAGAGTGGTTGTATGGCAGGGATGACATGGAACAGCTCATTAATACTACTGCTTGTTCAGTGAATCACTGAGCCAGTTCTGGACCTACCATGTGCCCAAATCCTGGCATATTTGGTTACCAGAAACATGTTGAATTTAATTATTTTGAGCCTCAGATGATGTAAGCGGCTGGATCTGCAGTCTCGGTGAAGACTGAGGGTGGCAGCAAACACATTAACTTCTCCAGCTGATTCGAATCTCCTGCATGCAGACACTGGCAGCAGCCTGCGTGTAGTGTAGATCAGGTGTCTGGTGGCCATTTACTTGGTGGCGTTGCTGGGTCTGTATAATGATTCACTTGCATTTTCTTTCTCAGCCGCCCCAGTTTAAATTGGATCCTCGTCTGGCACGTCTGCTGGGCATCCACACCCAGACTCGGCCCGTCATCATCCAGGCTCTCTGGCAGTACATTAAAACCCATAAGCTGCAGGATTCCCATGAGCGGGAGTTCATCAACTGTGACAAATACCTCCAGCAGGTAATTATTGGTGTGCTCTGTGTCTATATGTGAATGCACTGAATCAGCAGGAACGACCAGGTAACGAGAGTGCTTAAAAGCCCGTGAAACCCCACACAATTTCCACTTTCGATTAATCACGAAAGTCTGTGAAAGAAAAGGTGACGGTACTTTTTGATTTATATTCAATAATGCAGGAATGCCCAAGCGTTTTGTCTTTGTGGCCTGCTTAGGTGTGTGCCATTAATTCCCATATACCTCGAGCTGTGGATACGAACAGATCTCGGTGTTCTGGTTTAGGATTTATCCACCAATTATACAAACCTCCAGGTTCATAAATTTCGAGCGAACTATCAAATAAGAAATATGTGCAAATAGAGCTGGGCTGCGAGGGATTTGGCAGCCAGATTGTCTGAGCTTGTGGGCCTCGTGTATCCCACTGGCTGTAGTTGGGACAGCCCTGCAGTAATGCATTACTTTTCAAAATGCAGTAAAAATGTAATTTTATACTTGGCCAGTGCTAAGTGATACTGTTGTAAAGACCCACTTGCTCTTTACGTAACCTCCCCCGCCTCCACAAATCATCCGTTCAGTTTTTATTATATTGATCAAAATGATGTTTGATCGCCATGTTTTTACTTTGCAGTCATCGTACTCGAGGTGGGAATGAAGGGTGCATTAAGTGTTTTCACCAGCTGGATTTGAACCATTTTCTTCTAACTGCTGTCAGGCATACATTGGGACGTGAGTGGCTATACTTCACATGAACAACTGCTCGTGAATTCAGGGTGCCTTCAAAAGAGACGATGAAGAGACGAGTGCAATGTTCCTTTTAATTTTTTGGGCGGGTGGGGCCCCTTTAATGGGCTGTGCGGCCCATTCAAATTTCCACGCATGCACGATTTTTCCATTTAAAAGCTGGCGAACAGACTCTGTGGGACCTCCAGACAGCTGTGTGACCGCGCAGCTTAAAGGGAAACATTGCTCGAGTGTCACAATGGATTAGCACACTGCCCTTTGACCAGATAGTTATCTGCTGACTGTAATGCTACTAAGAGCAATGAGTTTAGTGGAGGCTTTCCTACACCTCTGCTACAATATTGGGATGATTGTAATCCTTAATCTTGGTTGCAGCTTGCTAATTTTTTTTTAAACCGAAGTTTAGATCTGAAATTACAGTTTAAATGGCCTTAACATAATTTTAAAGCAATGAATCACGTGTTCTTATCTTTTCTCCAATGAGTTTGTCAGTCTTTCATAACTTGGGGTTTTAACCCCTTCAAATCAATTGCACAAATCCTCCTGCAGGTACTCTGATAGTATTCCAAATATGGCCTTCTCTGTGAGTCGTAATGAGAGAAATTGCCCATTTGGGACAAAATGCCTGGATGTCCCTACTTGTAAACTACTCGGAAGCATTTTCTTTATTACTCATGTAACAGATCTACATTGTCTCGTGTGTGCATCAGTATCAGAAAATCACAGGTTGACAATGACCAAGGATGATAAAATGACTGTTCTCTCGTGGCCTGATCTGTGCAGCCTCTGAGTACAAAGCTTTATTCTTGCATAAGAGATGTCATTTCCACTAGCTAGATTAGTACTCCTGCATCTAATCTTTGTAAACACGAATCTGCTGGGCATGTGCTTTACACACATGGCTGCAAACTACTCACTTGGGCAATTTCATAGGATTAATATTTTCTCGGAATACTGAGATTAGACAGATTTCTCTTTCACTGTGGTACACCACACACGATTTCGATTTCTGCTGATTATTTTTTTGTTAAAATCTTCCACCTTCCATAAATTTCAAATCATCCAAAACTCTGCTGTTATCCTATCAGTCACCCAACGCCTCCAATTTAAAATTCTCATCCGCGTGTTTAAATCCCTTCATAGCCTCGCCGCTCCCTATCTCTAACATCTCCTCGAGCCCCACAACCTCCTCCCAAAGTCTCCGTTCATCTGGCTCTGGCAACTTTGTGTATCTTCCTCTCCCGCCATTGGTGGCCGTGACTTCAGCCGCCTAAGGCCCTACAATCTGGAATTATTTCCCTTAAAGCGCCTCTGCCTCTCTAACCCCTCTCTCCCTTAAAACCTACCTCTTTGACCAAGCATTTGGTCGCCTCTCCTAGTACTCCTCCTTTGGCTCGGTATCCGTCGGTTCTGCCTTGACGGCTCAGTGAAGCTCCTTGGGACATTAGAAGAGTTGGGGAGAAGACTAGAGGTGAATGGTTTGCTCTGCAATGGTGCTTTTCTTTCACAAATTGCAGGCAAATATTATCAGACTGCTGCCTGGACTCCAGTGTCAAAATAGCACGACAATGAAACTGTGCAGGTCTGTGTTTCAATCAGTCTCCTTTTGTACTGCGGCCTGTGAAAGTCACTTTATATTCCAGTCTCACCAGCCCTTGCTGATTACTGGCAGACATGCACCGTGCAATGTTAGCATTGACTGACATCAGTGGTGTGAGACTTAATATAGATTTAATTTTTCACTTCTCCACATCGCCCGTTACTTGTGATTGGATGTCTTTGTTGGTGTAGCGGTTGTATTCTCTGGAGACTGCTCGAATCACTTCAACCACTCGTTGCAAACAGAGCCACTCGATTCAGTCGGATAATCGGCCTGTCTATACAGAGCTTGTGGGAGCTGCGACCCCTCCTTCCTCCCCGTCCACCAACTGACCGGTCCGTTGAATGAGTAACATCACTGCCGTCTGTGATGTTGCAATCTGCAGACAGCATGCCCATGCAAATTTAGACAGCGCCTGACATCACAACTGGAAAGACCCGGCTGTCCTCCCAGGTGCCTGATCAGATTGATGGGTTGGCACGTTGTCGGAATCTAATTGGTATTATTTAAGTAGATTACTACCTTGGTCAGCCATAATTCAGTTCAGGTATCAAGATACTTGTGTGCCTTTAGAATGCAGTGTTACTGCTTGACTGTTTTCCTATATTGGTGCAAATAGGCGACGGAAAAAGCATCACAGCTAAGTCAATATGCTTCAATGTTTTACGAGATTCTTAATTCATGATTTCAAATTGTTCCTCCCACCAATACCTCGCTCTAGTTTACTACTGCTGAAAATCTGGCTCCAGACAAACATCAAGTTTGGAAGGATAGGATCGAAAACTCAGCGTTTTTCACAATTCAGATAGACGTAGTAGCACAATTTCACACAGCCACCATTACACGTCGCAGAAATCCTAGCGACAATGAGCATACTCAGTCTACCTTATGAATGTGTCTGAGGAGACATTCACATGTGGCTCTGCTCACAGCTATAAGGCAGGCTGACCATTTCCATAAGTATGTTACTATGGAGACTAAACGGATTTGGGTACTGATCTTTTCAAAAGCAAAAAACTGCGGATGCTGGAAATCTGAAATAACAGAAAAAACTGAAAATCTCAGCGGGTCAGGCAGTATCTGTGGAGAGAGAACAACAGAGTTAACGTTTCAGATCTGTTCCCCTCTCCACTGATATTTTCAAGCTGGAATAACCTTAAGTACCGTATTAAAATACAGAACCATGTGAAAAGTAGTAGTCCTGGCTTTTGAAAAATATTGGGAGATCTGCGCTGTAGATTTCTATGTTTCTTTCTATTTTTTCTAGTTCATAATGGCTGGACTCTATATTGGCATTTGATCAATCACAAGGTAAAAATGAACACTTACAATTAGATCGTGTCTTATATCGAAATATCTCCAATCTCGTCACATTATGAATAACTTTTTGGAGTGCAGAGGCTGTTATATAGGCGAAGGTGCAGTCATTCTGCACCAGTAATGCTGCACGGCCAGGAAATGAATGATTTTTCAAGGTTTGTATTGGTTGAGACCTGGTCCTGAGCTTGGGCTCAACCTTGGTGTTGATTTAGACGTGAACAGTGCAAAATGTGTTGAGATTTCTGACTGAACCAGGGCTCTAAATGGCTGCGTCAGACATTGTAGTCTAGTGGAGTAGCTTTGAGCACTAATGTTTAGTTTGGAAATCTAGTTGGTATTTGGAATTTAATATTCACTGTTTTAACAAATTGCAGGTGATGGTTTTTCAATGGTATATGCAGCTCTTATTTTGAAACTAAAACAGGATCCTGTTTTTATTGAAGATCCTTCCTTTGTTGCAGATCTTTGAGTGTCAGCGAATGAAGTTCTCAGAAATCCCTCAACGACTACATGCTCTGCTGATGCCTCCTGAGCCAATCATCATCAACCATATTATCAGGTGAGTATTGTTGACATTCGACCTGCTACACAAGAATTTGAGCTTGATCCATTTATAAAAAGTTCTTAAATATTAAGTTCTAACAACTATACTATAAATGTATTTCTCCAAATACACTCTACTAATTTCTTGCGTTTTCATTTCACTGAATGGGTTTTATATGTGGTTTGCTGTGCATTTTCATTGGTTAAAAGCTTTGCAAAGTGTCGGGATGTTACTGTTCTAACCTTCCTAGACTCCAACTCGGGCCTTTGGTCTGATGCATTTACCCTGCAGAAAGCCCATAGTGTTCAAAATCAGGAACTCCTTGTGCAGTGTCACTAGTGCAAATATGTAACCTGTAACTCCATAACCTATTGGGTTGTCCGCAATGTTCCCACTCACCTTTTTTTGCTCTGTCCCTTTATATGGTTGCGTGGCCCATTTCAAATTTTCTTTCAAATTTTCGCGCATGCGTGGTTTCTTTCATGCGAAAGCTGGCAAGCAGCCTGCACGGGACCTCCAGACCGCTGTGTGGTCACATAGCTTAACAGAAAAATGTTGGCTGTCAGTGTTGTGGGCCACTTTAATTTAGCTGGTGTTTGATCAATTTGAGGTATCTAAACTCTAACCAGACTAATGCATGTAGTGAGCTGACATAACTGCAGCTTCAGTGCATGCTTCAGTGTATTCTGTAATATCCCATCTCCATTTGATGTTTCAGTGTGGATCCAAATGATCAGAAGAAGACTGCTTGTTACGATATTGATGTCGAGGTGGATGACACACTAAAGACTCAGATGAATTCTTTTCTGCTTTCTACTGCTAGCCAGCAGGAAATCGCTGCTCTCGATAATAAGGTTAGCTGGGACCATTCTAACTTGGAGTACATTTGTGGTTCTGGGCAAACAGCTTTGACTGCACTAAACTTCTGTAGTGTAAATTCAGTGTTGGGGACTGATCTAAATCAAGAGTGAAGACTTTGCATCTCACTCTTGTGCGATGGCCTTTTAATGAAGCCCTAAATGGTGAAAGGCAAAGACGTGGCTGTGTGTATTTTGAATTCACTTGTAGCCCTGAGACGAGAGATTGTCGACTCAAACTAGTCAAACCTCCTGCAAGGCTAGAGATACGTAGGAATTTTTATTCTCTGGTGTGTGGAATGGACTTTGTTGCTAATTCACTAAGCTCCTTTAAAAAGAGTTTGCATTATCTCGCAGAAAGTGGGATTGAAGGCATGTGGCCTATTAGTCAGTACACGGCAGAAATATTTGGCGAAAATTCATTGCTTTGGGTTTTTATCTGATTTAAATTCCATTGTCTGGGTTGGTGTGGGGGGAGGGGAGAAAGAGAGAGTGGGCTCCACGAGCCAAATGGCTTTTTCCCAGTGCATGATTCCTCATGTACTTATAGAATTAAATGCTCGTCTTTATGAATGTGCGAGATAAAAACACGTTTGTTCTTCATTCATGGCCTCCATACACTATAGGAATGAAGTCTAGCTTGATTGTTTCTTGGGAATCCGTGTGCTAAGTTTGCATACAAAAAATGATGTGACGTTACAGCTAGGTGCCTTTTGAGGTCTCTTCCCATTGCCATCGAAACCCCAGGACTTGAGCCTTAGGACAAATCTCTTTCCCCCCCCCCCCCCCCCCCCCCCACCACAGTGAAAAATATTTTGTTCACGTTGCTTTGAAAGTGAGGAAAAACCATGGCTTCTCATTGCATACAAGTTATGCCAGATCTCAGATCTTCCTTGTCGACGTACAAATTTACCGCCTCTTTTTCAGGCGTTAACCTGTAAATTGAGATATTGCCCCTAATTGACAACCCCTAAAGCAAGTGCATCTGTTCCTGTATAATTTTTAAAATTCTTCACTTCAGGGGCACACAGTATTCAGAATCTTGGAGAGATTAGGAAGGCAAATGGAATGTTGACTTTATTGCAAGGGGGATGGAGTATAAAAGCAGAGTAGTCCTGCTACAACTGTACAGGGTATTGGTAAGGCCACACCTGGAGTACTGCGTGCAGTTTTGGTCTCCGTATTTAAGGAGGGATATACTTGCATTGGAGGCAGTTCAGAGAAGGTTTATGAGGTTGATTTCTGAGATGAAGGGATTGTCTTATGAAGAAAGGTTGAGCCTGTACTCGGAGTTTAGATGAATGAGAGGTGATCTTATTGAGACACAAGATTCTGAGGGGGCTTGACAGGGTAGATGCAAAGAGGATGTTTCCCCCCTGTGGGGGAATCTAGAACCAGGGAGCATAGTTTTAGAATAAAGGGTCGCCCATTTAAAATGGAAATGAGGAGGAATTTCTTCTGAGGATTGTGAATCTTTGCAATTCTCTACCCCAGAGAGCTGTGGAGGCTGGGTCAATGCATATATTTAAGGTGGAGATAGACAGATTTTTGAATGATAAGGGAGTCAAGGGTTATGGGGAGCAGGCAGGGAAGTGGAGTTGAGGCCAAGATCAGATCAGCCATGATCTTATTGAACGGCTGAGCAGGCTCGAGGGGCCAGGTGGCCGACTCCTGCTATTTCTTATGTTCTTATTATGTATATTGTCAAGTGGCTACACACGAACTTTGTGTAACGGTTGCTATTCCTCCACAAAGTGTCTTAAATCGTGGGCAACATTCTTAAAAAGCCAAAAGCAAAATACTGCGGATGCTGGAAATCTGAAATGAAAAAAAAGAAAATGCTGGAAATACTCAGCAACTCCAGCAGAATCTGTAGAGAGAGAAACAGAGTTAATGTTTCAGGTTGTGACCTTTTGTCAAAACTGGAACGTTAACTCTGTTTCTCTCTCTACAGATGCTGCCTGACCTGCTGAGTATGTCTAGCAATTTCTGTTTTTATTTCTAAAGCCATGTGTCCGTTACGAAAAGGGTTTGTAAATCTTTCACCGAACAGGCAGAGCTGTCGTGCAAACTGTGGAAAGATGTCTCTGAGTTGGGGCCTGTTCACGTAAAACAATTGCCCGCCCAGCCCACACAGTGTTGAGAGTCTTGAGTATTTCTGTAATATTTTTGTCTGCATGCCTTAGAGATAGCACAGCATTGAGGAAGAAAAGAAAAAATAATAACATTTGTGAATTTGCTCCAAGAAAATAATGTCCCTAACTGTTGGGGTTTTAAGCATTATCCGGACGATTTCCATAGGCCAGATAAATAGTGCATTTTCTGAGTTAATTGCGAAAAGAGATCGAAGTTGCCTGTTTGGCAGAGAGCATAGATTTGAGGTTCTATGCAGCTCCCAAGTATAAGCCGTTTATCCTTGCTGTTTTACTCGCACAGATCCATGAAACAATAGAGACCATTAACCAGCTCAAGACACAGAGGGAGTTCATGCTGAGCTTTGCCCGAGATCCACAGGGCTTCATCAATGACTGGCTGCAGTCACAGTGCCGTGACCTGAAGGTACGTATTTTACCAGCTGAAGCCATGCTTAGCTTCTCTTTTGGCTGTGCATTGTTCTGACACTACACCACCGTGCACTGTATTCCTGAGGGGAACTAGTTTGTAAAACTATTACTTCAGGCATGAGCATTTATTGGAATAATGTTTACTTACTAAGACATGAACTTCCAAGTTACAGGAAGCACTATTCAAAGTTCCTTATTTTCTTACAAGAGGCGTGTATTGTGTGGAAGGGGATTTAAGAAGCATTTGATATCTGACTGTACCTGAATTTTTTTTTTTTTTAATTTGACCCAAACTACTATATTCCCAATCTGAGCTGTGTCTGTGGTGAATTGTTGACTAACTTGAGCCTTTAGATTTTTATTTTCCATTATTATAACAGACATAAAATTGTACAATGTTGGCACAGTATACAGGAAGTATAATTCAGTGTGCACAATATTGAAGTACAGAACGAGAGAGAGTAAATAAGCCTTAAGTAGAGGCGCACACAGCCCATATGTTTTGGTGAAAGGTATTGGTGATTAAGTATGCTCCTGTGGCAGTCTTATTGATGACTCTTGATTGTCTTGGGTATGTCGCTTTAACTTTGTGAGTTGCCACAGGCAGGTGGGTCAGCGCATGTTCCTTTTGCATGGTACCTGGGCTAATTAAACTGCGTTGAAGAATAGGGTGCCAGAATGGCCTCCTAGGACAGAGATTGCTGCTTGTGATTTCAACACGAGACGAGTTTCTCATCTCCCTGTATCTTTACCTCCAGTCTGCCATTGTAAACCAGTTACGCCATCAACGTACTCACTTGTAACACACCGCCTTCCTTTCTGCTGAGTCATGCTGGTGTTATCTGCATTCTTGTATTGGGACTTTAACCAAACTATTTACCTACTCACAAACTGAATTGGTAGTTGTCCTACAGAAATCACATTGTGTTATCTTATTTTGCATTGCTGTACTCCACATTTGATTCTCCTTATTATTCAAAAAAAAATGCTGGGCTTTATTTTAAATCCCAAAAGCCAGATTCTTGCTCATTGCTGTATCCTGCGCTTACAGCCGGCAACATACAAGCATAGGAAGCCGAATTCAGGAAAATGTCATTCAATCCGCCGAGCCCTTTCTTTCCATAGGCCGTGTACAAAGCACTCTATCTTGGGCTCTTCAACCCATCTCAGCATAGTCAACTGCAAGTTTTGTATCAGCAGACAATGCCTCATGCATTTATATGACATTCCTGTGACTGTTAGTTTAGCGGAGATGTTAACCCATCTTGTGTCTGTACATTTCCTGTGAACTTTTCCCGTTATAATTCCTATGTCTACATTTGTGGTAGACTTGTTTTGCTGTCATTACACCCTCTTTATTCCCATTCCCCCCCCACCCCTCCATAGCACCTACAGCAACGCGACTGGGTGTAATTACAGTGTGGTGCGTTTGTATGGGCCGTTTCCATTATCGACGTGGAAATGGGAATCTATAATAAAATAAGGACACAAAGTACGACTTGAAAGTGGGCATGGAATTCCAGCTGCACAACCTGGTCCAATTATCAAACCCTGCTTCGACCTTAAGACTTGTTCTTGACTCCCATCAGGAGAGTCATCAAACCTGTGTTTTAAAATAGCAGACAGAGGAATGTTTTCTGAATGGATGAAGCATTTGTCCACCCATATCACTGAAAAGAAGAGCAGTGGTGTCCTGGCTAATATTTATCCCTTAACCAGCATCACTTTATTTAAAAAAAACAATGATCATCTGGTCATTATCTCATTGCTAATTTTGGGATCTTGCTCTGCGCAAATTGGTGGCCGCATATGCTTGCATTGCAACAGTGACTACGCTTCAAAACTAGCGAATTGGGCTGCAAAGCAATTTGGGACATCCTGAGGTTGCGAAAGGCGCTAAATAATGCAAGTATGTTCATTCTTTCCTTACAACCAGTTTGACAGCTATCTGTAAGCAGAGGGGTGACACTGCAAGAGGCTTAGCTGTAAACCCGGTGAGAGTGGTGTGCAGTAAGGGTACACAAGTAACAGGCTGAGATCCAAGTCCACATATTGGGTGCAGCGTTTTTGCACCTCCTGCAGGTTGCAGCAGAAGTGGCCTACAGACCATTAACAGATTTAGTTCCCTCGTAGTCTACTTTACATAGCCTCAAATACAAACACACATTTCTGTTTCCATGGCAACTCTGCGCTCTGCATTCTGTTTGAGGCAATCAGAGGTTCAAAGGAATCTTAAATGTGACAATCAAATTTATAGAAATTTCAGCTCCGAAGGAGGCCATTTTATTCCACTGTGCCTGTGACAGCTCCATACTGGAACTGTCCAATCCCATTGCCCTGCTCTTTCCCTATAGCCTTTAACAGTTGCTGTAATATATTCCACACTTCCCACTTTATACTTGTACTTATCCTGAATTTATGCCCCAATTCAACCAGTGGAAACAATCTTTGACTTTACTCCCTCAAACCCTTTTAACACTTTTATTTGGTCCTCCCCTTTTCTCTGATGAATGCACCTCTAGTTTTTTCAATCTCTCACCATAACTAGTCCCTCTCATCCTTGTAAATCTGTGTTGCGCCGTTTCCATGGTTCTCGTAACCTGTAAACCTGCCCACGTTACTCCAACTTTAGCCTAATCGACACATTCATCACCACCTTCTTTGCCTTTGTATTCAATGCCCTTTTATCTAAAATCCAGCATCCCATTTGCCCTTTTTACAGATTTCTCCACTTGTAATCTTGATTTTAAAGTTCTACATATCTGCACTCTGAGATTATATGTTACTTCATTCCTTGAGAGTTTGACTGTTTAGGGTATATTTCTGTTCTCTGTCTTTCCACACTAGCCCTCACCCCCAGCCCAAATTTTTAACTTCATATATATCTACGTTGAGCTGCATTTGCTACACAACTGCCTAGACCCTATGCCCTTTTTACATTCTTCTTCACTGCTTTTTAGTTTAAAAATGTACAAATGGACTTTGTTCCAATCGAAATAGAAACGTTTCCTTTTGTTGGAACTCGAGTGCGCAAAGCAAAATTAAAACTGGGAGCCTCGAATTGCCACGGTCTTGTTCTGGACTTGTGCTGTTGGGTACAAGGGCCACGCATGGTTCATGATTCATTGGTTCCTCCTTGACTTATTCAGCAGAGGCATCTCTATCTCCGTTCTTGCCAAATACTAACTCGATTTGAGTGTTTGACTTTAGATATCAGTTAGCTGCAAGTACATGGCTTTCTGCTTTGTCATGATGAATTACTCCTCACTGCCAACATTCATGCAGGCGTTCTCTGTCGATTCCGCAATGCGTTGGATGCTCCAAACTTGAGCCAATTACGCGGCGGAGCTAAATTCATGGCACCAGCAGCAACTACATGCGACGCTTCTTTTCTGCTTGATGGGAAGGTCCATACAGACCAGTGGTGCCAAAAATACATTGGTGCCCTGTGTGGGGCTGAGCTCCCAGCCTTTCCGTGGCCAGAAGAAAATGGTGGCCTCTGACAGCCTGCAGTGGTCTGCTCATCCTTCCCAGTGACGTTTGCATCCCGGGTGAAACCACGTTTTCGGGTATTAGCTGTCAGCAGCACTGCAATCGAACTGAAGCATCACTTCGCAGAACCACTTTAGGAGCTCGTTCTGCGATGCTGAGCCCCGGATGCTGTCGATTATCCCTGCCCCTTTTATTGTCACAGGGTGATTCCGACAGTGGTTTGAACCGCCACTCTGCCACCAACAGTGGAGCTGTGGCTGACAGCAGACAGGCTGTGTAAAAGGGTACAGCCGTGGACTCTCAGCCTCGAGGTCATGAATTCAAATCCCACCATGGCGCATTGTGAAATTTAAATCGCAATCTAGCCCTTTGTGGGCTGGTACCAGAAAAAAAGCGCTGAAAGCAAACTTACTGCATTGTTTTTTAAAAATCCATCTGGTTCACTTTGTGCCTTGAGCGAGAGGAATCCTCCACCTTTCCCAGTCTGGCCTACACTTCCGCACTACATGCACTCCGACGTAAAACAATCGCTATCGGAAGGCCCACCCACACCCCATGAACAAATTTGTTTTGCGAAGTCGCAATGCAGTTAAGCACCTGTAAACCAGCACAGCATTCAGCAAAAGCAAGTACTTGGCTTTTATGGATTTTTTTTTTGCAACAGATAAAACTTGTGAAATACTAATGCTGTGGAAGAATAGAAGGTGTAAATCAGCCGTGGTCAAATTGAATGGTGGAACAGGCTCGAGGGACTGAATGGCCTCATCCTGCTCCTATATACATACCTATTATGAGACAGTTAATCATAACCTGGCTGCCTTACTAACAACACACTTATATTTACCCTCACACGTTCCCTTGCTTTCTGCATTACCACCCAAAACAAATTTGAGTACTTGCTTCACTTTCTCCAGCCATTTTGCATTGCGATATTCGCAATTTGCGCTTTGTTCTGCAGCATGAAGTAGCAGGAAGGTGGCTTTCAACTGCGTCTCCGATCCTGTGTGTTTCTGTGGTGCGCTAATGCAATGCAAAGTGCAATTGCCAACAAGCCTTCCGTTCCACCCCCTGACATTTTGATAGCGAGTGAACTTGGTCTACCCGAGTGACTTGCATAGAATCTGGGGAAGCTTCGACACCATTTATTTTTAAATTGCATCTGTCTATTCCAGTCACTTGTTTGATATTTTGTATTTGTAGTCTATGACTGATGTGGTAGGAAACCCGGAGGAGGAGCGCAGAGCAGAGTTCTACTTCCAGCCCTGGGCTCAAGAAGCTGTCTGCAGATACTTCTATTCTAAGGTAAGAATATAATGAGACCTACCCATCATTGGGCAAAATCTTTGTTCTAATTACTTTGCATAATAGAGCTTGTAATGGGGACTGGGTGGCACCGTTGAGTGAATATTTCTCATTCATCCTAAAACCTGGGTTTAGATCCATCCCGCATTGATGGGATGAATGACTCTCGTACCTCTGCTATCTGAAGTCCCCATGTGAAATTGAGTTTGGGGTAGTGTCAACCAACGGTCTAAGCTGTGCAGCCACACAGCTCTCTGCTGGCCCCACGATCTCAGCATTGGATATACTCAAAAGACTGAGCCTCCACAGCCCTCTGGGGTAGAGAATTCCAACAATTTAGCACCGAGTGAAGAAGTTTCTCCTCGTCTCAGTCCTAAATGGCCGACCACTTCAAAATGCTTCACAGCCAATTAATTACCTTTTGCAGCGTGGTGACTTATTAAGTAAGTAAATGTGGCCCACAAACTGCAAATGATAAATGGCCAGTTAATCTATTTTTGGTGGTGTTGTTTGAGAGATGAGGGTTGACCACGGCACCAGGAGAACTCCCTGCTCTTTGTGAAGTGCCATGGAAACCTAGGGCCTCGGTTTAACATCTCACCCACAACCATCTAGCACTCCCTCAGACCTGCACTAAATTGTCAGCTTAGGTTATGTGCTTGAGCTCGAGAGTGAGGCTTGAACCCATGATCTTTTGCCTCGGGCAACAGTGATACCAACTGAGCTAAGTTAACACTTCGCTGTGGTTTTCAGGGCTTCAAGGATCAGTCCAACAAGAAAACGAGTAATTGGGACAGATGAGCTAAAGAAAAGTTTGCTTTAATGGGGACATTTACACAAGTATAAGGTTTATTACCCCACATATTCATTTAACTTTATTATCCTTGAGTTTTCCCCTTCTGTTTTATATACAAGGGGAAAAAATGAACGACAGAATTCAACTATCCCAACACAGACTTTAAATAGTGAAATGTTTAGAAAGATTTTTTTTTAAACTTTTGAAACTGCAATCTTTGAACCATCCACACACCATGAGCAGCTGACTCAACCGGTTATGTACCAACTGAGTTGCTGACTGCAAAGTATGGTGTTTCCCTTTGCCCACAGGGCAAGTAAGTCTACAGGTTTTCACATTTCAGCATTTTAAGCAACTAATGCATGTTAGCTATTAGATAAATAAAATGGATCCTGGTGTGACTTGGCATTTGTCTTGCTACAATTGCACAGGGCCTTGGTGAGACCACACCTGGAGTATTGTGCACAGTTTTGGTCTCCTTATTTAAGGAAGGATATACTTGCCTTGGAGACGGTGCAACAAAGGTTCAATAGATTGATTCCTGGGATGAGAGGGCTGTCCTATAATGAGAGATTGTGGAGAATGGGCCTATACTCTCTGGAGTTTAGAAACATGAGAGGTGATCTCATTGAAGCATACAAAATTCTGAGGGGGATTGACAGAGTAGATGCTGAGAGGCTGTTTCTCCTGGCTGGAGAGTTTAGAACTAGGGGGCATAGTCTCAGGCTAAGGGATAGGCTATTTAAGATTGCGATGAGGAGGAATTTCTTCACTCGGAGTTGTGAATCTTTGGAATTCTCTGCCCCAGAGAGCTGTGGATGCTAAATCTCTGAATATAGTCAAGGCTGAGATCGATAGATTTTTGGAGTGTAGGGCAATAAAGGGATATGCAGATCTGGCAGGAATGATCAGCCACGATCTTATTGAATGGGGGAGCAGGCTCGAGGGACCGTGTGACCTGTTCCTGCACATATTTCTTATGTTCTTATTTAAACAACTTGTGAGCCCAACTTGAAGCAACATATTTCGGGCATCTCTGCTCTTGTTATGCAAACTGTTCTACTTACTGAGATGTGGGTTCACATCAGGACCCATGCGGTATATCCTCTCCCATTTTAAGAGATACGAGGTAGATTTCCCCCTCGTCCGATAGCCCCCCAGGGAGGCCTGGTCCATTTTGCTGGCAGGGCCTCATTGGTGTCCAGATGACTGGAAATCCATAGAAACAGGATGAGATCATTGAGCCCCTCGAGCCTGTTCTGCCATTCAATGAGATTATAGCTGATCTGCGACCAAACTCCATATACCCGCCTTTGCCGCATATCTTTTAATACTTTTTGGTCACAAAATCAATCTCCGATTTAAAATTAACAATTGATTGAGTATCAACTGCCATTTGTGGAAGAGTTTTCCAAACTTCTACCACCCTTTGTGTGCAGTAGTGTTTCCTAACTTCACTCCTGAAGGACCTGGCTCTAATTTTTAGGCTATGTCCCTCCAGCACCCCTTGCCCATGCAACTTGCGGGCTCGGGCTCTGAAGACGGTAGATTGATTGAGGGCAGGGCAACAGGGACCCAGGCTACCTTTCGTGGAGCACTCCGGCTCCTCCTTGCCCAACAGCAATAAAGCAGAACTTACCTTCGGGGTCCTCGTCGGCCAGGCCGCCAGCTGACACGCTCTTCCCAGTTTATTTTAGAAATGCCAGTTGGGTGTCTTCCATACGTGATTTTAAATGGGCTTGACTTGGGGCTGCTCTGTCGCCCACCGGTAGGCCGAGTGGAACACATTCACCCCGCCAGTGTGCCACTGCCCATTGTAAGCAATTATGAAAGCAAATGGTATGTTGGCCTTTATTACAAGAGGATTTGAGAATAAGAGTAAAGGCATTTTATTGCAATTGTATAGGGCCCTGGTGAGACCACACCTGGAGTATTGTGCACAGTTTTAGTCTCCTTACCTAAGGAAGGATATACTTGCCATCGAGGGAGTGCAACGAAGGTTCACCAGACTGATTCCTGGGATGGGGGGGGGTTGTCCTATGAGGAGAGATTGCGTAGACTAGGCCTATATTCTCTCGAGTTTAGATGAATGAGAGGTGATCTCATTGGAACATGCACAGTTCTTACAGGACTTGACAGGGTAGATGCAGGGAGGATGTTTCGCCTGGCTGGGGAGTCTAGAACCAGGGGTCACAGTCTCAGAATAAGGGGTCAGCCATTTAGGACTGAGATGAGGAGAAACTTCTTCACTGAGGTGAGGGTGGTGAATCTTTGGAATTCTCTACCTCAGAGGGCTGTGGAGGCTCAGTATATTCAAGACAGAGATCAATAGATTTTTGGATACTAAGGGAATCAATGGATATGGGGATAGTGCAGGAAAGTGGAGTTGAGGTAGAAGATCAGCCATGATCTTATTGAATGGCGGAGTAGGCTCGAGGGGCCGAATGGCCTACCCCTGTTGCTAATTCTTATGTTTCTGCCAGGGCAGGAGGGCTGAACAAGCACCCTATTGTTGTGTTTTATATCTGTTACAATGCCTTTGCTCTGAAGCTGAATTAGCAACTTTGTCCTCTGCTTTCTCATGTTTTAGGTGCAGCAGAGAAGACAGGAGCTTGAACAAGCCCTTGGTATCCGCAATACATAAGAGATCTGTGTGGCCTCGTCCCATGAGTGGCAACGGGTTGACATGAGATGTCTGGGTTCAAGGTTGAACGCAGTTTTATACGTGCACAAAGATTTCCGTTACAGTTTACAAACTGTAAAACTACATGCATCACTTGCACAAAATAAATCACCGCATAGCCCTTGTACTCCTGAAGTGTTCTTTGCTACCTTTTAGTACAACTGACACGTTCCCTTTATAAAACAGCATAGGATTAGAAAATAAGATTAGCTTATTGGCATTTGGGGGAAGTATAAGCCACAAGTGGTGACCTCAGTAACTATGTAAACAGTATATAAATGACCTAGTACTACTAATAGTGACACATTAGCAAACTAGATCAGACAGATTTGATGTTATATTTGCTTCCTTTGCTGCGTTTTTTTTTGTAAGTGGCTTTGTGTTGAAAGTGGGCAAGTATTTTGACCACAAACTGTGATTTTAGCTCCCTTCCTTAACACCCACCCTCAAAGAACCCTATGCTTCTTCTACCAATGGAGTGTTCCTTAAAATCAGTGAGACAGCGGCGGTGTACTTGCAGCAGCATTGGTACCTGCCTGAAAGCGGGTCAGAGCTTCTTTTACCCCTTTATGTCAGGGCTAAACTATGCCACTTGCCAACTATTCGGGGCCATTTTAGATTACACAATTTATTTTTTAAAAAATCCCCCAAAAATCTCTAGCTTGCAAGTAACATTTATTAATTCCTCTATCTCCAATCCATTCTTCCTCTGTCTTCTTCCTTCCGAGGCTGATTCTAATTTGCACCGAAAGGTTTCTTTCACAGTCTCATTTTCTCTGGTTTGAAATTCATCTCGTTAGTATTTGACAAGAAGTTACACGAGTTTAAAATGAGTTTTGTTCTCAAATTAGTGAATGACTTTAAAAATCACTCCAGTGCTGCTTTATATACTGGGTCGAATGTATTTTATGTATTTTTGTTTATTCCTCTTGACTCCTATCAGAAGTTTCAAGGCCAGAAATGAAGGGATAATTTTGTCTGGCTTTAGACAAAAAAAACTGTTGTGTACAATTCCAATTTAAAGGTGGTTGTCTGGCTATAGTTGCTTTACCTGATGCATTGATACAGGTGTTACATATGTTCCCTTGTTTATGTATCGTTCAATTCTTTAACTTCAAGATTTGTGTGTGCTGTACCCGAAACATCACCCTTCTACTTTGCATTAGTCTTAATAGCACTCAGTACAATTCTACTGAATGGCCACAGTAATAACTGTAGCAAGAGGTTGATGTTAGGGAACTTTTCAAAGCACACTTTAATCTTGATCAAGGCACAAAGTTCACTCAACTTTTGTCCTTGCCATGTAACCTTTTACCTCTGAACATGTATGTAAATCCATGTAGCAGTGAGTGAAACCCAGTTCAATAGTTGTACAAACTGCAACAGTTGGACTAAGACTTTGAAGAGTGCAGCTTCATAGGAGTCAATATTTTGTAGCGATTTAAAGGTGAATTAGTTTTAAAATGTGAAGCGGTGACAAAGTGATACACAACCATTCACTGTCTTTGCAGCAGCATTGTAGCAGCTTATGCTAATCCATGTGTGATCCCTCTTCTGTCTGAACCACATGCTATTGTATTAGCCAAGTTTAACTTTGTGGCATTGAATAAGTTTCTTCACCTAAGCCCATTATAACTTGGTTCTACCATTCAACTTGGAAAGAGTTGATGCCACCCTCTGAAGTGTGATAAACCAGGTTTCTCCAGCTCCCTGTTTAAAAGAAATTAACTGTGAGGGTAAATTATACAAATCCCCATAGTTAAACAAATGGATGTGTATGCTTTGACATTTAATTTTCAGTAACCGATAGCGTACTATCCACTGGATCAGACACTGCTCTAATGCCCTCTCTGGTTGTGTAGCCTGTTGACACTTGCTGTCTAGGCACTCTGATAAAGAGTGCCCAGCTGGGCAAGATACTGGACCATGAATGGTGACAGGAATCAGTGGCTGAAAAAAAAATTCATTTTTTTAATGTGTGATTTGTAATGCTGATCTGAAGTGGAAGATGACCGAGTTGTTCCATCTTCGCTGCAGAAACGGTTATCATACCGACGCTTTATTTCTGCATACACATCCATTTGTTTAACTATGGGGATTTGGATAATTTACCCTCACAATTAATTTCTTTTAAACAGGGAGCTGGAGAAACCTGCTTTATCACCTGTTAAACTTTAAAAAGTCCAGGCATTTTTTTTAAAACCTTGTTGATCTTGGAATTTTCATTTTTAGATCTGTGTCCCAAGGTTAACCATTTCCCTCCAAAGAGATCTCTCTCTTTAATTTAAAAAAAAATCCCCCAAATACGGGGGCAGTGTGGGGGGAGTTGCTCTGAGTTATTCCAGCTATCAGCTGGGACAGGATTAGGGGCCCTTACAATTGGCCTCAATGTCCCCAGGCTGGAAAGGGAAATGAATTAGCCTGAGTTCCCTCCTAATCACTGCCCAGTCACCTTTGCTGGAAGGTGGTTAAGTATGGATATCTGCCACAGACAGAATGAGCTGTTTGTTTTCCATCGTTAAATACCGACCATAGCAGTTCTGGGCTTGCTCGTGAAAGTTCCTTTTAGTCGGTGGGGCGGGGGAAGGCAGCCATAACTTCGGGAGATTAAAGGGTTGGAGGGGGAAGATCCTTCTAAGGATGTCATTGGATAGAATATGAAAGTAACAACAAGAGGCCTTGGCCATCAGTAACTGACTAGCTGGGTATTACACCTGAAAATAAATCAGTTACATCTCCAGTGACATTGAAAGGCTGTTCTTAGTTACGCTGCTATTAAATACATAAGTTGAAACTACTTACTCGGACTGAAATTTGAAGTGGTTGCCGTGTGTTTGATGGCGTAAGCCTGCTCTGTATTGCCAGGTGTTCCAGGGTCCATTTTATTCCAGTTAGCTACCAAATGTAGAAGGAACAACATGAAGGCAATTTGATTTCAAACTCTTCCTTGCCTTCTCTTTCCAAGTGTGTTATGACTGTGGTTAGGATGGGAGTAGTGATGAACAGAAGCTGTATTTAGACAGTTGCTGCAATAAACTGTATTTTTACTAAGTATTTTGAGGGACCAGACTTTTGTACTGTATGCTTGTATGTGTCACTCAGTTTTAATAAAACCTTCAATACAGAATGTTACTGTCTGATTTACTGCAGCGCACATCTGCATTTAACGCAGAAGAGTGGAGGCGTGGCATCGTGAGACTGCTTTTACAACGTCTTGTTACATTTCCGTTCAGCGCGTGGTGCTTACATTTGTAATATCTTTTAGATAATATATTAAAAAAAGGACCTGCAGCTTCAGATGTTGAAGCATTTTGCAGAGTGCAGTATTTATCTGTTACACTAACGACAGGACAGGTTACCTGAAATTATAGCTAGTTTCAATGCCACTGGGTTAGCCCAGAAGAGATTCGAGTCCAGCCATATTTTACTGCATTGACAAATGACCACCAACGTGTGTGCAAAATACATTTGCTTTGCAACGAGAAGTTAACTGAAGGGCTCGAGTGTTTTGTTTTCTTTTGGTTTGGTTTGCAAACTTGTTGAAATCAAATTGGCAATTTGTTTCTTCTTGAAGTTAATGACTGATAAATCCAGTTGGTGTGTTCGAGAAAAACAATTGCAGTACAATCACAAGCCACAGAATGAGCACTTTGGATGAGACCAGTAAAAATGGGTGTACTCCAGTGCAGTGCTGAGGAAGTGTTGCACTGTCGGAGGTACCGTCTTGCGGATGAGATGTTAAACCGAGGTCCTGATTGCTCGCTCGGGTGGACGTAAAAGATCCCATGGCACTATTCAAAGGAGAGCATGGGAATTCGCCCTGGCCAATATTTATCCCTCAATCAACATCGCAAACTGATTATCACGTTGTGGGAGCTTGCTGTGCGCAAATCGGCTGCCGCGTTTCCGACATTGCAACAGTGACTACACTTTGAAAAGGTACTTAATTGGCTGTAAAGCGCTTTAGGATGGCTGGTGGTCGTGAAAGGCGCTATATAAATGCAAGTCTATCTTTTAACAAATGAGGCATTTTGGACCTTGTAGGCTGTTGCACAAAGCATGGAGGTTTTCTATGCACACACACTCTCACTTACAGTACCAAACGCAATCTGGATAGTGATGAACTCAACTTGCAAATTAATAGATTATAGGAAATAAATAATTGTGAAATAGTTCAGTGTACTTGAATTATAACAGGTGCACTGTGGGATCTTGTATCTTGGAAATCAAATGCTTTATTTAAAAAAAAACTCCCTGTTGTCCATACAGTCTGGACTTTCAGTAGATGCAGGGATAGAAATCCAATATTTTACTGTTAGCATCTCAAGCTATCTATCCACTGGGTTTGGTGGCCTGATTGCAAAAACTGAATTCACCAAAAATGACTTGGGTTTTTATGATTCTTGCTGCATGTTGCGGCCCAATGACATCATTGAGACCCGACTGTAATTTTAACTCTGGTCTGAGCGGGGAATCCACCTGTTGTTAAAATCGGGCCACCAGTCTCAGAATTTGAAAGGTTATGTTCAAAATCCTGCAAATTTGCTGATGAAGTGTTCAGTTGGTTCAACCAAAAGGGTGTCCTTAATTTGTTTCACAAGCCTATTTTAGTGGGCCAGCAGAGTAAAGCTTTAAGTGTGGCAAACCATAAAAAGATTTGATGTAATCTCTCCAATGTTCAATGGTTTGTTGTGCAGTGAGAGATATGATCAGTGAGACCCACCACTTTTAGATTCCACTAATTTTAATGGTCATCATTTAAAAAAAAACTTTATGGTGTAACCAAAATTGATCGGCATTGTGATGCGATACCATTGCCATCTATTCTGCTCTATACCGTAGATTCTGCCCGAACTGCATGCAAGGCCCTACAAACGGTAATGAGTTTGAATGAGCAGTTCATTTGATTTTACTCTTTGGTTGATCAGTACACTGGGCGATTGACCTGCTCTTGGACAATACCGTGAGATCTGTAACGTCCACTTCAGCGGGCAGGTGGGGCCTCGGGTTAACATCTCACCCAAAGGACAGTGAGGGGAGGAGAATTAGTAAAGGAAATCTGCCGACCTTACCCAGTCTGGCCTATATGTGACTCCAGACCCACAGCAATGTGATTGAATCTTAACTGCCCTCTGAAATGGCCTAGCAAGCCGTTTCGTTGTTAAGAAAGCGGCTCACCACCACCTGCTCCAGGGCAATTAAGCATAGGCAATAAATGCCGGTTTTGCCAGCGATGCCCACATCCCGTGCATGAATAAAACTATTGGAACGGGAACAAAAATGATTGCTTTATTCTTGAGTATGAGAGAACCAGCCAGTAACTGCCTTGTGCAGTCAATGAACAGTGTTGTACCACCACCATTGTGTTGACACGAAGCGATTTTGGAAGCACATTAACGCAAGAATCTGGGGTGGGGAGTTCTAAAGCAAAAAGATGCAAGACCACCTCCAGGTGCGGTATAACTCCAGTCCAGTGCAAAGCCAACGTGGAATTATTTTTAACTTGGCTTCACGCTGGGTTGGAGTTTTATTACGTCCAATGTGAAGTCCCAAGTGGTGCGATATAAGAAGCAGGAGTAGGCCATTCGGCCCCTCGAGCCTGCTCCGCCATTCAACAAGATCATGGCTGATCTTCTACCTCAACTCCACCTTCCCGCACTATCCCCATATCCCTTAATTTCCTTAGTTCCCAAAAATGTATTGACCTCTGTCTTGAATATACTCAGCAACTGAGCATCTACAGCTCTGGAGTAGAGAATTCCAAAGATTCACAACCCTTTGAAGAAATTTCTCCTCATCTCAGTCCTAAATGGCCGACACCTTATTCTGAGACTGTGACCCTGTGTTCTAGATTCCTCAGCCAGCGGAAACATTTTCTCAGCATTAACCCTGTCAAGCCCCTTAATAGCTAGTAACACTACCTACTGGCTTTTAAAATTTGAATGCATTTCTTTTATCCCATTTCTCCCGAAGGTGGTGTCTTGTGTGGCAGTATTATCTTCTAGATGTTAGCAGTACCAACTGGCTAGTCTTTGTGTGAACCTTGACAGAATGTGTGAGGACATCATGCTTGAACTCGATCCTGCCCTCCTCCAATGTCCGAGCATGTATTGCCAGCTGGGATCACCAGTTAGTGATAAGGAGCTCTCTTTTTTTTCTCCCTCGCTTGCCGAGGCCAGTGTTAGCTCCCAGGTATGCACCCAGCATTGATCCGCTAACTGAGCACAAACTGGACTAGTTGTCGAGAACTATCACATGCACGGGCAGAGCTCCTTTATCATTGGGCAGGATGCAACTGGCCACAAAGCTCTGATCTGCTGGCGCAAATCACACTCCACAGCTACAGTCAACCATGGCTCAGTGGGTACACGCTCACCTTTGAGCCAGAAGGTCGTGGGTTCATTCCCACTGCAGGGACTGGAGCACATAATCTAGGCTGACACTCCAGTGCAGTACTGAGGGAGCGCTGCACTGTCGGAAGGGCAATCTTTCAGATGAGACGTTAAATCGAGGCCCTGTCTGCGCTCTTGTGTGGACGTAAAAGATCCCATGGCACTATTCCGAAGAGCAGGCAAGTTCTTCCTGGTGTCCTAGCCAATATTCAGCCAACACCTAAATCAGATTCTCTGGTCATTATCACATTGCTGTTTGTGGGAGCTTGCTGTGCACAAATTAGCTGCCGCGTTTCCCGCATTATAATAGTGACTACACTTCGAAAGTACTTCATTGACTGTAAAGTGCTTTGGGATGTCTTGAGGCCGTGAAAGGCGCTATAAATGCAAGTCTTTCTTTTACTGGTCTGAGACCAATATCTCTAGTTGGAGAGCACCTTTAAAAAATAAACCTTTTTTTTCCTCAATCTCTCACACATACAGATTTTCTGGCAGAGCTAGTATGAACACTGAAGCCCTGCTCAGTCTCACCAACCAGACTGCAACAATCTCATTAGCCACGCGAGGAGTCATTAAACAGGCCTATGCGAAAATGGCACATAAATCGAAAGCCCTCCTGCTGCAGCGCTGTGGGCACCGGTCGTTTCCTGAAACCAGTGCACTTTTATTGAGCGCAAATTACAATTGCCATGGCAGAGCAAGTCATTTCAATACAGACAAATGAATTGTGCCCATCAAATTTAGTGAGGCGTAGATTTTTTTTTAAAAGAACTGTTGTGTTTTGAAATGTGACTAAGGGAATGGGTCAAAAATGCTCCCAAACTGGGAGTTTTGATCATCAGCCATCCATCTGCTCACTTGTGCATGCACAAAGTAAAAATCTTTCTCTGAACAAATGTTAAAGCATACATCAAGTCTAAAGCATCTTAGTTATCAAGATAGGTTAAAAGAGTTGGGACTCTTTACCTTCGAGCAGCGTAGACTTAGGGAGAATATGATTGAGGTTTATAAGATAATGAAGGGAATAGACAGTGTTCCAGCTGACAGTTTATTTCAATTAAACAGGTTAGGCAGGACCAGGGGGCACAGATTTAAGTTGTATAGGGCTAGATCGAGGTTAGAGGTGGTTCTTTTCCCAGAGAATAGCAGACCTCTGGAACAAGCTGCCCTCTCATGTGGTGGGTGCAGACTCACTGAATTCCTTCAAGCAAAAGCTGGATTTGTTTCTGTCTGCGGCAGAGATTAACTCTTAGAGAAGGTAGGTACTGCAGGGAATTTAATGGCTAGAGTGATCTGGACTAGTTTCGCTCGCCTAGATGGGTCGGAGAGGAATTTCCCAGATTTTTTCCCCCAAATTGGCCTGGGTTTTTTAATCTGGTTTTTTGCCTCTCCCAGGAGATCACACAGTTTGGGGTGAGATATCGCAATTGTGCAGGACAGGCTGGATGGACCAGGTGGTCTTCACCTGTCCCGTCATTTTTCGTATGTTCGTATCAATGAATGATAGCTTGGAATTTAGGCCACTCTAGACTAATGAATAACAGAACATGAATAGAAGGTTGCAATCGAGGCAAGGGATCCAATGAACAACAGAGGCAGCATCTGAACCACTGACATAATTAAAAATAAAAACCTGACCACTCCAGGTCAGGCAGCATCTGTGGAGAGAGAAACAGAATTCACATTCCAGTTCTGATGAAAGGTCACCGAGCTGAAACATTAACCCTGTCTCTCTCTCCACAGATGCTACCTGACCCGCTGACTGTTTCCAGCGTTTTCTGTTTTTATTTCAGATTTCCAGCATCCGCGGTATTTTGCTTTTGTACCACTCATTTAATTACTGAGTTATAACCCACTTAAAGTTGCTTCTGTTTGGTATCTGCTGTTCATGAGAGGAGGTAGTTTTATTCAGTATTGCGTTCGTGGTTGTGATACATTTGTGCCAAATGATTGCTACAGATTGGAGTTGATCAGGAAATTCTGTGAGCTATGTAGATATTTTTTTAAATCAAATGCATCAGCTGTCTTAGTTTACTAATCAGATGTCAGCTGTGGCTCAGTGGGCAGCGCACTCGCTTCTGAGTCAGAAGGTTGTGCGTTCAAGTCCCACTCTGGGGATTTGGGTATGTAACCCAGGCTGCGCTCCAGTGCAGTTCTGAGGGAGCCCTGCAGTGTCAGAGGTGCTGTCTTTCAGCTCAGACGTTAAACCGAGGCCCCGTCTGCTCTCTCAAATGGATGTAAACGATCCCACGGCACTATTTCAAAGTAGAGTGGTGTCTTGTAAAATATTGATCTCTCAACCGACATCACTAAAACAGATGATCTGGTCATTATCACATTGCTGTTTGTGGGAGCTTGCTGTGGGCATATCAGTTGTCGTGTTTCCTATATTACAACAGTAGCTACAAATTGGCTGTAAAGTGCTTTGGGACATGCTAAGGTTGTGAAAGGCGCTATCTAACTGCAATACTTTACTTTTTCTTCTTTCTTCCTGGGGTATACACACCAGTTGTCATTTCGGTGAGGTGGGGTGACTCTTGATGCATCCTAGCATAAGTCTGGATATTAAGGACAAAATTGAGAGGTTAACTTCTTCGAATCAATTTGCTGTAATATATCTGAAATCTTTCCTGATTTATTGTTTGCTGGCAGGAGGGAAATTTTAGGATCGGCATTTCTCCTCTACGTTTTGGGATAATGGTACCGTTTTTGAGAGGCTCCCTAAAAGCTGCTGCAAACACAGCTTGGCACTATTAAGAATTGATATCATCGCTGACCAATAAGCTTGCCCGCAACGCGAGCCAATGAGCGAGCTGGGAGCGGGGTGTGTTTTTCCTTGGCGAGGACAGGCGTTTGAAAGCCCCGGGTGCGCAAAGTGCCCCGGAATTGGCTACAGAGCCGAGCGAATAGCGGCAGAGTGCAGAGTTCCCGTGTCTTCTGCAGCAGCACAAGTGGCCATGGCTCCGAAAAAAGTCTGCATCGTTGGATCTGGCAACTGGTAGGTATGAGCCGTTTTCTCTGCTCTGAACTGTAATATACATCTGTTACATTTCAGTTTGTGTAACTTAAAGCCTGTAGGTTTCATGTTGGTTGAACTGGTGCATTTAACAATGAGTATTGGTATATGCAGTAATAAGATTTCTTTGGATTGCAGTTTGGTGCATTTAGAACATTTTCACCGAGTGACATTTGTCAGTTTGGATACTGATCTTAATCAATAGTTTCCATTTTTGCACTGTGCAAATCCAGAAAGTCAGGTTTGTAACGTAACGAAAAAATAGAAAAGCAAATTGTAATTTAAATGGAGAAAAATTGCAAAGTGCTGCAGTACAGAGGGACCTGGGAGTCTATGTGCATGAAACACAAAAAGTTAGTATGCAGGTACAGCAAGTAATCAGGAAGGGGGATTGCAAGGGGGCCAGAGTATAAAAGCAGAGAAGCCCTGCTACAACTGTACAGGGTATTGGTGAGGCCACACCTGGAGTACTGCGTGCAGTTTTGGTCTCGGTATTTAAGGAAGGATATACTTGCATTGGAAGCTGTTCAGAGAAGGTTCACCAGGTTGATTCCAGAGATGAGGGGGTTGTCTTATGAAGATAGGTTGGGCCTATACTCATTGGAGTTCAGAAGAATGAGAGGTGATCTTATCGAAATGGTTAAGATAATGAGGGGGCTTGACAAGGTGGATGCAGAGAGGATATTTCCACTCCTAGGGGAAACTAAAACTAGGGGACATAGAATAAGGGGCCGCCCATTTAAAATGAGATGAGGAGGAATTTCTTCTGAGGATTGTAAATCTGTGGAATTCTCTGCCCCCAGAGAGCTGTGGAGGCTGGGTCATTGAATATATTTAAGGTGGAGATAGACAGATGTTTGAGCGATATGAGAGTAAAGGGTTATGGGAAGTGGAGCTGAGTCCATGATCAGATCAGCCATGATCTTATTAAATGGCAGAGCAGGCTCGAGGAGCCAGGTGGCCTACTCCTGCTCCTATTTCTTATGTTCTTGCGTTCTTATAAGATATTAAATTTCAGAGAATAAATTATCTTTCTCTACATAACTCCATTTGCTTAACACCATTGAATATTATAGCTCTTATTCAGTTGTCTGTTTCAGTCATATTTTACAAAACAGTACCTGGCCTGCCTAGAATCATAGAAATTTAGGCACAGAAGACGGCCATTTGGCCTATCGTGTCCAAAAAAGAGTTATCCAGCCTAATACCACTTTCCAGCTCTTGGTCCGTAGCCCTGCAGATTACAGCACTTCAAGTGTGCATCCAAGTACTTTTTTAAATGTGATGAGGGTTTTTGCCTCTACCACCCTTTCTGGCAGTGAGTTCCAGACCCCCACCACCCTCTGGGTGAAGAAAGTTCTCCTCAACTCCCCTCTAAACCTCCTATCAATTACTTTAAATCTATGCTCCCTGGTTATTGACCTCTCTGCTAGGGGGAATAGGTCCTTCCTATCCACTCCATCTAGGTCCCTCAATTTTATACACCTCAATCAGGTCTCCCCTCAGCCTCCTCTGTTCCAAGGAAAACAACCCCAGTCTATCTAATCTTTCCTCATAGCTAAAATTCCCCAGTCCTGTTAACATCCTCGTAAATCTCCTCTGTACCCTCTCTAGTGCAATCGCAACTTTCCTGTAATGTGGGCAGTCACATCTTTCTTGTAATGTAGAAATGTTTTGACTGCATTTAGTCGACGGTTGAAGCCTCTGAATAATGCAATGCACTTCTGGAATAGGGGAACATTGGTCTCCCCCGGTTCCTTTCAGTCAGTTGAGCCTGTTCCACTATTCTATTAGATCATGGCTGATCTGCACCTCAACTCCATATCCTTGGATATCCTTACCCAACAAAAATCTATTGATCTAAGTCTTGCAAATTTTAATTGACCCCCAGCCTCAACAGCCTTTTGGGGGAGGGGGTCAGATTTCCACTACCCTTTGTGTGAAGAAGTGCTTCTTGACATCACCCCTGAACAGCCTGGCTCTAATTTGTAGTTAATGCTCCTTGTTCTGGACTCCCCCCACCAGAGGAAATAGTTTCTCTGTATCTACCCCATCAAACCCCTTTATCATTTCACACATCTTAAATAGATCACCATGCAACTTGTCCTCATATAATTTAACCCCCGAAGCTCCGTTATCATTCTGATGAATCAGCACTACACCCCATCCAAGGCCAATATCCTTCCTGAGGTGCGGTGCCTAAAACTGAATGCAAAAGTCCAGATGGCCTGTGACTAGGAATGTGCCTCAATAGTTCACTGCAGTCTAATGTAAATAATGCAGCAGGATCACCTCACACAGCAGTTTAGCAGTGCTACTGTGTTTTTAGTGTTATGAATTTGGGTGTACATAGAGACTACAGCTATTCGGAATCGGAATCTATTAAAAATAGAACAGCAATGAATTTTCCACGGCTTAGTTCCAACTGTTGGAAGGTTATATCAAAGATTCAGCTGTGAAGGCCACTGCCTTTCTCACTGCACCCCCACCCCCCTTTCCCACTCTGAGTTTGTGTCCCAACATTGCTATTTTACACAGGATAGACGGCACAAAAACAGCCCATTCGGGCCAACCAATCCATGCCAGCGTTTATGCTCCACTCGAGCCTCCTCCCGTGAATAGCACGTTTAGTGAGTTGGTCTTACCGCAGGTAAAGGGTACACAGCCAGATAGGGAAGAGCAGTGCAAGGAAGGTAGTGCAGGGGTCCCCCTGCAAAACAGATACACCGCTTTGAGTACTGTTGGGGGGATGACTCATCAGGGGAGGGCAGCAGCAGCCAAGTTCATGGCACCGTGGGTGGCTCTGCTGCACAGGAGGGCAGGAAAAAGAGTGGGAGAGCTATAGTGATAGGGAATTCAATTGTAAGGGGAATAGATAGACGTTTCTGCGGCCGCAACCGAGACTCCAGGATGGTATGTTGCCTCCCTGGTGCAAGGGTCAAGGATGTCTCGGAGCGGGTGCAGGATATTCTGAAAAGGGAGGGTGAGCAGCCAGTTGTCGTGGTGCATATAGGTACCAACGATATAGGTAAAAAAATGGGATGAGGTCCTACAAGATGAATTTAGGGAGCTGGGAGCTAAATTTAAAAAGTAGGACCTCAAAAGTAGTAATCTCAAGATTGCTACCAGTGCCACGTGCTAGTCAGAGTAGGAATCGCAGGATAGCTCAGATGAATACGTGGCTTGAGGAGTGGTGCACAAGGGAGGGATTCAAATTCCTGGAACATTGGAACCGGTTCTGGGGGAGGTGGAACCAGTACAAACCGGATGGTCTGCACCTGGGCAGGACCGGAACCAATGTCCTAGGGGGAGTGTTTGCTAGTGCTGTTGGGGAGGGGTTAAACTAATATGGCAGGGGGATGGGAACCTATGCAGGAAGATGGGGGGGAAGTAGAATGGGGGCAGAAGCAAAAGATAGAAAGAAGAAAAGTAAAAGTGGAGGGCAGAGAAACTCAAGGCAAAAAGCAAAAAGGGCCACATTACAGCAAAATTCTGAAGGGTCAAAGTGTGTTAAAAAGACCAGCCTGAAGGCTCTGTGCCTCAGTGCGAGGAGTATTCGGAATAAGGTGGACGAATTAACTGCGCAGATAGCAGTTAACGGGTATGATATCATTGGTATTACGGAGACATGGCTCCAGGGTGACCAAGGCTGGGAACTCGACCTCCAGGGTTATTCAACATTTAGGAAGGATAGACAGAAAGGAAAAGGAGGTGGGGTGGCATTGCTGGTTAAAGAGGAAATTAATGCAATAGTAAGAAAGGACACTAGCTTGGATGATGTGGAATCGGTATGGGTGGAGCTACGGAATATCAAGGGGCAGAAAACGCTAGTGGGAGTTGTGTACAAACCACCAAACAGTCAGGTTGGGGACAGCCTCAAACAAGAAATTAGGGATGCATGCAATAAAGGTACAGCAGTTATCATGGGTGATTTTAATCTACATATTGATTGGGCTAACCAAACTGGTAACAATGCGGTGGAGGAGGATTTCCTGGAGTGTATTGGGGATGGTTTTCTCGACCACTATGTCCAGGGAGCTGGCCATCCTCGACTGGGTGATGTGTAATGAGAAAGGACTAATTAGCAATCTTGTTGTGCGAGGCCCCTTGGGGAAGAGTGACCATAACATGATAGAATTCTTTGTTAAGATGGAGAGTGACACAGTTAATTCAGAAACTAGGGTCCTGAACTTAAGGAAAGGTAACTTTGATGGTTTGAGGCGTGAATTGGCTAGAATAGACTGGCAAAGGATACTTAAAGGGTTGATGGTGGATAGGCAATGGCAAACATTTAAAGATCACATGGATGAACTTCAGCAATTGTACATCCCTGTCTGGAGTAAAAATAAAACGGGGAAGGTGGCTCAACCGTGGCTAACAAGGGAAATTAAGGAGAGTGTTAAATCCAAGGAAGAGGCATATAAATTGGCCAGAAAAAGCAACAAACCTGAGGACTGGGAGAAATTTAGAATTCAGCAGAGGAGGACAAAGGGTTTAATTAAGAGGGGGGAAATAGAGTACGAGAGGAAGCTTGCCGGGAATATAAAAATTGACTGCAAAAGCTTCTATAGATATGTGAAGAGAAAAAGATTAGTGAAGACAAACGTAGGTCCCTTGCAGTCAGATTCAGGTGAATTTATAATGAGGAACAAAGAAATGGCAGACCAATTGAGCAACTACTTTGGTTCTGTCTTCACGAAGGAAGACACAAATAACCTTCCGGAAATACTAGGGGACCAAGGGTCGAGTGAGAAGGAGGAACTGAAGGATATCCTTATTAGGTGGGAAATTGTGTTAGGGAAATTGATGGGATTGAGGGTCGATAAATCCCCAAGGCCTGATAGTCTGCATCCCAGAGTACTTAAGGAAGTGGCCCTAGAAATAGTGGATGCATTGGTGATCATTTTCCAACAGTCTATTGACTCTGGATCAGTTCCTATGGACTGGAGGGTAGCTAATGTAACACTTTTTAAAAAGGGAGGGAGAGAGAAAGCGGGTAATTATAGACCGGTTAGCCTGACATCAGTAGTGGGAAAAATGTTGGAATCAATTATTAAGGATGAAATAGCAGCGCATTTTGAAAGCAGTGACAGGATCGGTCCAAGTCAGCATGGATTTATGAAGGCGAAATCATGCTTGACAACTCTTCTGGAATTTTTTGAGGATGTAACTAGTAGAGTGGACAAGGGAGAACCAGTGGATGTGGTGTATTTGGACTTTCAAAAGTCCAAGGTCCCACACAAGAGATTGGTGTGCAAAATCAAAGCACATGGTATTGGGGGTAATATACTGACGTGGATAGACAACTGGTTGGCAGACAGGAAGCAGAGAGTCAGGATAAACGGGTCCTTTTCAGAATGGCAGGCAGTGACTAGTGGAGTGCCGCAGGACTCAGTGCTGGGACCCCAGCTATTTACAATATACATCAATGATTTGGATGAAGGAATTGAGTGTAATATCTCCAAGTTTGCGGATGGCACTAAACTGGGTGGCGGTGTGAGCTGTGAGGGGGACGCTAGGAGCTGCAGGGTGACTTGGACAGGTTAGGTGAGTGGGCAAATGCATGGTAAATGCAGTATAATGTGGATAAATGTGAGGTTATCCACTTTGGGGGCAAAAACGCGAAGACAGAATATTATCTGAACGGTGGCAGATTAGGAAAAGGGGAGGTGCAACGAGACCTGGGTGTTATGCTTCATCAGTCATTGAAAGTTGGCATACAGGTATAGCAGGCGGTGAAGAAGGCAAATGGTATGTTGGCCTTCATAGTAGGGGATTTGAGTATAGGAGCAGGAAGGTCTTACTGCAGTTGTACAGGGTCTTGGTGAGGTCTCACCTGGAATATTGTGTTCAGTTTTGGTGGTCTAATCTGAGGAAGGACGTTCTTGCTATTGAGGGAGTGCAGCGAAGGTTCACCAGACTGATTCCCGGGATGGCAGGACTGACATATCAGAAGAGACTGGATCAACTGGGCCTTTATACATTGGAGTTTAGAAGGATGAGAGGGGATCTCATAGAAACTTAAGATTCTGACGGGACTGGTTAGTCGCGGGTAGAATGTTCCCGATGTTGGGGAAGTCCAGAACCATGGGACACAGTCTTAGGATAAGGGGTAGACCAATTAGGACTGAGATGAGGAGAAATTTCTTCACTCAGCGAGTTGTTAACCTGTGGAATTCCCTGCCGCAGAGAGTTGTTGATGCCAGTTCATTGGATATATTCAAAATGGAGTTTGATATGGCCCTTATGGCTAAAAGGATCAAGGGGTATGGAGAGAAATCGGGAAAGGGGTACTGAGGGAATAATCAGCCATGATCTTATTGAATGGTAGTGCAGGCTCGAAGGGCCGAATGGCCTACTCCTGCACCTATTTTCTATGTTTCCTCATCTAAATCTATCAGCATAATCCTGTATCACCTTCTCCCTCATATGCTTGTCCAGCCTCCCCTTAAATGCATCAATACTATTCACTTCAACCACTCCCTGTGGCAGCGAGTTCCACATTCTCACCCCTCTTTGGGTAAAGAAGTTTCTTCTGAATTCCATATTTGATCTTTTGATGGCTCTCTTATATTGATGGCCTCTAGTTATGCTCTTCCACACAAATGGAAACTCTCTCTCTCTATCTAATCTATCAAAACCGTTCATCATTTTAAAGACCTCTATTAGGTCACCCCTCCGCCTTCACTTTTCAAGAAAAGAGACCCAGCCTGTTCATCATTTCCTGATATATATACCCTCGCATTTCTGGAATCATCCTTTTAAATCTTCTGCACCCTCTCCAGTGCCTCTATATCCTTTCTATAATATGGCGACCAGAACTGTACGCAGTACTGCAAGTGTGGTCTAACCAAGGTTCGATACAGATTTACCATAATGTCCCTACTTTTTAATTCTATACCTTTTTAGAAATAAACCCGAGTGCTTGGTTTGCTTTTTTATGGCCTTGCTAACCTGTGTTGCTACTTTTAGTGATTTATGTATTGGTACTCTGAGATCCCTTTGTTCCTCTACCCCACCCAGACTCTCACCCTCCAAGTAATAAGTGACCTCCCTATTCTTCCTACCAAAATGTAATACCTCACATTTATCTGTGTTGAATTTCATTTGCCAATTATATGCGCATTCTGCAACTTTATTAATGTCCTCCTGTAATTTGTTGCACTTCTCCTCAGTATTGACTATCCCTTAATTTGGTGTCGTCTGCAAATTTAGAAATTGTGTTTTTGATTCAAAGTCTAAAATGGTCAATATAAATTGTGAACAGCAGTGGTCCCAGCACTGATCCTTATGGAACACCACTACCCAGCTTCTGCCTCTGTGAATAGCTACCTTTTACCTCTACTCTCTGCTTTCTGACTTGGAGTCAGCTAGCTATCCAATCTGCTACTTGTCCCCTGACTCCACATTCTCTGATCTAATTCATTAGTCTATTATGTGGTAACTTATCGAAGGCCTTTTGAAAATCTAGATCAATTACATCCTCTGCATTACCCTTGTCTACTCTTGCGGTCTGTAGAAGTCTTCAGTACAACATCCTGGAGGGTTTCTCTTCAAGGTGAATTCCTTCGGTCATCTCAACCGGGGGCAGCAGTTGGGGCACTTCATCTTGCCTCAGTGAAAAATGAGAAAAATCCTGCAGGATTTCCACTCCTGGTTAGAATCATAGAAATTTACGGCACAGGAGGCCATTCGGCCATCGTGTCCGTGCCAACCGAAAAAAGAGCTACCCAGCCTAATCCCACTTTCCAGCTCTGGGTCCGTAGCCCTGCAGGTTACGGCACTTCAGGTGCACATCCAAGTACTTTTTAAATGTGGTGAGGGTTTCTGCCTCTACCACTGGTTGCAATCCAGTGACTCTCTCATTGTAATTTGCTTTGTGTCTCTACGTGCTGTGGTAACGCAGCTAAATAGAGATCCAGTGAAGGTCAAATATTTTACTCTGACTGTTTTGCCGCTTGGTTTTGCACATTGAGCACAATAAATAAACTGCTGAAATGATGGACAGGGTGGGAACTGGAACTCTCGGTAGGGTAAGTGAGGCAAGTAAATAGTTTGTCGTAGTGTGCGGGGGCAGTGACTCTCTGGGATGTCAAAGTGAGTAACGTTCAACCTTGGCCAATGCTTAGAAACCCCAGGGCGCTTGATAACAAGGCAATACGATGGCAGTAATCCCGATGGAGAGGGGTGGTTGCTTTTATTGTTTTGCTTGGTTGGTCGATGATTCCTTTTTCCAATCACTACTTTTTTTTTGCATTTGATCACAGATCTTGTTGATTCTCTCAACTTAATAAAAACTGCCCAGCAGCGTTGCGATTTTTAAACTTGCATGGCATGTACAGCACAGAAACAGGCCATTCAGCCCAACAGGTCCGTGCTGGTGTTTATGATCCACACGAGCCTAGATAAAGAGGGTGGAAGGAGGCTCATCAACATACCCTTCTATTCCTTTCTCCCTCATGTGTTTATCCAGCCTCCCCTTAAATGCCTCGATACTATTCGCTTCAGCCACTCCCTGTGGCAGGGAGTTCCACATTCTCACCACTCTCTGGATAAAGCAGTTTCTCCTGAATTCCCCATTGGATTTATTAGTGACTATCTTGTATTAATGACCCCTGTGGAAACAAGTGGAAAGATCTTCTCTACATCTACCCAATCAAATCCTTTCATAACCTTGAAGACCTCGATCAGGTCACCCCTCAGTCTTCTTTCTCTCTCTGCGGTATTTTGGATTGCCCGTTAGTGGTTAGGTAATTAAAACTTAATTCTACTGTTTAGAACAAGACCTTTCACACTGCCATTTTGTTGATTTCGCTTTGGCAAGTTTTTCTTTTTAAATTATTCAACCATTTTGTCATCTCTCTCTGCCTTCCCTTTTATGCTCTTTTCCCAGTCTTTTGTTTTTTTTAATGATTTCCTTTCCCTTTCACTATATATAGAAACATAGAAAATAGGTGCAGGAGTAGGCCATTTGGCCCTTCGAGCCTGCACCACCATTCAATAAGATCATGGCTGATCATTCACCTCAGTACCCCTTTCCTGCTTTCTCTCCATACTCCTTGATCCCTTTAGCCGTAAGGGCCATATCTAATTCCCTCTAACGCCACACAAGTGCCAGGCAATGACGATCTAAAACAATCGAGAGTCTAACCATTGCCCTTTGACATTCAACGGCATTACTATTGCTGAATACTCCACCATCAACATCCTGGGGGTCACCATTGACCAGAAACTTAACTGGACCAGCCACATAAATACTGTGGCAACAAGAGCAGGTCAGAGGCTGGGTATTCTGCGGCAAGTGTCTCACCTCGTGACTTCCCAAAGCCTTTCCACCATCTACAAGACACAAGTCAGGAGTGTGATGGAATACTCTCCACTTGCCTGGATGAGTGCAGCTCCAACAACACTCAAGAAACTCAACACCATCCAGGACAAAGCAGCCCGCTTGATTGGCACCCCATCCACCACCTTAAACATTCACTCCGTCCATCACCGACGTACTGTGGCTGCAGTATGTACCGTCTACAAGATGCACTGCAGCCGTCTTGGTTAATCCTTGCCACTGGACCAAGACCTAGCTCTGTCAAGCCCGTGCGGTGGCGAGTGTACAACGGCCACCGCACATTAAAAAATCTACGCACAGGCATCTTCCATCCTTTAACATGTAGCTTAGGACCTGAAATATTAGGTCCTTCATTGAAACACCTGTGAACTCATCCCTTTTTGGCGTGGAAGCAAGTTATCCTCGATATGAGGGACCGCCTATGATGATGTTGAAGAAGATGCACTGCAGCAACTCGCCAAGGATTGTTCGGCAGCACCTCCCAAACCCACAACCTCTAGCACCTAGAAGGACAACACCAGCAGGCACATGGGAACACCACCACTTCCACATCCCCCTCCAAGTCACACACCATCCTGACTTGGAACTACATCGTCGGTGGATCAAAATCCTACAACTCCCTCCCCAACAGCACTGTTGGGAGTACCTTCACCACACGGACTGCAGCGGTTCAAGAAGGCGGCTCACCACCATCTTCTCAAGGGCAAGTAGGGACGGGCAATAAATGCTGGTTTTGCCAGCGACGCCCACATTCCATGAACGAATTTTAAAAAAAGTATTTCCAGCATTTTCTGTTCTTATTTGCTTCAAACATAATTGGCAGAGCTGCTGCCTTGTGGGCCTGCACTGAGCAGGCAAGGCAGGTTCTGTGGGACTCAAGTTAATGGCAGCAGAACCTGCTGGTCTACAACTATTTTAGTTGTGAACATTAAACAAGTGCCCCCTGATTAAAGGGAGGTCACACTCCAAAAACCTTTCAAGTGCCCCCTTGTTTTTTTTTAGGGCACCAGAAACACACATTTTACAATTGCCCCCTGGGTATAAAAGCAGGGAGGGGCACTAAAACTGACAAACATAGACAAATTAAACTTTAAACAATAAGGATCAAATTAAAGTTTGGTTGCCGGGGGTGATGATGCACTCCAGTCCCTCCGGCGCCCACCTCTCGCGGAAGGCCGCGAGCGTACCGGTGGACACCGCGTGCTTGGATGTAATCGCAGAAGAGAGGCAGGCAGTCGGGCTGAACGACCCCCTCGACTGCCTGGACCGGGTGATGGCCCCCTTGGCCAGGCCCAGGAGGTGGCCTTCCGACCTTCCCGCTCCCCTCCGCACAGGGTGCCCAAAGATCAGGAGTGTGGGACTGAAGTGCAGCCAGAATTTGAGGAGCAGCACCTTCAGATATTGGAAGAGGGGCTGCAACCTCGCACACTCAATATACACATGGAACACGGACTCCTAGACTGCAGAAATTACAAGCGGTGTGGCGTGAACCGACTTTAAAAACCTATTGCACGGGACTGCTCCGTGCAACACCCTCCTGGCCAAGTCCCCAATAAATAGGAGGACTCCTGCATAGAGAGCACTCCATTGAGGACCCCCGCCTCCTCCGGACGTCAACGTGGTGCTCCATGGCGTGTCTGGACGGCAGATGAGGATGGCAACATGGAGAGTGTGCAAGAGCAGCCTGTACAGGAATCCCCTCCGTGCAGAACTGAAAGGCACGGAGGGGATTTCCCAGAAGAGGCTCAAGTTGTGAGGCACCGGGTCCCGAGGGAGGTTTCGGGGCTTGGCGCCGATGAACCTGCTGGTCTACAACTGCAGTTGTGGAATGAGAGACTCGTTAATCTCATAAAGCGGCAGATCAACATGGACCATCACAAGTGAAACGCTTGGTGAATCCAGGTCCGTGTTGTTGCATAAATTGTATAAATTCCTCAACAAGATCAATCCCCTCCCTTACACAATCAAGAGTCGAGGTTCATCCCATGATGAGAACATAGCAACATACGAACATATAAATGGAAGAACTGAACAAGTGCATAAACATATTAACTGCCTTGAATAAGGTCAATTCTGAACGTTACTCTAACATAAGGCAAGTTAGTAGGACCAGACTCCAAACCGTAAACTGGTGAAAAGTTACATTTAGATCCGATCAGAGAACGGACTTCTTGATACGAAGGGCAGTGTAGTTGAGATGTCGACATTCAGGGCAACTCCAAACTTCTAATTCTCATCTTTGTGTTTAAATCTCTCCGTGGCCTCGCCCCCTCCCTATCTCTAACCTCCTCCAGCCCCACAACCCTCCTCCCAAACACTCCATTCCTCTGGCTCTGGCCCCTTATGCAGCCCCCTGTCCCTTTGCCCCACCGTTGGCGGCTGTGCTGTCAGTTGCCGAGGCCCCACGCTGTACAATTCCCCTCCGCCTCTTCACCTCCTCCCTCCTCCTTTAAAACCTTCCTTAAAACTCCACTCATAAACCAAGTTTTTTAGTCATCCTGGACCTTGGCATCCATTTTTATTGCGCCTCTGAAGCACCTTCGGATGGTTTATACATAAAAGGTGCTATATAAATGGAGGTGGTTGTTGGATATCAAGCTGTTGGCATCCAGTACCTTAACTAAGGTGGACAGCGAGTGGCAGCGGGCTTTCGACCATGGGGCCAAGCCCGATTTTGCCGACATTCGCGCTTCCAGCAGTAAAGTTGCTGGCCAGTGATCGGCAGTGTAAATCCTGGTTAATTCCCCCCGTGCCACTTAGCCCAGGGGTACTGCACTAATTGCAGTACCCGTACCACAACCCTGCCTGAAATGAGCTAATTCAGCCTTGACCCCATGACCTTCCCCAGCCTCTGGTTCAGTACCCCGTCAGGCCTTTATCCACCAAACCTAAGGGAGAAGCTGCTAATGAGTAAAATACATACTTGGTAACATAGGAATAAAGGGAGGGAAGATAGATTATGAAAGTAAACTAGCACAAAATATAGAAACAGTAAGAGTTGCTACAGGTGCATAAAAGGAAAAGAGTGGCTAAAGTAAATGGTCCCCTTGAGGATGAAACTGGGGAATTAGTAATGGGAAACAGACATTGAACAAATATTTTGTATCGGTCTTCATGGTAGAACACACTTAAAAACATTCCAATAATGGATAATCAAGGAGCTATAGGGAGGGAGGAACTTAATATCAATGTCACCTAAAGAAGAAGTACTCTGTAAAATAATGGGACTAAAGGCGGACAAGTCCCCTGGACCTGATGGCTTGCATC
Source organism: Pristiophorus japonicus (assembly GCF_044704955.1). Taxonomy (NCBI): domain Eukaryota; kingdom Metazoa; phylum Chordata; class Chondrichthyes; family Pristiophoridae; genus Pristiophorus; species Pristiophorus japonicus. The sequence goes on along the minus strand of NC_092010.1, from coordinate 28,645,691 downwards.
CTAGGGTCTTAAAAGAAGTGGCTGCAGAGATGGTGGATGCATTGGTTGTAATCTACCAAAATTCCCTGGATTCTGGGGAGGTCCCAGTGGATTGGAAAACTGCAAATGTAACGGCCCTATCTTTTTTTTTTAAAAAAGGAGGCAGACAGAAAGCGGGAAACTATAGACCGGTTAGCCTAACCTCTGTCATTGGGAAAATGCTGGAGTCCATTATTAAAGAAGCAGTAGCAGGACATTTGGAAAAGCATAATTCAATCAAGCAGAGTCAGCATGGTTTTATGAAGGGGAAATCCTGTTTGACAAATTTGCTGGAGTTCTTTGAGGATGTAACGAGCAGAGTGGATAAGGGGGAACCAGTGGATGTGGTGTATTTAGATTTACAGAAGGCATTCGATAAGGTGTCACATAAAAGGTTACTGCACAAGATAAAAGTTCACGGGGTTGGGGGTAATATATTACCATAGATAGAGGATTGGCTAACTAACGGAAAACAGAGCGTCGGGATAAATGGGTCATTTTCCGGTTGGCAAACAGTGACTAGTGGGGTGCTGCAGGGATCGGTGCTGGGTCCTCAACTATTTACAATCTATATTAATGACTTGGATGAAGGGACCGAGTGTAATGTAGCCAAGTTTGCTGATGATACAAAGATGGGTGGGAAAGCAAGTTGTGAGGAGGACACAAAAAATCTTCAAAGGGATATAGACAGACTAAGTGAGTGGGCAAACATTTGACAGATGGAGTATAATGTGGGAAAGTGTGACATTATCCACTTTGGCAGGAAAAATAAAAAAGCAAATTATTATTTAAATGAAGAAAAATTACAAAATGCTGCAGTACAGAGGGACCTGGGTGTCCTGGTGCATGAAACACAAAGTTAGTATGCAGGTACAGCAAGTAATCAGGAAGACAAATGGAATGTTGGCCCTTATTGCAAGTGGGGTGGAGTATAAAAGCAGAGAAGTCCTGCTGCAACTGTTATTGGTGAGGCTACACCTGGAGTACTGCGTACAGTTTTGGTCTCCTTATTTAAGTAGGGATAGACTTGCATTGGAGGCAGTTCAGAGAAGGTTCACTAGGTTGATTCCTGAGTTGAAGGGGTTGACTGATGAAGAAAGGTTGAGCAGGTTGAGCCTGTACTTATTGGGAGTTCAGAAGAATGAGAGGTGATCTTATTGAGATAAATAAGATAATGAGGGGGCTCAACAAGGTAGATGCAGAGATGATATTTCCCCTCGTGGGGGAATCTAGAACTAGGGGGCATAGTTGTAGAATAAGGGGTCGCACATTTAAAACTGAAATGAGGAGGAATTTCTTCTGAGGGTTGTAAATCTGTGGAATTCTCTACCCCAGAGAGCTGTGGAGGCTGGGTCATTGAATATATTTAAGGTGACGATAGACAGATTTTTGAAAGATGAGGGAGTAAAGGGTTATGGGGAGTGGGCAGGGAAGTGGAGCTGAGTCCATGATCGGATCAGCCATGATCTTATTAAATGGCAGAGCAGGCTCGAGGGGCCAAATGGCCGACTCCTGCTCCTATTTCTTATGTTCTTTATGTAGGAGAAGGCCATTCAGCCCCTCGAGCCTGTTCCACCATTCAATTAGACCATGGCTGATCTGTATCTTAACTCCACCTACTTGCCTTGGTTCCATAACCCTAAATACCCACGCCCAATAAAAATCTATCAATACAACAGGCAAAATACTGCAGATGCTGAAAATCTGAAATATAAACAGAAAATGGTGGAAATACTCGGCAGGTCAGTCAACAGCTGTGGTGATAGAAACAGCATCCCTAAAATGTGTTCAACCGCACTTATTCCACACGTTTCGATGGTTGTTGGACAGGAACAGCACAGTGATGGACATTTCGGAGAAGCAGTCTTCTGTGCTGAACATTGACCTGCTTTTCAACATCAGCACAGTTTTAAGGTGCCAGCCATGGCTCAGTGGGTGGCAGCCTCACCTGAGTCAGAAGGTTGTGGGTTTAAGTCCCACTCCAGGGACTTCAGCATAAAAATCTAGGCTTGCAGTACTGAGGGAATGCTGCACTGTCGGAGGTGCCGTCTTTCGGGTGAGATGTTAAACCTGCCCTCTCAGGTGGACGTCCAGGATCCCATGGCATCATTTCGAAGAAGCGCGGGGGGGGGGGGTTCTCCCCGGTGTCCTGGCCAATACATATCCCTCAATCAACGTAACCAAAAAAACATGTTATCTGGTTGTTTATCTCATTGCTGTTTGTGGGAGCTTGCTGTGCACAAATGACAACAGTGACTTTCTCCAGAAGTACTTCATTGGCTGCAAAGCGCTCTGGGACGTCTCGAAGGCGTGAATGGCTAAATAAATTGCAAGTTCGTTCTTTTTTTCCTTTCATAACTTCACGCTATTTTCTGAAAACGTCACTTCCTTCCCTCTCAGGGGATCAGTCATCGGAAAAATAGTTGGAGAGAATGCGGCCAAAAGTAAGAAGTTTGACAACACTGTTAACATGTGGGTGTTTGAAGAGATGGTGAACGGCAGGAAGCTAACGGAAATGATAAACACTGAGCATGAGAACGTGAAGTACCTGCCTGGAAACAAGCTACCAGCAAACCTGGTGAGTGCTGTGCAGCATGGCTCGAGAGGTTTGCAGAGGGGAGAGGTTGTGGGTGGGCTGGGGCACGAGTGCCCAAGGGCTTTTTCTGTCTCACTGTCACTTTGATATGGAGCTTGGGAGGCGGTGTAAAATTATTTAAATCCATGTTCCCATTAATTAGCGTTCATCTCAAACTCCAGTACTATCAGATGCTGCCTGTTCTGACTTCAGATTGATCCACCAACAAGGTGTTCAGAACAGCCCTTTGTAAACCTCCAGGCCCTTCAAGCCAACAAATAAACAAAACATAGGGCAAGTAAAGTTGAGTTGTCTGGGCTTCCCGGATGAATTGTCAGGGCTTGGGGCCGAAGTTTGGACCCTGTAATGTGTTTGCTTCACAGGTTCTTTGCTTAAGAATCCATAGCAACATATTGCTATTGAGAACTAGTTGATTTATTAGCAAAGGTTTAACAATCACACGACACATTAGCAGTTCATCCACCTGCCTCATCGTGGACCCCAGAACACCCAATTGACTGGGGTTTTATTGAGTCTCGTGAACATCATGTGACTGGCTGAGCCATTGTCAATTCAACAGCTCTCCAACTATTTTGTTGTGAACAAAATAAAACATTAAATCAAGTGCCCCCTGATTAAAGGGGAGGTGGGGTGGGGGGGGGGAGAGAGAACGACACTCCAAACACTTTCAAACAAGTGCCCCCCTGTTTTTTTTTTTGAGGGCTCTAGAACCACAAATTATACAAGTGCCCCTTGGCTAAAAGGGGGGGAGGGGGGCACTCATCATAGGCAGTCCCTTGGAATCGAGGAAGACTTGCTTCCACTCTTAGCATGAGTTCTTAGGTGGCTGAACAGTCCAATACGAGAGCCACAGTCTCTGTCACAGGTGGGACAGATAGTCGTTGAGGGAAGGGGTGGGTGGGACTGGTTTGCCGCACGCTCTTTCCGCTGCCTGCGCTTGGTTTCTGCACGCTCTCGCCGACGATACTCTTGGAGCTCAGCGCCCTCCCGGATGCACTTCCTCCACTTTGGCCAGGGATTCCCAGGTGTCAGTGGGGATGTCGCACTTTATCAGAGAGGCTTTGAGAGTGTCCTTGCAACGTTTCCTCTGCCCACCTTTGGCTCATTTTCCGTGGGCGAGTTCCGAATAGAGCGCTTGCTTTGGGAGTCTCGTGTCTGGCATGCGAACTACGTGGCCTGACCAGCGGAGCTGATCAAGTGTGGTCAGTGCTTCAATGCTGGGGATGTTGGTCTGGTCGAGGACGCTAATGTTGGTGTGTCTGTCCTCCCAGGGGATTTGTAGGATCTTGCGGAGACATCGCTGGTGGTATTTCTCCAGCGACTTGAGGTGTCTACTGTACATGGTCCACGTCTCAGCCATACAGGAGGGCGGGTATTACTACAGCCCTGTAGATCATGAGCTTGGTGACAGTTTTGAGGGCCTGGTCTTCAAACACTCTTTTCCACAGGCGGCTGAAGGCTGCACTGGAGGCGGTGTTGGATCTTGTCGTCGATGCCTGCTCTTGTTGATAGGAGGCTCCCAAGATAGGGGAAGTGGTCCACGTTGTCCAGGGCCACACCGTGGATCTTGATGTCTGGGGGGCAGTGCTGTGTGGCGAGGATAGGCTGGTGGAGGACCTTTGTCTTACTAATGTTTAGCGTAAGGCCCATGCTTTCATACGCCTCGGTAAATACGTCAATTATGTCCTGGAGTTCAGCCTCTGTGTGTGCACAGACGCAGGCATCGTCAGCGTACTGTAGCTCGATGACAGAGGTTGGGGTGGTCTTGGACCTGGCCTGGAGACGGCGAAGGTTGAACAGGTTCCCACTGGTTCTGCAATTTAGTTACACTCCAGCGGGGAGCTTATCAACTGTTGAGGTGGAGCATGGCAGCGAGGAAGATTGATAAGAGGGTTGGGGCGATGATGCAGCCCTGCTTGACCCCGGTCCGGACGTGAATTGGGTCTGTGATGGATCCGTTGGTAAGGATCACGGCCTGCATGTCGTTGTGGAGCAGGCGGAGGATGGTGACGAACTTTTGGTGACATCCGAAACAGATGAGGACGCTCCATAGACCCTGTGGCACAATAAACAAAAATTAAACTTTAGACATTAAAAATCAAATTTAAATTTGGTTGCCGGGGGTGATGATGCATTCCAGTCCCTCCGCCGCCCACCTCTCGTGGAAGGCCGCGAGCGTACCGGTGGACACCGCGTGCTCCATCTCCAGGGACACCCTGGCTCGGGTGTAACAGCGGAAGAGAGGCAGGCAGTCGGGCTGAACGACCACCTCGACCGCCCGCTGCCTGGATCGGCTGATGGCCCCCTTGGCCATGCCCAGGAGCAGTCCTACGAGGAGGCCCTCGGACCTACCCGCTCCCCTCCGCACAGGGTGCCCAAAGATCAGGAGTGTGGAACTGAAGTGCAACCAGAATTTGAGGAGCAGCCCCTTCAAATAATGGAACAGGGGCTGCAACCTCTCACATTCAATAAAAACAAGGAACACTGACTCTTCCAGACCGCAGAAATTGCAGGCGGTCTGGGAGCCCGTGAACCGGCTTAAAAACTTATTGCAAACCTGGAAGCAACCTCACAGGTGCACACATTACAGACACCCCCTGGGTTTGGAGTTTTCCTAGACAGCTCCAAAGTCCATGGAATGACGGCTGCTGACCAGACCGTTCACAACCTCAACATCCTATTTGACCCTGAGCTGAGCTTCTGACTACATGTCTGCTCCATCACCAAGACTGCCTACTTCCACCTCCATAGCATCACCCGTGTCTGACTCTGCCCCAGTCCATCTGTTGCTGAAATCCTCATCTGTGCCATTGTTGCCTCTAGCCTACACGATTCCAATGCTTTCCTGGCTGGCCTCCCATCTTCCACCCTCCATAAACTTGAACTCATCTAAAACTCTGCTGACCATGTCCTAACTCGCACCAAGTCCCGTTCACCCATCACCCCTGTGCTCGCTGACCTACATTGGATGACAATGCCTCGATTTAAAAAAAAAAAAAAATTCTCATCCTTGTTTTCGAATTCCTCCTTATCTCTAACGTCTCCAGCACCACGAGATCCATGTGCTCCTCCAATTCTTCCCTCTAAAATCAGGGATGTTCAAATCACTCGCAAAAAGTCTCTTCAGACTGGTGTTGGAATTGAAGATTCATTCCATGGTACAACAGCTAAAGCAACTTGAACAGCGAGAACATTAATAACTGATAACGGGCAGCTCCAAACATCTGAAGGCCAAGAACGGCCTGTCTGACTCCAACCATGGGAGGATGTGAAGAGGAGGGTTTCACCCACGAGTTGAGACAAAGAACTCGACATGCCATCGGTTAAATGGTCCTGCCAATATCCTACACCAGGCCCACCCCTAAAAAGAGAATAAAAGAAAGACCTAGACGGTGAAGATAAGAACTGTTCGTGCCACCAGCCGTCTGTCCGATCGGGACTAGTACCAGCTACTTGTCACGGTCGTATGTACTATGTTTATCCTGATTGTGTGTTGTGTTTGACTGAATTTGAACTACCGCTCCTTTAATAAATTGCCTTATAACTCCGAAGACCCTTTGGTTATTTGTGTGTGACCTGTGATCCTAATCTTACACCGCTCCTCACTGCTGTTTGTTGTCCAATCCTTTCAGGTTGCGGTGCCTGAGCTGCTGGATGCGGCAAAAGATGCAGATATTTTAATGCTGGTCGTCCCGCACCAGTTCATCAGACGAACCTGCGATGAGTTGAAAGGTCACATCAAGCCTTCCACTATCGGAATCTCTCTCATCAAGGTATAGTGTGATCCTGCAGTTATAGGATGGGTCTTTTCTTTTCTCTTGTCTCCCTTCTCCCCTCCCTCTGTCTATTTCTGTTTCCTCTGAGCAGACTCTGCCCAATATATAATTTAGCTCCTCACTGGATCTAGTCCGAATGTCTGTGAGTGCTTTACCCATGGCTGGACAGCCTATTTCTGTTTAATCTTTCGGCTCGGATCTTGCACATCCAATCGTAAAATCATGGTCTTAAATGTTGCTTTCTGCAGGGTATTGACGTTGAACTAGATGGTCTGAAGCTGATCTCTGACATAATCCGGGAAAAGCTTGGGATTGAAGTGAGCGTGCTGATGGGGACCAATCTCGCCAGTGAAGTAGCAGCTGGGAAATTCTGCGAGACCACCATTGGTAATGTCGCACAGTCCTCCATTACCAGGTTGAAGGGTGTGTGTTGTGTACACGGGCAGGACCTGGGAGCTGAAGCCTTCAGTAGTATAAAACGGTGGGCCGTATTCTGGCACCTATGATTTCCCGCCCCCCACAACCAAAAAATCTTCTGATCTCAGCCTTGCTAACGGGGGTGGGGGTGGGGTTGGGGGGGGGGGGAGAAAGAGGGTTTAGATACCATCTCTGCTGGTAGAGAGGAAAACTTGGAAGTCCTTGCACACCTAGCATTTAGTTCAAGGAGCGGAGGTAAGAAGCCAGAAAGACCCTCGGCCAAGGAATGGTACATGACTCCTTCACTTGGAATCATTGGCAAGCACCAAACATCAGGATCAGGAGTAGGGGGACACTAGGGATGCCCATGTGGGGCTCTAAAGGCAGAGTGCAGTAACCACGTGAAGAGAAAATTGACATTCTTAGTGGTATGGCAATGTTCCCTTTAATTTTTTTTTTAGGTGAGCAGCCCCTTTAAGGTTCAAAATACCGTGTGTGTGCGGTTTTTCCTATTTAAAAGCCGGTGACCCGGCTGCGCGGGAGCTACAGGGCGCCATGCGGCCTCGCAGCTTAAAGGCAACATTGTGATACGGTATGTTCGAATCCAGCTGAGGGAAATTTGTACTTGGGAACAGAGTATATTTTTGGGATTTGCGCCCAGTGATGCTTTATGACGCTGATCCTGAACAAATCGAGCTTGCATAGGCAATGCTTACACTTAATCTAAAGGAGCATTAATTTCCAATGGCTTGTGAAAAAAATATTTTAAGAATATCCTGTAATGTGGACGGTGCAGCTCTAAGATAGACACTCCAAAAAGTATTTCATCCGGTGGTCTTGAAAGGCGCTATATGAATGCAATTCTTCGTTCTTCCTTCTTCGTTCTTCCTTCTTCGTTCTTCCTTCTTCGTTCTTCCTTCGTTCTTCCTTCGTTCTTCCTTCTTCGTTCTTCCTTCTTCGTTCTTCGTTCTTCCTTCTTCCTTCCTTCTTCCTTCGTTCTTCCTTCGTTCTTCCTTCGTTCTTCCTTCGTTCTTCTTCCTTCTTCCTTCGTTCTTCGTTCTTCGTTCTTCGTTCTTCGTTCTTCGTTCTTCCTCCTTCTTCCTCCTTCTTCCTCCTTCTTCCTCCTTCTTCCTCCTTCTTCCTCCTTCTTCCTCCTTCTTCCTCCCTTCTCTCTTCTCTTCTCTTCTCTTTTCTCCTCTTCTCTTCTCTTCTCTTCTCTTCTCTTCTCTTCTCTTTTCTCCTCTTCTCTTCTCTTCTCTTCTCTCCTTTTTTTTTCTCTTTTTTTTCTCTTTTTTTTCTCTTTTTTTCTTCTCCTTTTTCTTTTCTCCTCTTTTTCTTTTCTCCTCTTTTTCTTTTCTCCTCTTTTTCTTTTCTCTTCTTTTTTCCTTTTTCTTTTTTCTTCTTTTTCCTTTTTTCTTTTCTCTTTTTCTTTTCTCCTCTTTTTCTTTTCTCCTTCTTCTTTTTCTTTTCTTTTCTCCTTCTTTTTCTTTTTTCTCCTTCTTTTTCTTTTCTCTCCTTCTTTTTCTTTTCTTTTCTCTTCTTCTTTTTCTTTTCTCTCCTTCTTTTTCTTTTCTTTTCTCCTTCTTCTTCTTCTTCTTCTTCTTTTTTCTTTTCTCCTTCTTTTTTCTTTTCTCCTTTTTCTTTCCGGTTTTTTCTTAGTCTTTTTTTTTTCTTTCTTTCTGCTTTCTTCTTTCATCCTTTCTTTTTTTTTTTCTTTCTCCCCTTCTGACTAAACTTTGCATGACTTCTTCTACTGTTTAGGAGCCACAAGCATTGAACATGGAAATGTTTTAAAAGAACTACTGCAGACACGAAACTTCAGGATCAGGGTGGTGGAGGAAGCAGACACTGTGGAGATATGCGGGGCCTTAAAGGTAGATAAAGCTCTCACACGTGGGTTTCCCTGCTTATTTTGAGGAATTTTACGATTGTACGTTACTCATGAGAATTCACCTGTACAGATAAGAGTGATTACATTTCTGAAGCGCAAACTTTAGATGGACAGGTATCAGCTGAGTCAGAAGGTTGTGGTTCAAGTCTCACTCCAGAGACTTGAGCACATAAATCTAGGCTGACACTCCAGTGCAGTGCTGAGGGAGCGCTGCCGTCTTTCGGATGAGACATCAAACCGAGGCGAATTGGTGGATGAATGCACAACCTCAAGACATCCCAAAGCGCTTTACAAACCATGAAGTACTTTTGGAGTGTAGTCACTGTTGTAATGTCTGAAACGCAGCAGCCAATTTGCGCACAGCAAGCTCCCACACACAGCAATGTGATATTGACCTGATAATCTGTTTTAGTGATATTGGTTGAGAGATAAATATTGGCCAGGACACCGGGGAGAACTCCCCTGATTGACTACATCATAACAATACATAACACTTTAAAAATAAAGCACTTTAGATGTCCTGAGGCCATGTAAGGCATTATGCAAATGCCAGTTCTTGTTCTTTTGAATCACCATTTGGTCAGTGATTCACTGGAATTGAGTGTTATTCAGGCCTTTTCCCATGCTCTGTTTAGCTGAATGTTGGTTCATGCGCGGTCTGCTCTCTCCCTCTTTTTTTCTGTTTTTTTTTAAGAACGTGGTTGCTGTCGGTGCCGGATTCTGTGATGGACTGGGCTGCGGAGACAACACGAAGGCTGCCGTGATCCGACTGGGCTTGATGGAGATGATCGCCTTTGCGAGGCTGCACTGCAAGGGCTCTGTGCTGTGCACGACCTTCCTCGAGAGCTGCGGAGTGGCGGACCTCATTGCCACCTGCTACGGAGGCCGCAACAGGAAGATTGCAGAAGCGTTCGCAGTAACGGGAAAGGTGTGGTGGGAGGAAAAACCGGCGTGTCCCTCAACCCCACCCTGAGCTTCGATCCCGCAGTCGGTGACTAAGTTGGGAACGACCCAACACCCTATCTTTCCTGTAGACACCGACTCTTGCTGGAAACCCATTCGACAGGCTCCAGCCGCCCTTGGGGACCTCGCCCAAGTGGCCGTTCTGCATTGAATGTCGGCTGGCTGTTCTACCACATATGACATCACAGCTAAGCCTGATCGTACCCGTCCTTATCTGACATTGCAGGAGTCACTAGATGTCGATCGATAGTGCACATTGTGGTTGATTTTCCCTCTTCCTAGCCCAGGGGCACTGCGGCCTGACTTCAGCTCTCTATCGCGGCCTTGGCTGTGGGTCACAATAGACAGGGAGTCCTGCTTTAAGGCTGGTTATGTTTGTTATCACCAATGATAGTTTAGAATTGCGGCGTGTCTGATGCCTGTGATTGTGTATTTGGGATTTTGGGAGGTTTTGCAGTTCTGAAGATGGAGAACATTCTCCTGACAGAAGGTGTCCTGTTCTCCCCATGGTGCGCTGTCTATATCGAGTGTGGAGATGAGATCCCTTCGAAATGGCAAAGCTCCTCTGCTGCAGGCACTGCCTAACCCCGAGGGCGCGATCTCATGACCTCACTCAAGTGGCTGCTCTCCGGTGGTTGCCGCCAGTGATTGTCCAAAGGAGAGAGGGGGGGGCGGGGCCGGGGGGGGCCATCAGAACCATCCTAACCACCAACAACAATTTTCATTTATATAGCGCCATTAGTGTACTGAAACGTCCCAAGGTGCTTCACAGGAGTATTATGAGATAAAAGAATTTGACACCGAGCCAGATAAGGAGAAATTAGGGCAGGTGACCAAAAGCTTGGTCAAAGAGGTAGATTTTAAGGAGAGTCTTGAAGGGGGAAAAGGAGATAAAGAGACAGAGAGGTTTAGGCAGGGAATTCCAGAGCTTGGGGCCCAGGCAACAGAAGGCACGGCCACCAATGGTGGAGCGATTATAATCCGGGATGCTTGAGGGCAGAATTAGAGGAGCGCAGACATCTCTTTGTGGGGGGGGGGTAGTTGTGGGGCTGGAGGAGATTAGAGCTAGGGAGAGGCGAGGCCATGGAGGGATTTGAAAACCAGGATGAGAATCTTGAAATCGAGGCGTTGCCAATGTAGGTTAGCGAGCACAGGGGTGATGGGTGAGCGCGACTTGGTGCGAGTTAGGACACGGGGAGCCCAACCCAACCGTGTCCTCATCCTATTGTTTGTTAGATAAGGTTATCCAGGGATATGGAGCATAGGCGGATAAATGGAGCTGAGGTGCACATCAGCCATGATCTGATTGAATGGCGGAGCAGGCCTGAGGGGCTGACTGGCCTTCTCCTGTTCCTAGGTTCCACATCTGCACTTTCCAGCAAAAGTCAGGGGGTGGAGGGGAATTCCACCACGCTCTGGAGCCTCCCTCACCCACGTTAAGGGGTACTGGAGCCAATTGTGTTTGTATGGATTCCAACACGTCACGGAACCACCTTCAGACAGATGTGACAAATTGAAGTGACCGTGCTCACTTAGCGTAGGAAATCACAAATTAATTTGTTTTAAAGTTGGCAGCGAAATTCTCGAATGATTCTTGTATCCTTCCTCAGCCTATTGAACAGCTGGAAAAAGAGATGCTGAATGGGCAGAAGCTTCAGGGACCGCAGACAGCTGTTGAAATCAATCGTACTCTAAAGCTCAAAAACCTGGTCGACACGTAAGTGTTATTGTGGCCTATAATTAAATCCCTGCTCCCCGCCCACACCGAGAGACCAGCCCTCCTCTGATTATTCCTTGGGCAGCCCATGCTTGGCACACCCAAAAGGTAGTGTAGTCATCTGTTCTCTAGATTCATACAGCACACAAGGAGGCCCTTCGTGCCTGTGCCAGCTCTTTGACGAGCTGCCAATTTGTCCCACTGCCCTGTTCTTTCCCCGTAGCCCTGCAATTTTTTCTTTCCTTTTCAAGCATTTATCCGATTTCCTTTTGAAAGTTACTATTGATTCTGCTTCCACCGCCCTTTCGGATTATAACAGCACACTGGTGACCGAACCTCCTGCCACTGGGGTAAATATCGTCCAGGGCACAGGGTAGAACTCCCCTGCTCTTCTTCAAAATAGCGCCGTGGGATCTTTTACGTCCACTTGAGAGAGAGCAGACGAGACCTCCTGTTTAACGTTTCCTCTGCAAGACAGCATCTTTGACAGTGTGGCACTCCCTCAGCACTGCACTGGGAAGATTATGTCTCTGGGGTGGGACTTGAACCCACGACCTTCTGACTCCGAGGCAAGAGTGATACCCACTGAGCCACGGCTGATCTAGCATCCAAATGAGAGTCATTGACACCAACAGAGAAGGCCATGTTTTTATTTTGCTCTTGCTAGGAAAAGCGGAATAAAAATGTTGGGAAAAATGCCACTACTTGGAGTGTATGCTGGAGAGGGTGCCATTGTGTCTCTATAACCTATCTACTTTTTTTGGCGAATTTTGCACTTCTCCAGGTAAAGCAAGTTGGTGCTGGGGAATGGAATACCTAGCATTTTGGAGACCCAGTATCTGTATAACCACTACCAGCTCACGTATAATACAGTTGGATGCAGACTATAGCAGTGGCTCAGTGGGTAGTGCACTCGCCTCTGAGTCAGAAGGTTGTGGGTTCAAGTCCCACTCCAGGGACTTAAGCTCACAAATCTCAGCTGACACTCCAGTGTAGTACTGAGGGATCGCTGCATTGTCGGAGGTGCCGTCTTTCAGATGAGACGTTAAAGCGAGGCCCCCTCTGCTTTCTGGTGGATATAAAAGATCCCATGGCACTTTTTGAAGAAGAGCAGGGGAGTTATCCCCGCTGTCCTGGCCAATATTTATTTATCCCTCAATCAACATATAAACTGATGATCTGGTCATTATCACATTGCTGTTTGTGGGAGCTTGCTGTGCGCAAATTGGCTGCCGCATTTACTACATTACAACAGTGACTACACTCCAAAAGTACTTCATTGGCCATAAAGTGCTTTGTGATGTCCTGAGGTTGTGAAAGGCGCTATAGAAATGCAAGTCTTTTTCTGCACTGCTCCAATTGTGTAGCCCATCTCTAACCTCAGATGAGCCCCCTGTACGACACTAGTGTAATGCTTTTCCATTTCCCATAACAACCATCCTGGGGCCTATGAATGACATGACCAACGTAGTACCTGTACCAATTCATGCCAAAGTAGTGCCAGTTTAGTGCTGTCGGCCCCCACACACCGGAAACTGGATTGAGTCTACCCAAACTCCTTTTACGTTAAGACACGTACAACCAGAAGCAACTTTCATCCCATTAATTTGATCCAAACTTCCAGCGGTGGAAGGCCAGTGTCCAATTCACTGCTTCACCTAGTCTGCCCCCATTTTGTAATTTCCTTTGGAATGCCATTGATGATGTCAGAAGAAGTTCACGGACAAGATATCCTGGCCTAACATCTGGGTGAGGCTACGCTTGGGAAGCGGAGCAAAATGAAGCAAGACTGGAGCAGGGAAAGTGTCATAAATCGGCCTCCTCTTTCAATGATGTGCTTCGTTCCGCTTAATATTCAGCTACGTGCAACTGACCTTTGTTCCTTTCCTAGATTCCCTCTGTTCACTGCTGTGTACCAGATCTGTTATGAAGGCAAGCCCGTCTCGGAGTTCATCCAGTGCCTCCAGGATCATCCAGAACACAAGTAACCAGGTCAACCCCGAGGAACCTTTTCCAGACCTCGCTTGGGTTTAATTGACTAACAAATCGAACACCATTCAATGCACGCAAAATATCTACGCCGTATTTGTGTCATGCAAATCTCTGGGTATTTGTGTCATGCACATCTCTGGCACTCGTACAAAATGAGGCAGGTTTTTAACATACATCAAATGTGTGTGTGTGTCTGTATGGGGGGTAGAGTTTCCACTTTGGATGCAATCGGGAAAATGCGCTTGAAATTGCGCTGGTTCGGTCAGGCTTCAAGTTTCTGCTAAAATTGATTTGTAAAATCAACGTAAAACCTTCCATGAACCAGCGTAACAGAACGCAATCGTTTCTCTTTTATTCCACCTTTCCATTCCTTGACGTATTTTAGAGTGGTAACCTGGTGCAGTTTTATTGCATCTGAAAACGGGTTTATCAGCAAAAATAAGCATTTTTAATGGGGTCCAGTCCTCCACCTGATTTAAAATCACTGAAAATTACTTTTTTAAAAAAAAACTATACTGAACCATTGAATAGTTTTATTGCTGTACACGAATCAGTTTCTTAGTAAATTAAATATTTTTTGAGATGAAAAACTTTAAAAACGTGCTGCTTCGTGCCTGTGCACAGGGCCGGCCTTGAAGGTGGGCAATCGCCCAAGGTCCAGAGGGTCTGACATTAACAGCGTCGACATCAGCGAAGACTGTAGTGCCCTCCCAAGAAGAGCAAACTTCAGGTTTCCAGAGCAAGTTCCCAAACACTGGTTCGGCCACAGCTGGAGTACTGCGTGCAGTTCTGGTCACCACATTACAGGAAGGATGTGATTGCACTCGAGAGGGTACAGAGGAGATTTACGAGGATGTTGCCTGGAATGGAGAATTTTGGCTGTGAGGAAAGATTGGAGATACTGGGGTTGTTTTCATTGGAACAGAGGAGGCTGAAGGGAGACCTAATTGAAGTATATAAAATTATGAGGGGCCTAGATAGAGTGGATAGGAAGGACCTATTTCCCTTAGCAGAGGGGTCAATAACCAGGGGGCATAGATTTAAAGTAATTGGTAGAAGGATTAGCGGGGAGTTGAGGGGAAATGTCTTCACCCAGAGGGTGGTGGGGGGTCTGGAACTCATGGCCTGAAAGGGTGGTAGAGGCAGAAACCCTCACCACATTTAAAAAGTATTTGGATGTGCACTTGAAGTACCGTAACCTACAGGGCCACGGACCAAGAGCTGGAAAGTGGGATTAGGCTGGGTAGCTCTTTGTCGGCCGGCGCAGACACGATGGGCCGAATGGCCTCCTCCCGTGCTGTAAATTTCTCTGATTCTATGAAATGCATGGCTAGCACTCCGGATCCTGTTAACTATGCCCATATCAGTGGCAATGGATAGCGCTCAGGATCCCGTCAACCATGCCCACATCAGTGACGAGTAGCGAAAGGAGCTTCTCGAATTCGAAGCTCATTTAAAAACATATTTGCAATCGACCATGGGAAACAACAGGCTATCTTCGCTGTCCATCGAGAATTCTTGGCTCAAACTGTCTTAGTGAACAAAGTTTTAAAAAAAAAAAATGTTAACATTTATTAGTTCAGTGTTCAATTCAATGTTTTGTTTATTTGGCACTTAGCTATAATGTTTTTTATGACTTTTATCGTTATTTAAGTTATAAAATCTTTTTTGAGATTACGGGGTCGAAACTGCCCCTTTCTATAAGGCCTCTGGCTCCCTGAAAGTGACCACGGAGCGGCGGTGGTGAATGTCCGCCCACTCTCCATGGAGGGGCCGCCATTTTGTAAATTGCCCTTCCTCAGGAGCGGTGTCTGGGACCGCTCCGCCCGTTTTGCCGCCGCGGCTTTTGCTGTCGGTACACTCTCTGAAATGGTGGCGCGACAGTCCTTCAAGGGGCGGTGGCACTGCCATCGATGTCATGTTTTTTTTTTGTCGGCCGACTGCCAGGTCGGGCTGACAATGACTGCCGTGTGTCCGGCCGGGCCGCCGACAGGCAGCCTGACACCCCCTATTGGGTACCAGGCCGCTGGCCCGGCCAAAACCCTTCCTGGTGGCCCAGTGGACCTAACTGAAATATCTGCCGAGCTCGCAGCAGCTCTCCCCCTTTAACTGAAGGCGAGAGATGTGGTGACACGCCAGCGCGATGACATCCTCAGCCCCGTCGGTCACTCCGTCTCACCCCCACTTCTGCCCCGCTCGTGATGGCCTCTCCGCTCGGCCCCCACTTCCGCCTCCATGATGAGGCCACATCTGCCCCGCTGGGGGAAAAAAAAAACCCCACGACGAGCTGAATTTCACCAGATAGGCCGCTGCATCCATTGCGGCGGCCAGAACACTTCAAAGTCGGTCGGTGCGCCCCGTTTCGGGCGAAGGTGAATTTCTACCCCTACAGCTTTATTTCTGAAACTTTCGCTGATACTACCGCACCCGTAAACTCAAAGAAAGGGCGGCAAAATACAAGTTTGCCCAGGGCTCGTTTCCCGAAGGCCGGCCCTGTCTGCGCCTAAGCAAATGAGTGCAATTTGAAGAGCCTTCCCAAACCAGCGCAATGTCTGTGTTAACCCGGGGGCGTGGCCTGTTTGTTCGGCGAGGCCTGATTCGGGCAAATTGAATCTTTAATGGCGGGAAACGCGAGCGTAAGTGGTTTTGGACGGAACTCGTGTTTAAAACTTCCTGATCTTTTGTGTTGGTTTGGCCAGTTACACTGATAGTGCTCGCGTAAACAATCGAAAACTCGACCCCATAATAAACTAGTATACTAAAGGCTTGGAAAATAAATCGGTTTTCTAATTTACTGTTCTGCATGCACAAATGGGCTCAATTCATTGGGATTTAGCTTCCAACTTTTAATTAATTGATACAAAGGTGGCTGATTCCCACAATGCATCTGGATCTGTTTTGGTGACGCGACCACGAATGTAATCCAATTGTTATATCTCATTACACCTGCAATTTCAATGTCACATTCTAACCAGTTTTCTACCTGATTACAAGATGAAGGACAAAACTGTTGTGCTTAATATATCGTGTGGAGTTAGAAAAGATCTTTCAGGTTCCAAGATGACCTGCATCTCCTTTGAAATAAACAGAGAGCTGGTCATGGGGAGAGGGGTTGAGATGAGAGCTCTTGCATTCGTTTTTAGTACAGGAACAGTTAACCTGGAGGGAGTTCCAAGATTGTCGCGCTGCCGCAGACAGATTGTGCAAATTGGCCACAGGCTGTCCCACTGCTAAATTGGTCCGAGTTATTGTCTAACATCCGAAAATCAGGCGTAACATGTACTGATTTCTACCCCAGTGCCTGCATCTGACCAGTTGTTTTACCTGACCTGAGCTGGAGATCATAAAGTAGAAAAATGCTGCACAAACATTCTCAAGAATGAAGCACTCCGAGACGAGAGACCCCTGATCTGCCAGTTAATTTTGTTTGTGAAGAATTTTGTATTTTATTTCCAGCGATAATGTGTTTTATTTTTCATTTAACAATGTATTTCTGGTGCAGAAAGAAGCTGGCCCAGGTTTCTTGTGCTATTTATTGATACGTGCTGCACAGCTCTGGCTTTACGAGTGGGCCCATTTTGTGCTTGCAGGCAGTAATTTTTCTTTTCACAACTTCCCTGCCCTGTCCAGCTTTATTTTGAACAAATGGTGGCCACCCTCACCTAAATATGACCTGCAATAATTTGTCACTTGTCCTGTAAATTTTATATGGAATTATTTTAGATACCACTCCCGCCATCCTGACTGTTGATCATAGTTATCTTTCTCATGGGTCGTTATTCGGTGATCTCGAATGATAATCGTAGGCCTCGTACACAGACATTATACCAGATCATCTATCATTGAAAATTTGTAGCAGTTCTAACATAAGGGCTATGGTCAGTCTTGAGGTATTTTTGGCAAAGGCATTGAACCTCCTCGATTTTTAAATACTGCACAAGTGAGTTGTTCCTATTCAACCCTGGCCCTAATAACCAAGCCATAATATTTGATGGAGGTACCTTTTGTTAGGTCTATGATCTGAGGTGTCAAATGGCCATATTTGGGACCTTCTCGTCCCAGGCATTAAAGTTCTATGTTGTTGTCCTCCCATCTCACCGTGATCTCTACGACCATCATTTCTGATTCCCTCTTGAATAAAATGACTGGTTTCTATAGAGCACCGTCTGGTGAGGTGATCCTTGGTTCTATGAATGATGTCCATCCATATTTGGCCACCAGATCTTTTAGGCTGCGTACAATCTTATTATGGTACTTCATTCTAGCGTCCTTGACTGCGGGGCACCTCCCAGAGATTTGGGCTAAGGTCTCATTTGCTGCGTTGCATCTTCTACAGATTTTAATCAATGTTAGCCCTCCCATAGGAGAGGGTGCATCTGGTGAGATAGAGATTACATCTAAGCGACAACCCTTTGATAAACCATGATTGTTTTAGGCCATGGAAGGGGTTGGTCCATGAGTTGGAGATCCTGTCCTTCTGGTAATATCTGATGCCGGAGCCTTGGTATGGAAGGTTCGCCCACCTTTTCAGACTCCCATTCCTCCCCAGCTTTTATATCTGTTCCTCGGTTTGATTTCGCCGCTCGGAGGATTGACGCAGGTGCCGCCTGTGGCCAAGGTGTCTTCAGGGCCGAGGGTGAGGTTGCCTTCTATGGTACTGCTGAACTTTCCTTTGAGGAACTCCTCCACCTCCTTGAGGGGCTTTCAGGTTTCTAAGTTTGGAAATGGTGTTGATAGTACTTTCGCAACAGAATTTGAAGGATGAGTGGATCACTTTGTTGTTAGACAGCTCTAGCACCTCAAGCATTCTGATGACTGCCAATATGATTTGCACCTCCAGTTTTGGAAGCCAAGGCCACCATCCCTGTTGGCGGAGGACAGGATTCCATCAGTAACGTCAGCCGCAAAGTGTAGTATTTCCTTCACGGCCTTTTTGATTAGTTGATCAAGCACAGTAAGGGTATTTTGAGAGGCCTCCGTAAGGACAAGGTGATAGTAAATCCTCGGAATTATGTGCATTTTCAGAAGCTCAAGTTATTGCATGGGCTTCAGCTTGGCCTCTTTCAAGTTGGTAATCCGTGAACCAAGTTTATCGGCCCAGTTGTCCTCGGCAACACCTGCCCATGGATCTATCCGGGCATCCAGGTACTTCTCCGGGGGGGGGGGGGAGTAGCATACGAGGTTCCCATTCAGCCACCAGTTCTTGCATAAAAGTGGAACCCGGCGGTGGTCTTGGGGTTGATGGTTAATCCCACATTCTCACAGAATGATTGTATGCTGGGATTCTTAATCATCCCCGCGTAAGAGTCGCCGAGGGCTGCAACATCATATGCCAATGCAAGTGATGCACAGAATCATCTGCCAATGGAAGTGATACACAGGAAATGGGTTTGTTGCTTGACCGAATCGCCACACGCATATTTACCTGATCAAGCGAGCAGAGCAGGAGGTCCATAGTGATGTTGAACAGAATTGGTGAGAGGATCATCTTGTTTTACACCTCTCCCTAGGGGGATAGGATTGGTCTTAATTCTATCCCCCTCTACCTCAGTGTAGAGGTCCTCGATGAGGTGTATAAAGCCCTTGGGCAGACCTTCCAAGGGCCTCGGAAATGAGTTTGATACAGAATCAAATGCCTCGACTGAATCAACGAAAACAGCCATGAGCTCCTTATTTCTTTTAGCCCCCTTGGTGACCTCCAGTAGCATGGCGGTTAACTTGTGATGGCACAAATTTAATATTGTGGTGCAGGTGCACGGAAAGGTTGGGACAATCTGACAACAGACACTGCCCATGGCAGCCATTGGAGGAAATATAGAAAGCCTTCCACAACACTCGAACGTGTGTGTGTGTGTGTATATATGTAACTCCCATCCATGCTTCAGCTGTGTGTTTTTTTT
Organism: Pristiophorus japonicus; assembly: GCF_044704955.1. Lineage (NCBI taxonomy): Eukaryota > Metazoa > Chordata > Chondrichthyes > Pristiophoridae > Pristiophorus > Pristiophorus japonicus. The sequence continues at coordinate 28,626,421 of NC_092010.1, read as the reverse complement.
AAAGTGCTTTCCAACTGATTGAGGGGAGGATTCCTGCTATCATGCAGGAGCTGCCATTTTGTTTCTGTTTCTGACAGGACCCCCCCCCACCCCTAGATTAACTCCTTGTGAGCACTGGCGATTCATTGTGACTTAACTGCAACCTTTGACAAAATATTAGTGTAAATGTCAACTGGAAATTCCTAATGGTGAATGTAGGCCTCTTGGTTTGAGCAAATAATGGTGCCCTGGATGTCACTGATCTCATTTGCAATGGGGTTAAACTAGCCATTTAAGCTCATTTGGCACTGTACACTTGTGATTCCTGAGTGGATAGGGCGCTGTACTACAAGGCCTTGATAATCTGAAGTCACTAGGTTTATTTAGTGTATCTACAATACAGGCAAAAACGTACTTGGCCCGATACTTAAATGTCCTATGTGCTAGTCTGAATTTACCACCTCATTTCTCCTGTCATTAGCACCAATGACCACGTCTGGTGGCTGTGAAAGGTGCTAAAGGCCCCTGGCCCTAACAGTGGGTGCACTTCGACCCCCAAAGTATTTTTCTACCCCTAAAACCCATGCTGCAAGGGCCCACTGCCCATATCCCAATCAAGACTTGCCTTCCAGGTCGACCTCCCTGCTGCCAAGTCCCTCCAACTGGACCCTCGCTTCTCAATCCCCATTGGCCGACTCAGCTTCTCCAACCGATCCCCGGCGATCTCAACGGTGGTGAGCCTCCGACTAGCTCCAACCACAGGTTTGGCCCCTACCTTCACTCCTCGCCCTGACGCACAGGCCTTCCCTCCATTTGGGCCTCCCTCTCTCTACCGACATTTGGGCCTCCATCCCCCCGGCGCCATCCGGGCCTTCACTCTACCGGCAACATCCAGGCCTTCCTCACTGGCAACGTTCAGGCTTCCATTACTCTGGTGACGTTCGGGCCTCCATCCCCCCAGCAACGTCCGAGCTGCCATCCCTCCGGCAATGTTTAGGCCTCCCTCCCTCTGGCAACATTCAGGCCTCCATCCCCCCAGCGACGTCCAGGCCTCCTTCCCCCCAGCAATGTCCGGGCCTTCACACTACCGGCAATGTCCGGGCCTTTAACTCTACTGACTATGTTCGGGCCTTCACTCCACTGATGACGTTCAGGCCTCCATCCCCCCGGCAACGTCCTGGTCTCCATCCCACTGGTGACGTCCTGGCCTCCCCCCGGCTGCTGGCCCCACTCAACAGCGGAGTCTCTGTCGAGCATGTGGTGTACACAATGGCTGTGACCTCTCTGACCTCTCCTCCTCCCACGAAGTGGACCTCTGACCATTCCAATGCCTGCCCCCAGCCAGGCCTCGGTTTTCTCACCACCTCACCGCAGGTTGCTGCCCATCACCGAGCTTACGGCTCACATCCCGCCGTAGGCAATTGGACCCATACAGCAGTGCCTGGTCTCCAGTTGTCTTGGACCCCCTTGCCACTGGGCCAAGACCTTGCTCAGTTTAGCCCATGTGGTAGCCGGCATGCAATGGCCACCTCACGTTAAAAGAACTCACGCACAGGCATCTTCCACCCTTCAAAATGAAGGAACATCAGGACCCTCATGGACAACCCCAACAGCGACAGACCGGAATGCTGCACCACCATCATTGCCCGGGAATTTAGACGATGTCGACATCACTGCTGTAAGCGAGACCCGGTGGGCATTGGCAGGCCAGCTCAAGGAACAAGGTGGAGGTTACACCTTTTGGAAAGGCAAACCAGAAGAACGCCACCTTGGTTTCACCGTCAAGAACGAGCTAGTTGCCCGTCTCAGAGACTCCCCCTGCGGGATTAGCGAACGTTCTATGACACTCTGACTCACCCTATCCCGGAATCAGCGCACCACAGTTATCAATGCGTACACCCCAACACTCGATGCAACAGATGACACCAAAGAGGTATTCTACTCCAGCTTCAAACAATTCCTGTCCCGCAACTTCAACGCCAGAGTCGGTAAGGACACAGACCTCTGGGGAGGTGCGATCGGCAGAGAGGGGGTAGGAAAAACCAACTTCAGTGGTACCCTACCCTTGACAAAATGTCCAGAACATAACCTTGTCATCACCAACACCTTGTTCCGCCAGAGGGACAAGTACAAGGCATCGTGGCAACACCCTCGCTCCAAGCACTGGCACCTGCTCGACTACGTCATTGTCCGAGCCAGGGTTCGCAAGGACATGCACATCACCCGTGCCATGACGGGAGCTGATGACTGCTGGACGGACCACCGCCTAATCCGATCCATCATTAATATCTGAGAACTCACTTTTAGAGTGGAAGCAAGTCTTCCTCGATTTCGAGGGACTGTCTTTGATGATGAGTGTTCGACAGCTCAAAAAATACTCTCCCGAAGCAACCCTAGTTTGAAAGCACGAAAGCTCCAAATAGATTTATCTGTGACATAAACAGCAATTTATACAGCGCCTTTAGCGTAGTAAAACGTCCCACGGTGTTTCACAGGATTGTTAACAAAACTTGACACCGAGCCACATAAGAAGATATTAGGACAGGTGAGCAAAAGCTTGCTCCGAGGTAGGTTTTAAGGAGTGTTGTAAAGAAAGAGCACGCGGTGGAGAGGTGCAGGGAGGGAATTGCAAAGTATACAGAACATCAGGAGTACACAGTGGCCGTTCGAAGTACTGCAAGCCCCTTTCCCCAAGCTTCACTTCGGTATGTTTGTGAAGCCCCACACCATGGTGCTACTTTGCAAAGGCGCTGCGTCTCAGTGACCGAAGGCTGGCTCATGCCCAAAGTTTCCAGTCTGATCTGGACTGTTGGGGAGAAAGCATTCTGCTGGTGGAGTGGACAAATCTGCACCTCCAAGCGACAAAACAAATCGCTTGAATTGATATGGCGCCTCAGCATGTTCCCCCAAATGTCTGGAAGAGCTTCACACAACAGATGAATTTTTGGTTTTTTGGGGTGCGGTGACTATTTATGTAGTTAAATGTGGCTGCCATTCAGCGCCAATAACATTGCCCAATCAGCAGGGAGAGGACTTAACGGTTTAGATGTTTTCACTTGCAAGGGAGACCAGAACTGGGGGCAATAAATATGATAGTCACTAATAAATCCAATAGGGAATTCAGGAGAAACTTCTTTACCCAGAGTGTGGTGAGAATGTGGAACTCGCTACCACAGGAACATAGGAGCAGGAGGAGGTCATTCAGCCCCTCGAGCCTGTTCCGCCATTCAATGAGATCAACCTAACTCCATATACCTGCCTTTGGCCCATATCCCTTAATACCTTTGGTTAACAAAAAGCTTTCAATCTCCGATTTAAAGTTAACAATTGATCTAGCATCAATTGCCGTTTGTGGAAGAGTGTTCCAAACCTCCACCACCCTTTGTGTGTAGAAGTGTTTCCTAATTTCACTCCTGAAAGGTCTGGCTCTAATATTTAGATTATGCCTCCTAGTCCTAGACTCCCCAACCAGCGGAAATACTTTCTATCTACCCTAGCTGTTCCATTTAATATCTTAAAAACTTTGTTCAGATCACCCCTTAACTTTCTAAATTCCAGGGAATACGACCCTAATTTGTGTAATCTCTCCAAGAGTAGTTGAGGCGAATAGTATTGATGCATTTAAGGGGAAGCTGGATAAACACATGAGGGAGAAAGGGATAGAAGGATATGTTGATGGGGTGGGAGGAAGCTCGTGTGGAGCTTAAACAGCATGGACCCATTGGGATGAATGGCCTGTTTCTGTGCTGAAAATATCATGTATGTATGTAATTTTATTTTGGCGATGATGGTTGAGGGATGGCTGTTGGCCCAGGACACCGGGGGAACTCTCCTGTATTCCAAGGATTCATAGGAGGAGCGAAGGTAAGAGAGCACAGTTAATGCACTGCCGCCCCTTGGTGACTAAGTTGTCAAAGTGCTACTTGTGCTGTTGGCATTTAAAATCTGATGGTACATGTTGTGTATCTGTAAAGCATGCACTCCCATGTTCCGCCACCAGGGAGCTCATCCCCTGAAGTCCCAAGGGATCCCAGCATCTCTTGGGAGCACTGTATATAAGTCGGCCCCTAAGGCCTGTTCCTCACTCTGGAGTGTCTTATTAAAAACTGAGGTCACTGTTACTTTAACCTCCCTGTGTGCAGTCTCATCTGTGTTAGGAACACAATAACTGGTGACGAGAATACGAATCCAACGCAGAGATGCAGCAAACTGTGGGCACCCTGGAGAAGTTCTCGGAGGGTGAGGACTGGGAAGCCTATGTAGAACAGTTAGACCAGTACTTTGTAGCCAACGAGCTGGACGGAGAAGGAAGCGCTGCAAAAAGGAGAGCGGTCCTCCTCACAGTCTGCGGGGCACCGACCTACAGCCTCATGAAGAATCTTCTGGCTCCGGTGAAACCCACAGATAAGTCGTATGAGCAGCTGTGTACACTGGTTCTGGAGCATCTTAACCCGAGGGAGAGCGTGCTGATGGCGAGGTATCGGTTCTACACGTGCCAGTGATCTGAAGGTCAGGAAGTGGCGAGCTACGTCGCCGAGCTAAGGTGACTTGCAGGACAATGTGAGTTTGATGGCTACCTGGAACAAATGCTCAGAGACTTTTTTGTACTGGGCATTGGCCACGAGACCATCCTACGAAAACTTTTGACTGTAGAGACACCGACCCTCAGGAAGGCCATTGCGATAGCACAGGCGTTTATGTCCACCAGTGATAACACCAAACAAATCTCTCAGCACACAAGTGCCAGCAATGTTCATAAATTAATGTGCACGAATTGCCACTCTGGATTGTCCCGGACAATGGCCCCACACTGATTGGAAGGAACTGGCTGGGCAAAATCTGCTGGAACTGGGATGACATCCGAGTGCTATCACATGTCGATGAGGCCTCATGTACCCAGGTTCTGAACAAATTTCCTCCCCTTTTTGAGCCAGGCATTGGAAACTTTTCCGGAGCGAAGGTGCGGATCCACTTGGTCCCAGAGGCACGACCCATTCACCACAAGGCGCGAGCGGTACCTCACATGATGAGGGAGAGAGTGGAAATCGAGCTGGGCAGGCTGCAACGCAAGGGCATCATCTCCCCAGTGGAATTCAGCGAGTGGGCCAGACTAATTGTTCCAGTTCTCAAAAGTGATGGCACGGTCAGGATTTGTGGCGATTATAAAGTAACTATTAATCGTTTCTCGCTACAGGACCAATACCCACTACCTAAAGCAGACGACCTATTTGTGACGCTGGCAGGAGGCAAGACGTTCACCAAGCTCGACCTGACTTTGGCCTACATGACGCAGGAGCTGGAGGAGTCTTCGAAGGGCCTCACGTGCATCAACACGCACACGGGACTGTTCATCTACAACAGATGCCCATTTGGAATTTGGTCGGTTGCAGCGATCTTCCAGAGAAACATGGAGAGCCTACTCAAGTTGGTACCACACACGGTGGTCTTTCAGGACGACATATTGGTCACGGGTCGGGACATCGTCGAGCACCTACAAAACCTGGAGGAGGTCCTCCAGCGACTGGATCGCGAAGGGCTGCGGCTGAAGAGGTCGAAATGCATCTTCATGGCAACAGAAGTGGAGTTTTTGGGGAGAAAGATCGCGGCGGATGGCTTTCGGCCCACAGAGGCCAAGACAGAGGCTATCAGGAACGCGCCCAGGCCACAGAACGTCACGGAGCTGCGGTCGTTCCTGGGACTCCTCAACTATTTTGGTAACTTCCTACCGGGGTTAAGCACCCTTTTTAGAGCTCCTACATGTGTTATTGCGCAAAGGTGAGAACTGGGTATGGGGAAAAACAAGTAATTGCTTTTGAGAAAGACAGAAACATTTTATGCTCCAACAAGCTGCTTGTATTGTATAACCCGTGTAAAAGACTTGTGCTAACATGTGATGCATTGTCGTATGGAGTTGGGTGTGTATCACAACAAGCTAACGTTGCGGGGAAGTTGCAACCTGTCGCCTACGCTTTCAGGAGCTTGTCTAAGGCCGAGAGGGCCTACAGCATGATTGAGAAAGAGGCATTAGCGTGTGTGTTCGGGGTAAAGAAAATGCATCAGTACCTGTTTGGCCTCAAATTTGAGCTGGAAACCGATCACAAGCCCCTCATATCGCTGTTCGCTGAAAACAAGGGGATAAATACTAATGCCTCAGCCCACATACAAAGGTGGGCACTTACGCTATCAGCGTATAACTATACCATCCGCCACAGGCCAGGCACCGAGAACTGTGTGGATGCTCTCAGTCGGCTACCATTGCCCACCACGGGGGTGGAAATAGTGCAGCCTGCAAACTTGTTGATGGTGGCGCAGCCCGCAGACTTGTTGATGGTCATGGAAGCGTTTGAAAATGATAAATCACCTGTCACGGCCCGCCAGATTAGGACTTGGACCAGCCAAGATCCCCTGCTGTCCTTAGTAAAAAACTGTGTACTGCATGGTAGCTGGGCCAGCATCCCCGTTGAAATGCAAGAGCCAATTAAGCCGTTCCAGCAGCAAAAGGATGAGCTGTCCATTCAGGCAGACTGCCTGTTGTGGGGTAACTGTGTAGTGCTACCCAAAAAGGGCAGGGAGACGTTCATCTCGGATCTCCACAGCACACACCCAGGTATAGTAATGATGAAAGCGATAGCCAGATCCCACGTGTGGTGGCCCGCTATCGACTCTGACTTCGAGTCCTGTGTACGGCAATGCAGCGTGTGTGCTCAGTTGAGCAACGCGCCCAGAGAGGCACCACTAAGTTTGTGGTCCTGGCCCTCCAGACCATGGTCGAGGATCTATGTCGACTATGCGGGCCCGTTTCTCGGTAAAATGTTCCTGGTGGTGGTGGTGGATGCTTTTTCAAAATGGATTGAATGTGAAATAATGTCGGGAAGCACTGCCACCGTCACCATTGAAAGCCTGAGGGCCATGTTTGCCACCCACGGCCTGCCTGACATACTGGTCAGTGACAACGGGCCATGTTTCACCAGTGCCGAATTTAAAGAATTCATGACCCGCAATGGCATCAAACATGTCACCTCGGCCCCATTTAAACCAGCCTCCAATGGGCAGGCAGAGCGGGCAGTACAAACCATCAAACAGAGCCTTAAACGAGTCACAGAAGGCTCACTCTAAACCCGCCTGTCCCGAGTACTGCTCAGCTATCGCACGAGACCCCACTCGCTCACAGGGGTGCCCCCGGCTGAGCTACTCATGAAAAGGACTCTTAAAACCAGACTCTCGCTGGTTCACCTCAACCTGCATGATCAGGTAGAGAGCAGGTGGCAGCAACAAAATGTAAACAATGGTCGCGCCACTGTGTCACGGGAAATTGATTTGAATGATCCTGTGTATGTGCTAAACTATGGACATGGCCCCGAGTGGATCGCGGGCACGGTGATAGCTAAAGAAGGGAATAGGGTGTTTGTAGTCAAACTAGACAATGGACAAATTTGCAGAAAGCACCTGGACCAAACGAGGTTCCTGACTGCCCTGAACAACCCACAGCAGACACCACCTTTTTCGAGCACACAACACACACCCAAAGGATCAACGATACTACGCCGGACCAGGAAATCGAACCCATCACGCCCAACAGCCCAGCAAGGCCAGGCTCACCCAGCAGCCCTGCAGGGCCAACAACACGCCAACCCAGCGAGGGCACAGCCAACACACCAGAACAGACATTTGTACCGTGGCGGTCCACCAGGGAAAGAAAGGCTCCCGACCGCCTCACCTTGTAAATAGTTTTCACTTTGACTTTGGGGGGTGGGGGGGGAGTGATGTTGTGTATCTGTAAAGCATGCACTCCCATGTTCTGCCACCAGGGAGCTCATCCCCTGAAGTCCCAAGGGATCCCAGCATCCCTTGGGAGCACTGTATATAAGCCGGCCCCTAAGGCATGTTCCTCACTCTGGAGTGTCTTATTAAAGACTGAGGTCACTGTTACTTTAACCTCCCTGTGTGCAGTCTCATCTGTGTTAGGTACAAAATAGTACAGGACACTCAGGTTTCTGTTTTTGGAAGGCTGGTCCATTTTGTTGAGCAGGCCTTTTCTCCAGGTGGTGTTCAGCATTGTGTTGTGCATCATCTGAGGGTCAATTCCAACTGGTAGAGGCTTTGATAGTGCAAATACCACAAAAAATTCAACTTAAAATAATGTCAGGATATGGCCTTTTTGAGCAATTATTGACCGTGTTGCTTATTTCCTCATTTGACTCACCTCTGCTTAACATTTGAACTTGTATTTGTATCTTGTGTGTCACCTGGCTCAATTGTGAAATTGTAGCTCAACATGGGGCCTATGAAAGTGTAGCTCAACATGGAGCCTATGAAAGTGTACATCAACATGGGGCCTATGAAAGTGTACATCAACATGGGGCCTATGAAAGAGTACATCAACATGGGGCCTATGAAAGTGTACATCAACATGGGGCCTATGAAAGTGTACATCAACATGGGGCCTATGAAAGTGTACATCAACATGGGGCCTATGAAAGTGTACCCTAACATGGGGCCTATGAAAGTGTACCCTAACATGGGGCCTATGAAGGTGTAACTCAGCACGGGGCCTATAGAAGTGAGTTGTTTTTAACTGGGATATTCAACAAAGAATAGAAGGGATGGTGAAAGTACCTGTTAATTGAATCCTGAATCTTTCCAAGCAATGGGATTTCAGCCTCCAACGTGGCTGGAACCATCTGATGATCTATAATTTCTTTCGAGAGAGTAACAGGAAGATTCCTTCATTCCTGTCCATTATAGTATGTGACGGGACACAGGAACACACCTGCAAGTCCATAACTTAAAGGTTTCTGTTACAAAAATCACAAAATATGTTGGATGTTCGGTAATAAATGGGTGCACTATGTATCAGGATGTTCATTATGGGAGCAGTGCTTAAAGTGGAATTTGTCAGGAGGTATATTTGATCTTTTTTACCATGTTAATGGAAGCAGAGTCTGCCCATACTACTCTATAATAATCACTATGTTATAGAATAGTTGCTCTCTTACTGAGCAGTATGGTTATGCTCTGCTCTCTCAACCTGTGGCTGTAGACGGAGGAAGACAAGTTAGCAAGTGAACAGTATATCGGGCTGTCTATGGCATCATATGTTTTGTGACAACTGTGAGCTAGAGACCTGCAGCGGGAGAGACAAAGGTTGTTGAAGAGCTGGAATAGCATTCCACAGCGTTCTAGCTTACTTTTTAAATTCAATGCAAATTGTATGAATTTTGAGGGAAGCCCCAATACTCCCAGCCGATCCCACCTCAGATCTCTTATCCGTTAGCTGGGGAAATGCACTGTCCTGGCCTTTGTTCTCAGTTAGTTGATGTTATGTATGCAATAAAGGTTCAAACTGAGTACTGTTTAACTAAGCAAGGTACAACCTTGGCTCTGCTTTATTTTGGCCCAAAGTGCTTGACTCACAAAATGGCTGGCCTTTTATACCAGAGCAGCATCATGTGCGTGCTGCTCAGTGGCCTCCAACAATGACGCCATCTGGTGGCTACAAACAGCATGTACATACATGACAATACCATCCTCTGAGATCTTATCACAGTCTTTCACAGGTTGAGACGGTCCGGTACTTTGCTTTCCTGGGTTGACCGTCTCCATTCGATTCCAGCCTTGGCTGAATGTGCGGGGTTTGTTGTGGCTGGTGGCTGGATGACTGACTGACTTGTTGGGGGTAGCAGTGGCCATGTCAGGAATTGCAAGTCCATTTTTATTAAACAGGTCCATGATGGAAATTCCGGGTTCACTGATGACCCTTGAGTCCTCTGAAGGCTGCTAGTAGGTTGGTTGGTCGTCAATGGTTTCTTTGTCCAACTGCTCTGGCTCGTCTGTGTGCCTCAGCTTTGTCTGATCCATGTGTTTCCTGCAAGTTTAATTCTTGAGCTTAATAATGAATACTCTGTTGCCCTCTTTGGCCATGCCTGTACCAGCGATCCATTTGGGATCCTGACCATAATTCAACACATATATAGGATCATTAACAGCAATCTCGCGTGACACAGTTGCGCGATCGTGATACCCTTGTTGACTTTGTCTTCTGTATTCAACATGATTATTTAAATCCGGGTGTACCAGAGATAGCTTGGTCTTAAGATCTCTTTTCATCATGAGTTCAGCAGGCGAGACCCCTGTGAGTGTGTGGGGTCTTGTCCTGTAACTCAGCAGTATGCAGGACAAGCGGGTTTGCAGTGACCCTTGGGTTACTCTCCTCATGCTTTGCTTGATAATTTGTACTGCACGTTCAGCTTGCCCGTTGGATGCAGGCTTGAATGGTGCTGACCTTACATGTTTTATGCCATTTAAGTTTTACAAACACCTGAAACTCCTGACTGGTGAAGCACGGCCCATTGTCTCTCACTACTATATTAGGCAGACCATGTGTCGCGAACATGACATTGAAATTCTCTATGGTTGCCGTGGATGTACTGGATGACATGATTATGCAGTCTATCCATTTTGAATAAGCGTCCACCACCACCAAAAATATCTTGCCCAGGAAGGGACCTGCAAAGTCTACATGGATCCTGGACCAAGGTTTGGATGGCCATGACCACAGACTCAGCGGCGATTTTGCTGGTGCTTTGCTGAGCTGCATGCAGGTGTTGCACTGATGCATGCATGCTTCCAGTTCAGAATCAATTCCTGGCCACCATAAGTGGGACCTGGCGATGGCCCTCATCATCACTATACCAGGATGTGTGCTGTGTAACTCACGCACAAACTTCTCTCTCCCTTTCTTGGGCATTACAACGCGATTGCCCCACAATATGCAATCTGCTTGAATAGACAGTTCGTCCTTGCGACGAATGTGTACGGTTTGGCCTCCTCGCACACTTGCTTAGGTATGGAAGACCAATCCCCTTTGAGGATGCAACCCTTTACCACCGATAAAATCGTGTCCTGGGCTGGTCCAGGTCTTAACTTGTTGAGCCGTGACCGGGGTTCCTTCACTCTCAAAAGCATCCGTGATTAACATTAAATCTGCCAGTTGTGGCGTTTCCACCTCCGGTGTGGGCAACGGCAACCGGCTCTCAGCATCGGCACAATTCTCTGTGCCAGGTCTGTGGCGAATGACATAATCATAGGCAGATAATGTCAGCGCCCACCTTTGGATGCGGGATGAAGCGTTGGTATTGATACCTTTGCTCTCGGAAAAGAATGAAATGAGCGGCTTGTGATCGGTCTCTAATTCGAACCTCAGACCGAGCAGGTATTGATGCATCTTTTTAACATCGTACACACACGCTAAAGCTGCTTTTTCTACCATGCGTAGGCTCTTTCCGCTTTAGACAAACGTTTGGATGCATACGCGACAGGTTGAAGTTTCCCTGACTCATTGGCTTGTTGGAGTATGCAACCAATTCCATATGATGCTGTGTCACAGGTCAAAACTAAACGTTTACATGGGTCATAATGTATCAGCAGCTTGTTCAAGTAAAGCAAATTGGTGGCTTTCTCGAAAGCTCTGTCTTGCGATGTGCCCCACACCCAGTTGTTGCCTTTTCTCAATAGCATGTGCAGTGGTTCTAGTAAGGTGCTCAATTTGGGTAGGAAGTTACCAAAGTAGTTGAGTAGACCCAGGAACGAACGCAGCTCCGTCACATTCTGCGGCTTGGGTTCATTCGTGATGGCCTTGGTTTTCACGTCAGTAGGTCTGATGCCATCAGCGGCGATTTTCCTCCCAAGGAATTCGACCTCCAGTGCTATGAAGACACACTTCAAGCGTTTCAGTCTGAGTCCCACTCTATCCAAACGCAGTAGAACCTCTTCCAGGTTGTTCAGATGTTCCTTGGAGTCACGACCGGTGATCAGGATGTCATCTTGGAACACAATGGTTCTGGGAACGGACTTCAGTGGACTTTCCATATTCCTCTGGAATATTGCTGCAGCCGAGTGAATTCCGAAAGGGCACCTGTGGTAAATAAACAGTCCTTTGTGCGTGTTAATGCACGTAAGTCTCTGCGACGTCTCGACCAATTCCTGTGTCATATAGGCCGACGTCAAGTCCAGTTTTGTGAATGACTTACCTCCGGCTCGCATCGCAAACAAGTCATCAGCCTTCGGTAACGGGTACTGATCTTGTTTCGAAACCCTGTCGATCGTATCCTTGTAGTCTTCACAGATTCTGACTGTGCCATCACTTTTCAGCACAGGAACAATGGGGCTGGCCCATTCATTAAATTCGACCGGTGATATGATCCCTTCACGCTGGAGTCTGTCCAGTTCAATTTCGACCTTCTCCCTCATCATGTACGGCACTGCCCGAGCTTTATGATGGACAGGTCTTGCATCTGAGTCCACGTGGATCTGCACCTTGGCTCCCGTGAAATTGCCGATACCCAGTTCGAACAGCGAGGGGAACTTGCTCAATACTCTGGCACATGTATCTTCCTCCAATGACAATGCCTTCATGTCGTTCCAGTTGCATCTGATTTTCTCCAACCAGCTCCTGCCGTGCAGCGTTGGACCATTGCCTGGAACAACCCACAGCGGTAATTCGTGAACCACACCGTTATGACATGTTAATTTGTGCGCTGCCAATCACCTTTATCAGTTCTTTGGTGTACGTGCGCAGCTTGGCGTTAACAGGGCTCAGCCTGGGCCTCACAGTCTTAGTATCCCATAACTTATTAAATGCCCTCTCGTTCATGATCGATTGACTCGCCCCCCCCCCTGTCCAGTTCCATCGATACCGGTATCCCGTTAAACTTCACATTAATCAAAGTTGGTTTACTCTTGGTTATGAAGGAGTACAGTCCATACACTTCCTCCTCTGGCATCTCTGATTGCGTATCCGGATCTGCACTAGTCTGACTCTCATCCTCCACGTGGTGTGTCGCAGCTCGCTTGCTCATCTGTGGACACTTGTGCTGGAGGTGCCCCACTCTCAGACAGCCTTTGCAACTACATTGCTTAAATCAGCACTGCTGGTGCCGATGATTTCCCCCACAACGCCAACACGGAGAAGTCGGATACATTCCCGCTGGCGGACTTTGGGCAGCCACAGGTTTCGTGAATGCAGTACTTGCCGAGGTTCGGTTCGGTTCGGTTCTTCACCGATATTTAAAGTGAAGAACTCCTTCACTTTAGACTCCTGTCCGTGTCATACATGATTGAGCGATCTGGATGGCCCTTTTTAAACCCAACTCCTCCACCGGTGGAAGTTTGCGCAGGATCACCTCGTGGTTGATACCGGTAACAAAGAAGTCCCGCAGCATGTCTGCCAACACCGTCCCCAACTTGCACGGTCCCGCTAGACGTCTCAGGTCGGCAACGAATTCCGCCGCGCTCTGGCCCTCCGCTCGAACGTGTGTATAAAACCTGTATCTCGAGATGATGATGCCGTCGTTTGACTTGAGGTGCTCCTGTACCAATGTACACAACTCCTCGTACGTTTTCTCTGTTGGATCTTTATCAGACCGTAGATCTTTGAACCGCACACAGTGAGGAACACGGCCCGGCGCTGATCTGTATCGTCGACCCCCTTCATTTTGTTGACCACGAAGTACTGCTTCAAACGGCTCACAAAGTCTGCCCAATCTTCTCCCTCCACAAATCGCTCTAAAAATTCAATCGTGCTCATTTTGCAAATTCTTGTATTCTTGTCGCCAAATGTTATGTATGTAATAAAGGTTCAAACTGAGTACTGTTTAACTAAGCAAGGTACAACCTTGCTCTGCTTTATTTAGGCCCAAAGTGCCTGACTCTCAAAATGACTGGCCTTTTATACCAGAGCAGCACCATGTGCGTGCGACTCAATGGCCTCCAACAATGACACCATCTGGTGGCTACAAACAGAATGTACATACATGACGGTCGACACCTTCTCCCTTGTCATGGACCAGCTGAGACAGCTCAAAGCTCAGTGTCGGCAGCCAGAAATAAAGCATAGAATGACAAAACTGCATCGACTCAATTTCTCTCTGTATCTCTTGTATGATTCAGCCCTGAGTTAGTTACATTCGGTGGAGTTGATGGGAATGCCGAATGAGGCTGAATTGGTTGCTTTTGATGCATCTCCACAGCTGCACGCTGAATGGAGGGAGTGAGCAGTAGCTGGTTATAATGTGGCGGCACTGACTGGTGTGACTTGTTTTCACTCTCATAGGCTGCCTGTTTGCCACATTTACCAACTAAGCTGGGTGTACCTTCCTATCTCTGTAACCTCCTCCAACTATTACAATCCTCCGAAATCTCTGCGCTCCTCCAATTTTGGCCTCTTGTGCATCCCTGAGTTTCATCGCTCCACCATTGGCGGCCGTGCCTTTAGCTGCCTGGGCCCTAAGCTCCGGAATTCCCTCCCTAAACCTCTCCATCTCGCTCCTCCTTTAAAACCTACCTCTTTGACCAAGCTTTTGGTATCTCTTCCAAGATCTCGTTATGTTGCTCGGTGTCAGATGTTGTCTGAAAGCTCTCCTGTGAAGCACCTTGTGATGTTTTACCACATTAAAGGCGCTATATAAATGCAAGTTGTTGTTGTGTCAATGAGCAACCCCATACTTGTCAGGAGCTGAGATCTGTTTCCCACACCCCTTGCCCCCAGCCTCTAATCCTGGCTTCCTGAATTGCAGCTGGCTCTCATTCCCTTACACTGCTACTGCTACACGCACACCCATCTGAGCTTGAGGGCTTTTGTTACATTGAAAAACCTTGTTGAAATGCCGAAGACCCTAGTGCAGGACACCTCCAAGGTGGAACATAGGAACAGGAGGAGGCCATTCAGCCCCTCGAGCCTGTTCCACCATTCAATTAGATCATGGCTGATCCGTAGCTCAACTCGATTGACCCGCCTTGGTTCTAGAACCCTAAATATCCTTACCCAACAAAAATTCTGTCGATCTCAGTTGTGAAACTTTCAATTGAGCCCCCAGCCTCGACAGCTTTGTGGGGAGCGACTTGCAGGTTTCCACTGCCCTTTGTGTGAAGAAGTGCTTCCTGACATCATTTCTGAATGTCCTGGCTCTAATTTCAAGGTTATGCCCCTTGTACTGGACTTCCCCCGCCACACCAGAGGAAATAGTTTCTCTCTCAATCTACCCTGTCAACCCCTTTAATCATTTTAAACATCTCAATTAGATCAACCCTTAATCTTCTATGCTCGACGGAATAAAGGTCTAGCCTATGCAATCAGTGTTCATAATTTAACCCTTGTCGGAGAGAAGATGAGATAAAGTGAGCCGTCATGGCAAGCCAATGATACAACATGGGGCTTTAAAAGCTGGTACATATGTTGAGGGAAGGCCAGGCTGGGGGACATATGGAGTTCCCCAGTTTTAAGCTCCAGTAAAAGACCAGGGGCTGAAGCAGTGTGTCTTGATTTCAACACGGGAGAGTGGGAGGGGAGAAAGTAGAGCGTGTGGGATGGCAATTTAGAGCATGCGACAACACAAGAGTCATAAGGCGAACAATGAACTGAATACAACTGATACAATAAAGAGATGAGAAATGTAGGGACCAAGAGAGAGATTGGCGGTGAGGGAAAGCAATGAGGAGCTTTTCTTTGCGTCCTGGCCAGGGGTTGGAGAAAGGTGCTGAAACAAGCCTCCTCAGATAGCGGAGGAAGACTCCAGTCTTGGACAAACTTTATAGAGTTCGGAAAAGTGCAGCAAAAAGGAAGAATTCGTGGCTCGAGGAACAGAATAAACAGACACTTTGAGCTGATCATCTTTTATTCACCTTACAAAACAAATTCAGATGGATAAAAGACTCATTTACAGTTTCAAATTAAACACATCTCGACACAAATGACTGAAGGAGACAAGATGAGCAGAGTCTAAGCTTCGACTGCGATGTTTCCCGAAACATATTGGCTCAAACTGGGGCCTGAATCAGGCCAGGAATCAACACTTAAGCTTGATAGCAGAGAGCGACTATCTGACATTAAATATTAGGCTGCTTCAGAACACTGCTGAGTAAGAAAATACAATCCCCAGCTTCCACCAAAAATGGTTCAGGAGAATCCCATCCAAGTGGTCCTAGGATTATAGTCAAAGATGTTTCACCCCTTCAATTTGCTCCATTTTCCCATTTTGAACAGGCACCATTTTATTATAAAAGGATTCAGGCTTATTTAACCACAGAACTTAATACTTGATTTTGGTGAAATGTTGTGCTCATCAAGGTGAGGGAAATTGGTACCCAGTGTCAGCACCAAACATTCCTTAGCAATGTGGAGCACAAGTTAGATACAGAGTAAAGCTCCCTCTACACTGTCCCATCAAACACTCCCAGGGCAGGTACAGCACGGGGTTAGATACAGAGTAAAGCTCCCTCTACACTGTTCCATCAAACATTCCCAGCGCAGGTACAGCATGGGTTAGATACAGAGTAAAGCTCCCTCTACACTGTCCCATCACACACTCCCAGGGCAGGTACAGGGGATGAGATACAGAGTAATACTCCCCCTACACTGTCCCATCAAATACTCCCAGGGCAGGTACAGCATGGGGTTAGAAACAGAGTAAAGCTCCCTCTACACTGTCCATCGAACACTGCCAGGGCAGGTACAGCATGGGTTAGAAATAGAGTAAAGCTCCCTCTACACTATCCCATCATACACTCCCAAGGCAGGTACAGCACGGGTTAGATACAGAGTAAAGCTCTCTCTACACTGTCCCATCAAACACTCCCAGGGCAGGTACAGCACGGGTTAGATACAGAGTAAAGCTCCCTCTACACTCTCCCATCAAACACTCCCAGGGCAGGTACAGGGGGTTGGATACAGAGTAAAGCTCCCTCTACACTATCCCATCAAACACTCCCAGGGCAGGTACAGGGGGTTAGATACAGAGTAAAGCTCCCTCTACACTGTCCCATCAAACACTCCCAGGGCAGGTACACCACGGGTTAGGTACAGAGTAAAGCTCCCTCTACACTGTCCCATCAAACACTCCCAGGGCAGGTACAGGATGCATTAGATACAGAGTAAAGCTCCCTCTACACTGTCCCATCACACACTCCCAGGGCAGGTACAGGATGCATTAGATACAGAGTAAAGCTCCCTCTACACTGTCCCATCACACACTCCCAGGGCAGGTACAGGGGATGAGATACAGAGTAAAGCTGCCTCTACACTGTCCCATCACACACTCCCAGGGCAGGTACAGCATGGGTTAGATACAGAGTAAAGCTCCCTCTACACTATCCCATCAAATACTCCCAGGGCAGGTACAGCACGGGGTTAGATACAGAGTAAAGTTCCCTCTACACTGTCCCATCAAACATTCCCAGCGCAGGTACAGCACAGGTTAGATACAGAGTAATACTCCCTCTACACTGTCCCATCAAATACTCCCAGGGCAGGTACAGCACGGGGTTAGAAACAGAGTAAAGCTCCCTCGACACTGTCCCATCAAACACTGCCAGGGCAGGTACAGCATGGGTTAGAGACAGAGTAAAGCTCCCTCTACACTATCCCATCATACACTCCCAAGGCAGGTACAGCACGGGTTAGATACAGAATAAATCTCCCTCTACACTGTCCCATCAAACACTCCCAGGGCAGGTACAGCACGGGTTAGATACAGAGTAAAGCTCCCTCTACACTTTCCCACCAAACACTCCCAGGGCAGGTACAGGATGCATTAGATACAGAGTAAAGCTCCCTCTACACTGTTCCATCAAATACTCGCAGCGCAGGTACAGCATGGGTTAGAGACAGAGCAAACCTCCCTTTATTCTGCTCTAACAACGTGCCTTCGTCTGTACTGAAGACCTCCTGCACTAGTGCAGCATTTCAATTCCTCATACCACCTCCAAGTTGTCATGTATCTCACACTACTGTACATAACTGTATCTTACCATGCTATACATGACTGT
The DNA here is from genome assembly GCF_044704955.1 of Pristiophorus japonicus. Lineage (NCBI taxonomy): Eukaryota > Metazoa > Chordata > Chondrichthyes > Pristiophoridae > Pristiophorus > Pristiophorus japonicus. The sequence continues at coordinate 28,608,622 of NC_092010.1, read as the reverse complement.
AACTAGAGATGACCTGTAACCACCAGCATACCTTACCACCAGGGATGCACTTGCAGGAGACACTGGATACCTGGATAAGGACAGGTCTCAGGCAAGTGAGGCATTCGAGAGCTGTGTAATAAAGGTGCAGGTCCTGAGTGACCTTGACTTCAGCATGTGCCTCGTGTGTGTCTGTACTGCAGGGACAGGACTTTACAGTGGCGCCGAGTTATGGGATTACAGAATCCACAGAATGGCAACCAACAGCTCAGATGAAAAATACAATGCTGGAGACAATTGGGAGGACTTTATAGAAAGGCTCCAGCAAAGCTTTGTGACCAAAGACTGGCTGGGCGACGATAAGGCAGACAAGAGAAGAGCCCATCTCTTGACCTGCTGTGGCTCGAAAACATACGCCTTAATGAAGGACCTGCTGGCACCCGAGAAACCAGTGAACAAGTCGTTTGAAGAGTTGAGCACACTGGTAAGAGGCCACCTGAAGCCAGCGAGCAGCCTACACATGGCCAGACACAGGTTCTACAACTACAGACGCTGTGTGGGCCAGAGCATACCCGACTTCGTGGCGGAACTTCAGAGGTTGGCTTGCTTATGTGAGTTCTCCGATGAACTAAGGAGAGAAGTACTGAGAGGCTTTTTTATTGAAGGAATAGGCCACACAGGCCTATTCTGAAAGCTCATAGAGACCAAGAACTTGACCCTGGAGGCAGCAGCACTGGTTGCACAGACATTCTTGGCAGGAGAAGAAGAAACGATGTTGATCTACACTGCAGGTACGACAACTAACGAAACATCGGAACAAGGGGTTCACATTGTGAAACAAGCCGCTACCCCCACATACAGACAAAGGCAGGAGAGCAGGCCCTCAACAGCAGGCAGTGGCGCCAGAAGCCATCAAGGGCCACATGAACGGCCGTTCACACCTCATCAACCCACAAAATGAGCAATCAACTACAAACTGAGAGAAGCTCAAGAGAGATCAGCCAGACGCAGCTCATCCTTTGGAAACAATGGAAGCGGTCTGTGCTGGAGATGTGGGGGAAGGCACTCATCAAGGGGGTGTCGATTTCAGCATGCTGTTTGCAGAAACTGCGACGATACAGTCTGATGGATCTGTATGAATCTGTGGGGACTACAAATCTACCATAACCTACAGGACCAATACCCGCTGCCCAGAGCGGAGGATTTATTTGCCACATTGGCTGGAGGAAAACTTTTCTCAAAACTAGATCTCACATCTGCGTATATGATGCAGTATTGACCGACGAGTCTAAGCTACTCACCACCATCAACACACATCGAGGCCTTTTCATGTACAATCGATGGCCCACATGTGCAGAAAAACGGCAGCTTGGCTGGTATACGAATCGGAAAGCGGACCAGAAGACGGTGGGGACAGTACCCAGGGACACCTAGGTACAGCGGGTCAACACGATCAATGGCCACTGCTCTTACAACAAGATGCCTCCAATAATGATGAGGGTCCTACTCAATGGGATACCCGTCAACATGGAGCTGGATACGGGAGCGAGTCAATCTCTCATGAGCGCTCAACAATTTGAACAGCTGTGGCCGCACAAAAGAGACAGACCAAAACTCACAAGGGTCGACACCAAACTAAGGACCTATGCCAAAGAATTTGTCCCAGTCCTTGGCAGCGCCATGCTCTCAGTCACACACAAAGGGAGGGTGAACCGACTTCCCCTGTGGATTGTCCCCGGAGATCTCCCAGCACTGCTGGGGAGAAGCTGGCTGACAAAACTAAACTGGAAATGGGATGATGTTCACGCCATGTCGTCAGAGGAACGGACCTCCTGCTCAACAGTTCTAAGTCGATTTGAACATCTCTTTCAGCCAGGTGTGGGCACCTTCAAAGGGACTAAAGTCAAAATCTACATCACACAGGATGCTAGACCGGTCCATCACAAGGCTAGAGCTGTGCCCTATGTGATGAGGGAAAAGATTGAACATGAACTGGACAGGCTTCTGCGGGAAGGCATTATCTCACCCGTGGAATTTAGCGACTGGGCAAGTCCCATCGTCCCAGACATGAAGCCTGATGGATCTGTATGAATCTGTGGGGACTACAAATCTACCATAACCTACAGGACCAATACCCGCTGCCCAGAGCGGAGGATTTATTTGCCACATTGGCTGGAGGAAAACTTTTCTCAAAACTAGATCTCACATCTGCGAGTCTAAGCTACTCACCACCATCAACACACATCGAGGCCTTTTCATGTACAATCGATGCCCATTCAGCATCAGGTCGGCAGCTGCTATATTCCAGCACAACATGGAGAGTCTGCTCAAGTCCATCCCGGGGACGGTTGTATTTCAAGACGACATACTTATCACGGGCAGGGACACCGACTCCCATCTCCGCAATTTGGAGGAAGTAGTAAAGCGGTTGGATCGGCTAGGCCTAAGAGTTAAGAAATCCAAGTGCCTGTTTCTCGCGCCCAAGGTTGAATTTTTGGGCAGAAGGATTGCCGCTGATGGAATCCGCCCAACAGAGTCCAAAACAGAAGCAATTCGCCTGGCACCCAGGCCCCAGAATGTCTCAGAACTGCGCGCCTTTCTCGGGCTACTCAATTACTTTGGGAACTTTATGCAGAACTTAAGCAGGCTGCTGGAGCCTCTCCACATGCTACTCCGAAAGGGGTGCGATTGGTTTTGGGGGGACGCCCAGGAACGCGCCTTCAATAATGCACACAACCTTCTGTGTTCCAACAGTGTTTTGGCTTTCTTTGACCCAGGTAAAAAGCTAGTTCTTACATGTGATGCGTCAGCGTATGGGGTCGGGTGCGTTTTACAACATGTCAATAGTGCGGGTAAATTACAACCCATAGCTTATGCCTCCAGGTCACTTTCGCGGGCGGAGCGCGGGTACGGAATGGTAGAGAAGGAGGCACTCGCGTGCATGTACAGTGTCAAAAAGATGCACCAATACCTTTTCGGGGCCAAGTTCGCGTTAGAAACCGACCACAAGCCCCTCACGTCCCTACTATCCGAGAGCAAGGCAATAAACGGCAACGCCTCGGCGCGCATCCAACGGTGGGCACTCATGCTGGGCTCTTACGATTACATCATAAGGCACAGACCAGGCACAGACAACTGTGCCGACACGCTTAGCTGGCTACCCCTGGCGACCACGGAAGGGTCTGACGAACAGCACTGTGAGATAGTCATGGCAATCAATGCCTTTGAGTCCACAGGTTCGCCCATGACGGCTCGCCAAATCAGAGCCTGGACGACCAGCGACCCCACGTTATCCCTAGTAAAAAGATGTGTCTTAACTGGTGACTGGGCAGAGGCTCGCGATGCCTGCCCCGAGGAGATCAAACCTTTCCATAGGCGCATGCATGAGCTGTCCCTACAAGCAGACTGCCTGATGTGGGGCAGCTGAGTAGTTATGCCTCTGCGAGGCAGAGAGGCATTTGTCCGGGAGCTCCACCGCGAGCACCCAGGGATTGTTCTCATGAAGGCCATAGCCAGATCTCATGTCTGGTGGCCTGGCATTGACGCGGACTTGGAGCTCTGCGTCCGATGGTGCACCATTTTGTGCCCAACTCAGTAATGCCCCCAGGGAGGTCCCCCTGAGCCCCTGGCCCTGGCCCACCAAACCATGGTCGCGGGTGCACGTAGACTATGCGGGCCCATTCATGGGCAAAATGTTCCTCGTAGTTGTAGATGCATTTTCAAAGTGGATCGAATGCACCATTTTAACTCGAGCACCACCTCCACCACTGTGGAGAGCCTTGGAACCATGTTTGCAACGCACGGCATTCCTGACATATTGGTCAGTGATAATGGTCCGTGCTTCACCAACGCAGAATTCCAAGATTTCATGAGTCACTACGGCATAAATCACGTTACGACGGCACCGTTCAAGCCGGCCTCCAACGGCCAGGCGGAGCGAGCAGATCATTAAACAAGGCATGCTCAAAATCCAAGGTCCCACGCTGCAGGGCCGCCTGTCGCGACTGCTGCTGGCATACAGATCTCGTCCGCATTCATTGACTGGAGTTCCCCCAGCGCAACTATTGATAAAACGGACCTTAAAGACAAGGCTCTCATTAATCCTCCCAGACATGCATGAAATCGTTGAGGCAAAGCGGCGTAAGCTAACCGAGTACCATGACCGAAATTCGAGGGGGAGGTGGAATGAGATAGGGGACAAAGTGTTTGTGCTAAACTATGGTAGGGGCCCCAAATGGCTTGCAAGGACAATAACAGGCAAGGAAGGAAACAGGCTACTGGTGGTACAAATGGACAATGGCCAAACCTGCCGGAGACATGTAGACCAAGTCAAAAGTAGATTCACCAACAACACTGCTGAACCAGAAGCAGACTACAATGTGGAACTCACACCACACCTGGTGGACAGACAGAGGGAACAACCTGAGGAAAGGGCAATCCTAACAGACAGCCCAGGCGAGTCAACAACAATCATACTGAACGAAACAGACAACCCAGGCGAGATACCAGCAACCACACCCAAAGAAAAACAGACACCAAGGCAAACAACTGAACCACAACTCAGACGCTCCACGCGAGAGCGTAGACCACCTGAGAGACTGAACCTATAAAGACAATAAGACCTTGGGGGAGGGTGATGTCATATATCTCACACTACTGTATATAACTGCATCTCACCATGCTATACGTGACTGTAACTAGAGATGACCTGTAACCACTAGCTTACCTTACCACCAGGGGTGCACTTGCAGGAGACACTGGATACCTGTCCCAGACAGATATATAAGGACAGGTCTCAGGCAAGTGTGGCATTCGAGAGCTGTGTAATAAAGGTGTAGGTCCTGAGTGACCTTGACTCCAGTATGTGCCTCGTGTGAGTCTGTACTGCAGGGACAGGACTTTACACACATGAGCTTGCCAATTAGCACTGAATTGGAGATAGGTTTATGCCATGGGTTACATATCCCACTAGGAATCCGACAGAGTACTCAACTCCTTTCATGAGGGTCTTTAAAGATCTTCACAAACTGGCGTTGGAGACATTTTTAAGGGAGAACTGATGGGATTTTAAAAATATATATTTTCAGATTTTTTTGTATCGAGAAACCAGCAAGTTTATGGTACTGAAGGTAAATGCACAGAAAATAAAACACCTTTCTCATTCACTATTCTACATGATAAAGTCTTTTTGGCATAAATTAAACCTTTGTATAAAATAACAGCGAGATATGCATTCAAAGTTCTTATGAGCAACACCTAGCCTGTCAGTTGATTTTTGACTCACTGATTAACCTCCTAAAGGCCTTTGTGAAGGGAGTTAGAAGCGGGAACAAGTTGATATTTGGTTTTATCAAACCCTCTTGCTATTCCTTTTTGACCAAATCTGTTTTACTCCCAGCAGTGGAGACTTTCCATGCCTCTACCATAGACCATATTTTTGGATGTTGGCCCGTAGGCGAAGACTTGCCCGGCAGTGTGTTGGGGCGAGCTTCCCTGATAATTTGATGCTTTAGATGATAGTAGCGATTGCGTTTTTTTTTAAGCGCTTTCCTTTTAAACGCTGTCTCCCACCAGAAGGCGGGATGGGTCTGAGCAGTTCAACTGCACCATGCTGCTACCAATACACTTCTCTGCTCAGGCTGACGAGAAAAGAAAGAACTTGCATTTATATAGCACCTTTCACCACCTCAGGACATCCCAAAGCGCTTTTCAGCCAATGACGTACAAGTGTAGTCACTGTTGTAATGTGGGAAACGCGGCAGCCAATTTGTGCACAGCAAGCTCCCACAAACGGCAAAGCGATAATGACCAGATCATTTGTTTTTGGGTGTAGGTTGAGGGAAAGATAGTGGTCAGAACTCCCCTACTCTTCCTCAAAATAGTACTGTGGGAACTTTTATGTCCATCTGAGGGGACAGACAGGACCTCGGTTTAACATCTCATTAATGGCACCTCAGACAGTGCAGCACTCCCTCAGCCTGTATTTTTGTGCTCAACTCTCTGGAGTCAGGCTCAAACCCATGACTGTCTGCCTCAGAGGCAAGAGTGCTACCCACTGAGCTATGGCTCACACCAATGGTTCGGACTAGGCTGGACCCAAGCTGAATATCCCAGCTTTTTAAATGCTGCTTCACACATTCCTCATCTTAAATTCTCAATTACTTCTTCAGGGGCCCTGCTGAATGTTGCTTGCTGCAGCTTGATTTGCTCCTGGGTGAGCATTCTCATAGAGGGAGAAAGAGACCTGAGGGGAGGGTCCCTGATTTTGTTATTTCGGAATGGTGGAATTTACCTCAGAATTGGGGTCCAAATGGTGAAGTGCATGAGTGGGATGCCAAATACCCACGTAACTCACAGACTGGTATAAAAAAGGTTTGTGCTTAAACCTGTTAAATTAAAACCTCCTGGGTTTGGGCCTAGTCATTTAACATAGGATAAAGATGGTAGCCATGTGTCATTGGGGTCATAGCTATCCTCTATCAAAGGTCAGCCTTTCTCTCAAGCGTTCCCCCTCTCTCGCTCTTTCCCTCCCACCCCAGCCCACATCAAGTTGCAGCACCTTGTTGCTATGGGAGATTCTGTAACCCGGCCTAGACTTCAGGCTCTCTGGAGCTTGACTGCTGACCTTCCGGGTCAGAGTTCAACTCTCGGCCTTGAAAGACCTGGCAGGCAGTGTTGTAAATGACGTCAAACTGAAACCAAGCGCATCATTTAAAAAAAAATGTGATGTTTAAATCTACGTTGGACAGTAATATCCACTGATTCTCCTGTCTTAGCACCAAGGCACATGTGATGATCGTTTCGCCATGCCCAAGATAGAACTAATTCATTAAATTGTAAGAATGGTGCAAGATAATTTGGACTTAGCTACAAGTTTTTTTATCCTCTGTTCAAGGTATGCAGTAAAATGCAAATCTTGCAACAGGGTAAAAGATAAATGTATCTGCCTTCAAAACAAGCTCATTTTTATTGATCAGAAACACAGTAAGCCAATATTATAACTCCAGCATTTGAAGAGCAGTTATTTTGTGAGTCAAAATGGCAGCTCATCTTACCCAAGCTCCTTCGTGTGTATGAAAATACTCTATTATGCAGGATTCAGGTGATGTTGCGAGCAGTAACAAACACGAGTCGAAATGACCCTCCTCTTATCCAAACTTCTCGGCAATGTGAAGGTATAGAGCCGTCTCACATCTGTGGTAAAGTATAGGCGGCCATTTTATGCAATGTGTGCATTTGCAATGGAGGTTTACTGTATTTAAACAGAAGAAGTCATGGGAAAATGTGTCAAGTCTGATCAGACATGACTGGTGAATGGGAATGTAAAAATCTGTATGGAATTCAAATGATCGCATTTCTTTTTTATTTACAACCTGACCGTTATCTGAGTTCGGCACACCAGTGCAGAGCAGAACATCTGGAGAATACTTTTCAAAACGAGACACAGGCCCTAAAATGGACCTTTCACCTCCGCTGCTCCCTCCTTGTTTCAGGAGTGTCACCGTGTGATGTGATTGTTAAGGCGAGTGATGTGCTCCAGCTGAGATCTGCTTGGATACTGGCCCCGGGACGTTTCCGTACAGAATTGTGGTCATTGTCGGAATTTGCGGGATTTGTCCTGGGCTCGCATCACTTGCCCCGGCCCGTTGGGATCTCTCTGGATGCACTTATTAAGATGGGCCGAATGGCCTTCCTCAGCCTCAATTAACTTATTCCCTTTCACTTGCACACAACTTCCCGGCATTTCCCAGCAATCAATGGTAACCAGGCCAATTCCCGCTTGTGCTCCCAATTGTCCCGTTGGTGTAAGTTTTCAATGACCCCCACTCCGTTAAGACTATGGCTGAGAAATTCGGTGCATTTGCGCCTCCCCTTGGTGCTAACGGGGCGCAAATGTGTCAGCGCCCTGGTGCTCCCGCCATAGTCAGTGGGAGTTTAGCGGCGGCGCTACGACATTGCGCCTCGATCTCCTGCTCCCGTAGATCATGACGTCATCGCCGTGCGCATTGCCCCGGCCCTGAACGGAAACACCGACGGCTGCAGGAGGCGCGGATCGGACGTTACAGGGGCGATGATTAAAGGCGAGGTGGCCGAGGTAAGTTTAAAAAAAAAACCGTACCTTTGTTTTCGCTGCGTTCCTCCGTTTCCGTCGCGGGCTTCCCCCGCTGGTCCAGGTCGGTGCTTTTTCATTCGCAGAGCCTGCAGCGGTGGCCCGAACGTGGCAGCGCTGCGCGGCCCAGTGAGCAGCGCTGCTGAAGTCTCCACCCCGCCCGCGTCCTTTAGCGCTTCAAGAAGAAAGTGGAGCGCTAAATTTCCGGGAGCGTTGAAGCGAATTTTGTAAGAGGGGGGAAGCATTCGCGCCGGGCGCTAAGTTTCCCGCCTCTCAAAAGTTACCGCCCCCCGAACCAGGGCGATAATGAATTTCTCCCCCCATGAGTCTTTGCGCCTTCACAATTTCACTACCTGCTTTGAAAATCGTGTGCAGAAGGTGTGAGCAATAGAACCGGTCGGCCTTTTCCACACACACAGATTTACTCACTTCCAGTTGTTTTTTTTTTCTAAACCCTTAGCGGGCTGAAGTTCCCCCGCAATTTTCACAATGGACGTGGAATCAGCCATGATCTCACTGAATGGCGGAGCAGGCCCATTCCTGCTCCAAATTCTTATGTTTTTAAGTTCCCTTGCCTAACACTAATTGCCTGTGAATTTCCGAGCCTGGAGGACCTTCCAGGATCCTCTGAATAAAATTCAATACACCGTGCCAGTCCATTCCACTTGGACCTGATTTGCCCACTAAACAGGGACAACGCTAGCAATAGGAAGACATCGACAAAACAGAGCAAGAGGCAAACAGAATGGTGCAGAAAGACCGAGATAACAAACCGAAACAGAGAGAAGGAGGAAATAGGAAGAGATACATACAGAACCTCAGGGATAGTCAGAGGCAGGTAGAGTCGTAGATCGTTTGGAAAGACAAAAAAAACCGAGCTAGGCAGAGAGAACGAGTCAGAGGGCGAGTGAGACAAATGGAACGAGGAGACAAATAAGGCCCAGACAGAGAGAAGAAATGCAACAACATAGAGATAGAAAGACACAGAGAAAGAAAGCAAAGGGTGACATAAAAAGAGAGGCACTGATAAATCCAATAGGTAATTCAGGAGAAACTTCTTTACCCAGAGAGTGGTGAGAATGTGGAACTCGCTGCCATAGGGAGTGGTTGAGGTGAATAGTATCAATGCATTTAAGGGGAGACTGGACAAGTGCATGAGGGAGAAAGGAATCGAGGGATATGCTGATGGGGCGAGATGAAGTAGGGTGGGAGGAGACTCGTGTGGAGCATAAACACCGGCACGGACCTGTTGGGCCGAATGGGCTGTTTCTGTGCCGTACACACTGGGAAATTCGATGTAAACTCTAGACAGTTGGAAGATTCGATGATGGCAATAACAGGAGTCAGCTGATGCTGGTGGTCACTACTGTGGAGCGAGAGTCAGTACACAATGTCGTTGAATTTATTTACCAACAGAGTCTGGAGTTTGGTGTCACTATTCTCCCTCAGATATTTGTTGATTTGAGTGGAGCTGTATTCTTAATTTTAAGAAATTGGAGCTGGCCACTAACAAGAGTGCCACTCACTGACGTTCATTCTGTGTAGGACATCAGCTGGTGTGTGCAGTCGATATCCTGCCCAAGTCGGGAACGGTGTAACAGATCAACAGGCCTCGGTTTAACTGTCTCATCTGAAAGACGGCACACTCCGACAGTGCAGCACTCCCTCAGCACTGCACTGGAGTGTCAGCCTGGAATTTTGAGCTCAAGTCTCTGGAGTGGGTCTTGAACCCCCAACCTTCTGACTCAGAGGCGAGAGTGCTGCCCACTGAGCCACGACTGGCACTGGTGTGTTTCTCTGACCAAGGTTCCTCGAAGTAGAAGTAGATCTTAACAGAACAATGAATGAGGAAAAATTATTTCCTCTGGTTGGGGAAGCTGTGATGAGGGAGTCATCAATTGAAAACTGCTACTAAGAGAGTGAGGGGAGAGGATGTATTTAACACAGAGGGTTATCGGAGCATCGGATACTTTAAGACATAGTAGTTGAGACAGAGACCAGCACATCTTTTGAGGGAAAAGCGGATAAATATTTGAAGCAGAGGAAGATACAGGGCTATGAGGAGTTTTGGCTAGCTCCAGCAAAGAACTGCCACAGACACGTTGGGCCAAATGGCCTGCTTCTGTGCTTTAATCTTCTTTGGTTCCAATCACTGTGCTCAGCTTGTGAGACACTGAACAAGGTCACTCCCGTGAGTTGATGGCAAGGGCCGCCTTTGAGTTGAATCACTTGGAGGCGACGTATTAAATTAAATTGTCCGCTTTGACGTTTGGGTTTGTTTTGCTCGGCAACTGATTCACGAGGGTTGGACCTGAATCTCCTGCTGTCTTCTCAATAAACCCGAGGCATCGGAAGTGTGAGTTTCTAACTCTCAAATCCGAGGCAGCAATTACCTGAGCATTCTCAGCAAACGTTCGCGGCCTCAGACTTTCAGGGTATCAGCTGTGGCTCAGTGAGTTGCACTCTCATCTCTGGTTGTGGGTTCAAGTCCCACTCCAGGGACTTGAGCACATAAATCGAGGCTGACACTCCCAGTGCAGTGCTGAGGGAGCGCTGCACTGTCGGAGGTGCCGTCTTTCGGATGAGACATTAAACCGAGGCCCCGTCTGCTCTCTCAGGTGGATGTAGAAGTTCCAAAGGCACAATTCAAAGAAGAGCAGGGGAGTTCTCCCCGGTGTCCTGGGGCCAATAATTATCCCTCAATCAACGTCACTAAAACAGATGATCTGGTCATCATCACATTGCTGTTTATGGGAGCTTGCTGTGCGCAAATTGGTTGCTGCACTGACCTCACTTCAACAGTGTTTCATTGGCTGTAAAGTGCTTTGGGGTGTCCTGAAGTTGTGAAAGGCGCTATATAAATGCAAGTTCTTTTCTCTTTCAGATAAAAAGTTACTTAAAGGGGCCAGGACTTTGTGTCACTGCTGCCCGTCACTTTTTTAGCAGTCAGGTGGCCACGATAATCAGGCCAACCCCACTCTTTATTTTCAAGCTCAGTCTTTATTCAAAACAGCACGTTAATTTGAGGTTGGGAGTGGTTGGGATTTCCTCTTCCCTCTCCATTCCTGCCCTCAAGGGGCTGCTTCTTCATGGGGTACAGTTCCTCGCTCACCGGCATCCTTCTGGTACTCTGTTCAACTGGCCATTGTTCGAGTGTGAGCCTTGACAGTATCGGCAAGCTGAGTGACTGCAGGAGGCATCACAGCTGTGCCCAATTCTGTCTGCACGTGGACATTCCACGAGGAGTGGCTGGATAATAACCAGGAACGGGTATCCCAGGAGAATTTCTCCTGTCTCGCACCCCCAGCCCCCTCTCAAAAGCATTGGGCTAACTTATATTGTGTCAGGTGCTGGCCTGGTTGAGACCATAAGCGAATTGGGGGCTTGACCCCCTGTCAATCCTCTAAACTAGAAAGGGTTAAATTACATTCGTGCGACCATACAAGTGTTGACATTCTTTATCAGTTGACAAAAAAAATAATCCATTTAATAGAATTTCTGTTCAGTCCATACAGATTTTTTTTCTCTCTCAAACAAAGGCAGTACATCACATTATCCAAATGTGCCAATCATCTCCGAGAACCTTTTTCTACATTCCTAACAAGTTCCTCACGGAATAACATTTGCTTCGCCCTGGTGTTCCAGTGAAGGTCATAGTGGATGCCATTTTACCACAAGCAGAGTGCAGGACACTGGGCCTTCCAGTAGGGGAGGCAGTGAGCACAGACAGGTCACACGAACCATTTCACAAATACCAGTAGCTTCCATGGTGACGTCTCACCACAGCTAGCTTGCAATGTGTTCTGAAAAATGAGGTATTCTCATCAATTTGTGAATTAAATATTTGCAACTCTGAATGCCCGGTAATGAATATTTTCAAAAGTTAAAAAAAAAACCCACATTGGATAGAGGTGCGTGAAATCTGATATTTTTCCCCCCCACAATCTTGGCCCCCATCCCCAGTACGATCGTGTTTTTGCACGGATAGATTTCTTTAAAGTGCAAATCGTTTCTGTGCCTTTAGAATGCGTGCTTTAAATACATGTGAAATACAGACTCAAAATGGACCCCAGCCTTTCTGTTCCAGGCATTTTCTGCTTTGATGTCAGATTCCCAGCCCTCATAGTTTTTTATTTCATGTTTACAGGTGTTGATACCAAGGTTGCCAATAGTCCTGATTTTGTTACTTGATGAATTTTACCTCATGTTTTGATGTTGCAATTCACTCCCTACTCCCTCTCTCTGTCTCCTCGCTCTCTCTCCACGCACACTCTCTCCACTCACTCACTCTCTCCACTCACACTCCGTCTCCACTCACTCTCTCTCCTCTCACATTCTCCACTCACACTTGCTCTCTCTCTCCATTTACTCTCTCCCCACTCACACTCGCTCTCTCTCTCTCTTCACTCATTCTCTCTCTCTCTCCACTCACACTCCACTTCCACGCACTCTCCCTCTTTTACACTCACACTCACTCTCTCTCCACTCACTCTCTCTTTCTCCACTCACACTCGCTCTCTCTTACTCTCTCCCCACTCACACTCGCTCTCTCTCCATTCACTTTCTCCCACTCACTCACTCTCCCCCTCTCTTTCTCCACTCACACTCGCTCTCGCTCTCTCTCCACTCGCTCTCTCTCTCGCCACTCACTCTCTCTCTCCTTACACACACTCTCCCTCTTTTACACACACTCACTCTCTCCACTCACACTCGCTCACCCACTCTTTTCCACTCATACTCTCTCCACTCACTCTCTCTCTACCCCCTCACTCTCTCTCCACCCTCTCACACTCTCTCTACCCCCTCACTCACTCTCACTCTCTCCCCCTCACTCACTCCCCACTCACTCTCACCCCACTCACTCTCACTCTCTCCCCCTCACTCACTCCCTACTCACTCTCACTCTCTCCCCACTCACTCTCAATCTCTCCCCACGCACTCTCACTCTCTCCCCACTCACTCTCTGCACTCACTCTCCACTCACACCCTCTCTCTTCCTCTCTCCACTCACATTCATTCTCTCCACTCACACTCACTCTCTCTCTTCCTCTCTCCACACACTCACTCTCTCTCTTCCTCTCTCCACTCACACTCTCTCTCTCTCTTCTCACACTCACTCTCTTTCTCCACTCAGCGCTTTGAGACGTACGGTGGTTGTGAAAGGCGCTATATAAATGCATAAACATTTCTTTTACTTGCTAGCAGCTGGCTCTCAAGAGTGGAGATAGCAGATATTTCTGAGCACATTCCTTGTTCAACCTTCGGGAAGGGCACGAGGATGAGAGACCAGGAAAAGCAACTCCAGGGTCTCGCATGATCAGATTGGGCTTACAACTCAGAAATACAATGGAATTGAGGCAATTCTGACCTGAACTTTCGGGCCCAGTGTCTGTTTTCATGGCACCAGGTTGTTATCTCTTTGCTCCTTCAAGAGACTGACATCCCCTGAGACATATCCTGCTCTTGCTGCCACCCTTGCCCGAAGGGGGGTCAACATTAATTCTCCTAAGGGTGTGGAGGCCCACCAGCCAGAGACCAACCCAATTGCCAATGTCACAATTTGTGACAGACTGACATCTAAACCCATCAGGCCCATTTTTCTAAGTCAAGCCCTTTAGTCCTGATCTAGAGGTCCCTCGCTATTTTCTAATGATTTGACAATACATAGATACAAGGATTTCTGTCAAATTATTACATTGCCGATTTTACTGAAGTTCGACTCTGACAGCTGTTTAAAGCACGCATTTGGCGGGGGGGGGGTACAATTTCAAACCAAGGAAGCAAGATGCAGTAACATTTGCACTGTGGTTGTTGGATGGAGACGGTTGCTAGGAGACAAACTCACACTCGACACTACGGTCTCTCACGTGGTTTAGCAGCAGCAGATAACTTTTTTGAAACTATGAAATTGTCGGTAAAGTTACAGGAACAAAAAGCACACAATTGAAGGTTCGGGGAGCAGCACGTGATCATCAGCCTCCAAAGGAAGGCCCAACAGGCCGAGGTCTTGCTGTGTTGTCTGATTCATAGATGGCGGGGAGGGGGGTTGAGTTGAGTGAAGGGCCTGCACTTGTGAGGTAGTTAAATGAATGAAATAATAGGGGGTAGAGTCAGACTTGAGGGGTAGGGCTGGTAATGCGATTAGCTATAATTTGCCCTGTTCCTCTCGACTCGCCCCAGTCCTATGATATGCGCGGCATGCTGTATGAAGCTCATTTGGAAGCAGAACAGATATTGTGAACAGCCACAATTTGTGAGGGGGGGGGGGGGGACAGTGAGGAAATGATCCCGCATCTGTTAGTGGTTAACAACACGATTTAAATCAGAAAGCCAAGGTGAAAGGTTACAGATCAAAGGCCAAGGTCCAGGACATCGGCAAGGCTGAAGGAACAGGGAAAAATATGGGCTAAGCCAGGAAATAGTGGTTAGGCCGGATTTAAAAGGCTGTAGATTGAGAGAAGGAAGGACGTCTGGGAAAGAATGGGTCTTGAGTTCGACCCAGTGAGGAAGAAGGGGGTTGTAGGGTGGCTTGTCCTGTGTGTTATGGCTGTGTCTAACAATGACGATTCCACATAAGACATTGTTGCTGGGATAGTTTCCTCTGGTTGCTACGTGTGAACGAAAACAGGGGAAACCCAAGTGAAAATACATTGGCTGTTGAAAAAGATGCAAATGGCCCTGGAATCTTCAGCCATGTTGCACAGTGCCAAAGATTAGAGGTTGTCGCAGAGAATGTGCTGCAGACAGATATCTGGTGACGCTGAAATAACCATCGCCGTTCATAAGGCTGCCGCAATTCGAGAACCCCGTGAGAAGTCAACACAATGTCGCGTTACTGATTTGCGTGTCTGATTTCAACCGAGAGAAAAAGCACTTGCTTTTATCGAGCGCCTCACGACAACCCGCAAGCCAACGATTTATTGTTTGAAGTGTTGTCCCTGTTTTAATGTAGGCACGTGTGGCGGACAATTTGTGCACAGCAAGCTCCTGCAAACAGCAGCTGAGTTGGACGCCCAATTAAGTTGCTTCTTTAAAAATTTCGGGCGGTATTGGCTGAGGGAAGGAATATTGGTCAGGACATCGAGGGTGAGGCGGGTGGCGGGGGGAAGAAACCCCCTGCTCCTCTTCAAATAGGGCCACGGGTTCTTTTACTTCCACCTGAGCAGTGAGACTGGGGAGGAGGCCTATTTAATCTGGAAGATGAAACCTCCGACAATGAAGTGTCAGCCTAGATTATGTGCTCAGGGACCCATAACCGACTACACAACTGGGCCACAGAGCTAGCCAGAAGTACATAGGAAACGGGGCCAACCAGGAAACGATAGGGTTCAGAGGCTGACAGAGCTCAATGCCTTTGATGTCCAGTCTGATTCAGATCAGTAGTACCTCCCTGGTTTGCAAACGCAATGGGCCAGCCTAGTTACGAATAATTGCCCACTCCTTTAAAAAAAACATAATTCAATCAGCAATTTCATAGTTTCAAAATACATTTTGGGGTGTGTGTGTGTATGTGTGTGTCTGTGAGTGAGCGAGATGGTGGTTGCAGAACCAATGATAGTACATTTCCTTCATGACTAGCAATGAACCATAAGAAGCCAGCAGCAAGGCAAACTGTACAAAATGGTGCACCTGGATCTCGAGGAACCACGCGGTGAAACTAGTCCAGCAATGTCCAAAAAACAAAATGAATCAAGCGGAGATAAAGCTTCCTCAATGACTGGTGGATGGATCGTGACTCTTTGGTAAATAAAACTCTCTGAACATACCCAGTCAGTTGTCTTGTATCTAACTAGGAACTAGGCAGCACAGGCACCAATTTCAGGTATATTCATTTGATACAACGGCAAGGCAGAACTTGGAGGGGCTGGGAGAACGTCCTGGGAAAGAGGGACGCGGGCTGGGAGGGTTTTCCACTGCCGCCACGATGCTCGGTGCCTTCCAGTGATTCTCTTGGCCCGAAAGGCAAGGTTGCCTCAAAATGAGTACTGCAAATGGGAGCCATGCTGAGATGGTCAGTCATCAAGGTCCCACCCCATCTGAATGAAGCTCACCCATTTGTGGACACCTGCCTTGATGAGGTCGCTAAAGGTCGGATTGCACAGGGGGTCTCCCACATGGGTGTGTGTGTTTTATGAAAGGGTGGGAGGGGACATGTCTGCTTCATTTAGGATGTCATGGGGAAGCCGCTGTGACATCAGAGCAGTTGCGACATTGTAAAGAAAGCAGCAGGTTTGGGGAAAATTGTCATTTCAGTCTTGTCAAGAAGCAAAAAAAGAAATTGATAAATTCCCCCTAAAGACTGTGCGTTTTTATTAAATTGAAGAGTAGTGACCGATAGAATTTTGGGGCGGGGGGGAAAGACAAGTATCTTGGTGGACTTGTTTTAAATAAGTATTTCTTGCACCAAACTCCCAACAGAAAGAATGCCAGTTCGACTGGTTTGAGGAAGATGGGCTAAGGCCTCATGGGCCACCTTGAATTCCAGTGCGGGTTGGAATAGCCAATTGAATTGTGTTGCAGGAGTAGGTTGGTCGCCCCTTTTACTGGAGTCTCCCCGTTTATTGCAAGGACATGATGCACTGTTTATTTACTTGTGGAGCACCGGATTGCTTTGGGTAGTCCTCAGTGGTAGCATCGAGTAGGGGTCATGAGCCCCTCCTCCCCCCCCGCCCTCCCCAACAACCATTTTGCGGTCAGCCAACGTGACTCTGGAGGACTCCCTCCATTTCGCTCCCAGGAACCTCCTTGAAAGCCCACCTTCAGACTAGGGGGCGGGGGTAAACTCGTCGTTCTCCAGCTCCCCTCCCTGCCAGCTTGGCCAAATCTCGAGTTTGCCCTCGCCCCCCGCCCCCCCCCCCCCCCGCCACCTCCCACTCCAGTCGGCCAAACCTCGTTCCTCCAGCTGCCCCACTCTCCCGCTGAAGATATCACACAAGCAGCCAATGCGTCGCAGTGGATATGGCGGGGCGGGAGGGGAAGCGGATAGGCCCCAGTCCCATCTTGTCCCCCATGTAGCCCACTTGCTTTCAATTGGGAGACGATAGCGGGACAGACGTGCAAGGGGTCAGGGAAGAGGAGCTTTGTATTTTGTCGCACCTGGGGACTTGGCCTTCCAAAATTGATGCCTTCACCGACACTATAGAACAGCATTCACTTCACAAAAAAGAAGGAAAAAGAAGTCTCTTTACAAACGTGTCCACTCTCAGTAACAAAACAAAAAGAAAATTCAAATAAAGACTATTTTCAGCACAAAAACAGAACTCAACACAACTGCATCATCAACAAAACGTATCCTTATCAACACATTTAAAAGAAAAATTAAGCGGTAGCATCTAGATTTACTAAAAAGAAATTGCATCTGCCTCGCTCTCCAAACATCTGTTTTAAAAAAAAATCTATAAAAGTGTTCAATTGAGACATTTCATTTTAAAGCAAACATTTTTTTTTTGTGTCTCATTTCTACTAAGAGTTGAATTCATTTTTCTTTTTAAAAAGTTAGCGATAAAACAGTGAAGAAAGCACCATTTCTAATTGTGCCCCCCTCCCCCACCCCTACCCCCCCCCCCCCCACCCCGCTCTAATTTCCCGCAAAGCTCTAAGAGACAGTTCGATGCGTGACACAAGTAAATATATTTGCATCTTAAAGCTACCTAATGAATCTAGGGCGAAATTTTTTTTTCATTAAACGCGGCAAAGTCAAGTAGCAGAGAGAGAAAAAAAAAACAAGAAAATAGTCTGCAACACAACTTCAAATTACCCGCTTCTTTGTTACTTTTTGTGGTTTAACATTTATGTCTAAAACTTCTATGATTGTTAAAATATATATATTTTTTTGCACTTTTTTTGCAGCACCCCTGAGGTGTTTTTGTGAGGTGGGGGGCGGGATGAGGGCATTAACATTAACTCTTTTTTTTTCAGGTGTTGAGAATTGGGAGATGTTTTCAGTTAAACGAACCAAGAACACGTTTGTTTAATTTCAGGTCCTACTGTCATTGATGCTACGTCAAAGGCCACAAGTCTGTGGGAGTGTTTCGGTCAAGGGTGGTTTTAACACAGTTGCTGTGAAGCAACTCAATCTGGTTAGTTTTTCCTCTTTCCCCAACCCTCCCCCCACCCCCATTTATTTTTCTTAAACACTAACTTAATTCTTTCTCCCCTCTCACTCGCATGTAATCCAGCAACATCTCTCTGTGAATTGAGAAAAAAATTGAGGAGCAGGCCTGATAAGGAGAGATAGGCCACAAGTGGCTCCCTTTCTGCTCGGGGAATTCTATAGAAGGTGTAAAAAAAAACCTCATAGTTTCTGGTGATTGTATATACTAAACACATTCATGATTACCAGCAAATAAACTAAGAGACTACTTGGGATCCTCGTGACAAGATTTCGGGCTTGATTGTCATGCGGGTATTGACCGCTTCAAAAGGGAGACATAGATAGAATGGCAATGTTGAGTATTAAGGATGAGCGGAGATGGGGGACGAAATGAGGGCTCAATTTCCGGTCACACACTTCATTCTAGCTGCACCAAGAAGGGAGGCAGTAAGGGAGGGGGTAAATGGGATGGGCCAGTTATGCCTGCTGACTGGCCACAGGGGGCACCGATGGCAGGTTGCATACTCACAAAGGTCTTGTGCGCAAGTGAACAGAAGGTGTGGGACAAATTAAAGGACGCGGCTACTGCTAATGACATAAAGTCGTTGCACGTGCACAGTTCCAAAGGTCTCTTGGTTGTTCTTGCCGGACTTCGTAGTCAGCAGTCATTTTGATAGGATGGAAACTGTGTTCGTTTTGTCAGTCATTGGAATAATTCACAGCCCTGCTTCGCAAATGTGGCCACAGACCCCAAAAAGGTTTAGGAAAGTATAATATATGCACCTGGGAGTATGCTCACAGGTTTGCAGAGCTGTTGAGTCCTGTGCAATATGTCTTTAAGTCGGTTCACGGGCTCCCAGGCCACCTGCAATTTCTGCGGTCGGGAGAAGTCCATGTTCCATGTCTATGTTCAATGTGAGAGGTTGCAGCCCCTGTTCCATTATTTGAAGGGGCTGCTCCTCAAATTCTGGCTGCACTTCAGTCCCACACTCCTGATCTTTGGGCACCCTGTGCGGGGGGGGGCGGGGGGGCGGAGGGGGATAGTCGAAATAGTTGAAAGATCTCCATTTACTGTTTATTGTTAAAAAGTTTTATTTTGAATTTGTTGGTTTTAGTGCCCCTTTAATAAGGGGCCACTTGATTTATAGGTTCAACTTAAAATAGTTGTAGAGCTGCTGAGTTGGGAGTGGCTTAGCCAGTCACGTGATGTTCACAAGACTCAATAAAACCCCAGCCAGTTGGGTTCGGAGGATCCACGATGAGGCAGGTGGTTGTGAGCCTGGTGGATGAACTGGTAATGTGTCGTGTGATTATTAAACCTTTGCTAATAAACCAACTAGTTCTTAATAGCAATGTGTTGTTATGGATTCTTAAGCAAAGAACCCATGAAGCAAATACATTATAGAACGGACATTAACTATTCATAAAATCCTAATGCTTGTAAAATGCTAATGACCACGATTTCGATGTAAATATTTGGACAGGAAGACTCTGCAGGTTTAACGGCGAAGTTGAGCATGTTCCCGGCTTCGATCAGCGGAAAGATCTTTAAAAAAAGAGAAACATATAAAACTTGAGCTAAATTTGAGCCTGGAGCTTTCGGCTGAGGAATCTTGGCGATTTTTAATGTGGAACCGTCTTTAATTCAAAAATGCAGTCGGGCAGAAATGGCAGTAGACATTATCCTGTTAGCTGTGTGTTTACAAATCAAATCGTTACTGGGAAAATGATGTGCGTTTTTAATTTTATTTGCATTTCTTTTCAATAAAATTATTTCCAACGGGGGAAAAAAACCACGAGAGCTGCCATTTACGCAGACCTCCGTCTGTTGGGAAGGTTATTTTTTAAAATTTGGGACCCTGACAGTTATGCCGCAGAATACTTCTGGGCAGCTTCCGGTTCGTTGGCAGGAGTCACTCCGTGGTTCGTTGGCAGGAGTCACTCCATGAGTTGAAAGATACTCAGTGAAGACATGGCAAGAGGTTATTGTAGGGCAGAGGGCGTGTAAGCCAGGTTTAGGGCAACGTGTTCACCTTGCCTTTGGTGTTCTACATGGAGAGATTCAACTTGTATGACTACGTCCTCAGCCAGTTTTTGCGCAGAGCAAGTTCCACAAACGGAACACAGCCAATGAATCTCGTCTGTATTTTTTTTTGGAGTGGTGATGGTTGACGGGGGAATCTTGGCCAGTTCTCTGAGAATCACTCCTTGCTCTTCAAATCATGCGATATTTTGTATCCACTCAAACAAGCAGACGGGGCCTCGGTTTAGTATCTCATCTGAGGGACAACAAAGAGCGAGCACACACAAACGATGGGCCAAATGGTCTCCTTGTGTGCAATAAATTCATATGGTTCTGGTCCGTGTCTGTTGAAGTCTCCGTCTAGATTTTGTGCTCCAGTCCTAGAGTGGGACTTGAACCCCCGACCTCTGACTCTTACCAACTGAGCCAAATAAATATACGCTACATAGATGCAAGTTGTTATTTTAATACTGGCTCGCCTTAAAACTTAAAAGTGCAATGAATACCCCATTAAAGAACGTAAGAAATAGGAGCAGGAATAGACCATTGGGCGCCTCGAGCCTGCTCCGCCATTTAATAAGATCACGGCTGATCTGATCTTGGCCTCAACTCCACTTCCCTGCCCACTCCCCAATAACCCTTGAACCCCTTATCATTCAAAAATCTGTCTTAAAAAAAATTCAAATCAAATACTTAATCCCTGCTGAGAACAAGTCAGCTTTTATTGAAAGAATTGGCTCCTAACTGGCTCGCAGTGCAGCTCTTGTCGGTTACCTTCACTGCCGGAGCCTGTAATATGTCAAGTTGAAGCTCACAGTTGCAGGCCCACACAGTGAGAGGACTCCCTCTTGTGGCTGTTCCTATCACAGGCACGCGCGCACACACACACACACACACACACTTTTTTCTCCTTTTCCGGGGGTACTGACTTAAACCGGGGTATAGTTCGTGCCAGGCACCCTCCAGTAATTTGCTCAAGCGGGCAAGTGTCAGTTCACTGTGACTGACGGGCAGGGGGTGTGGTCACTATAGCCCCCCACCCGTGCTCTTGGCCACTGGATAGACATCACAAGCAAGGATACCTGACTGATTTGCTCACATTGAGGCCATTTGTAATCTTTTATGTTGTTGTTGGAGATCAGTTGCCTCATGATTAAAAAAAACAAGAACTTGAGTGATTGTGCAGCAACTTTGAAACAATCAGATGAACATCACTGTGTCTATCATTTAGGAATCATTTGCTGCCCTCAGGGACAAGGTGTCCATTCGGATGGATAATCCCTTAAACGTTTTGTCAGATTGTTTGTAAGTGGATTATCCCAACGCAATGTATTGCCCTTGAGTTAGTAGCATATATTTAACTTCAGGTTAGGTATTTAAACGTTGCAGATAAAGTCCAAGCTATGAAGCTAGTTAACTGGGACAGCAGGACAATAGAAAACTCGCACAAAGTTAAAGATTAGAAAAACGGATTTTCCACCCACGAGACCAAACTCCCACAGAAGGGAGATGATTCAGGGTTTAATTGGAACCTTTAAATGAAAGGTATTGGTTGGAAAGGGGGATTGAGAACTGGAGAGTTATTAACAACACTACTTGATTAACATCCAGGAGAAGAACTTCAATGTTCCTTTAAAGTAGCAGAGGGAAATCCATGATAAGATAATCAGACATGGACTCTGAGTGACCAAAAGCTTGGTCAAAAAGGTAGGTTTTAAGGAGCATCTTGAAGGAGGAAAGAGAGGTAGAGAGGCGGAGAGGTTTAGGGAGGGAGTTCCAGAGCTTGGGGCCCAGGCAACAGAAGGCACGGCCACCGATGGTGGAGTGATTATAATCAGGGATGTCCAAGAGGGCAGAATTAGAGGAGCGCAGCCATCTCGGGGGTTTGTGGGGCTGGAGGAGATTACAGAGATAGGGAGGGGCGAGGCCACGGAGGGATTTGAAATTAAGGATGAGGATTTTAAAATTGAGGTATTGTCAGACCAGGAGCCAATGTAGGTCAGCGAGCACAGGGGGTGATGGGTGAGCGGGACTGGGTGCGAGTTAGGACACGGGGCAGTGTGCACAGGGGGTGATGGGAGAACGGAACTTGGTGCGAGTTAGGACACGAGCAGTGAGCACAGGGATGATAGGTGAGCAGGACTTGGTGCGAGTTAGGACACGGGGCAGCGAGCACAGGGGGTGATGGGTGATTGGGACTTGGTGCGAGTTAAGACACGGGCAGCGAGCACAGGGGGTGATGGGTGAGCAGGACTCGGTGCGAGTTAGGACACGGGGCAGCGAGCACAGGGGGTGATGGGTGATTGGGACTTGGTGCGAGTTAAGACACGGGCAGCGAGCACAGGGGGTGATGGGTGAGCGGGACTGGGTGCAAGTTAGGACACGGGGCAGCCAAGTTTTGGATGAGCTGAAGTTTACATCACATAGAACATTCTTAAAGGGGAAGGACAGTGTCGGAAACAGATATTTTCCCACACAATACATAAATGCACCAAGCCCTATGATACAGCTAAGAAAATTAATGTACCTCGAATGTTGTTAATGTTAGAATTGTGTCATTTAACTTTCCTAGCGAGTAGGCTCAATCCCTGCTACGTGCTAATAATTGGCTATTTCATCTCCTTCCTCTTTAGATAAGGTTTACTTTTGTTAACCAGAGACATAGCGATGGGTTTTGCAGAACTACTTGACTCAAAGCAAACCAAACTCCCGTTAAAATGATTGATGGCAAGACTAGTCAAAAAAAGGACCATTCTGCCTGTTAAAGCTCATTCTCCTGGTACCTTAACTCTCTCTTTATAGCATTCAGCTGAATCCCGAAGGCTTTTGCCTGGCTAATCACACTTACGTTCTTCCTATGATCAGCTCTGAAACTATTGTGCACGCTACACTAGTTTATAAATCTCACCCTGCTGCAATAAAAGCATAAATATGCCGATGAAGGTGCAAGTGGTAGCCCAGATTATACAGCACTGCTCTGTCATTCTCATGTGCGCCAGTTTACCTTTAATGGGATCGGAGTTTGTGGGGGGGCAGGAGGCGGGGAGATGAGAATTTATTTTTACGCAGCGAGTTGTCGTGATCGGGAACGCGCTGCCTGAAAGGGTGGCGGAAGCAGATTCAACAGGAACTTTCAAAAGGGAAGTGGGAAAGGAAAAATGTGCAGGGGGCTATGGGGATTGAGTGGGACTAATTGGATCACTCTTTCAAAGGCCCCTGGCTGTGCTGTATCATTCGGCGAGTTTTATGGCTTGATACAATATCCATTTTAAGCTTTGGCAATGAGGCCATTGATTCGAACTGATCGCCTCTAGCCATGGCCACAGACGTTATTCGGTCTGTGCGAAACATGCAGAGGGTGAGGTGGGCGAGAAAGGGCGGATTCGTGGGGCTTGTGTCAAGGATCTCGATTATCAAGAAACTGTAATTCGAAGTTGTGTTTTTCTGTTAGTGTTCCCACAGAGGACGTTAAAAAAAAGAAGAAAACGGAAACTGCACTAATCTCTACAGCATCGTCATGGCAGCAACAGACAAGTCAAATTGTGGTAAGATCGCAACTGTACAAGGTCATGGACTCCACCTAGTGAAGGTTTGAACTCAAATCAACCTGGATATTTTACAAAACAAAAAAAAACTAATCACGGTTAAAAAGACATTTGATGTGTAATCTTCTCCTCTCTCACTCTGAGCAATTTCAGAATGCTTAAATAATGATTTGCTATAGTTGCACTTTCAAAAAAATAAGCTCTCTTCCCTGTATCAAAATAAACCTCTTTTCCACAGATTCTGCCACCGGGTTTGGTATGTCTGGTTAACTGAAGTAGAAAGTTTATCAAAATAGCTGTGTTTTTTTTTTCTTTCTTTGTTGAATGTCTTACAAATAAAAGGAAAAACTTTTGTGTGTTTTTTTTTTTCTCTCCAAATCTTGTGCAAAAATTTCTCTCTTTTGTTTTCCCTCCAAAGCAGTCTGGTTTCTGGTTCACACCGATTCAGGAGAGCTGATTCTTTCATGTTCTCACTCTCGCATCTGTAAGGAAAGCAAAGAGACTTAAAATAGGTCTGCACCAATCGATCATTTTATGAGCTGCTCCCTCCATGGCCCTCGCCCCTCCCTATCTCTGTAATCGCCTCCAGCCCCACAACCCCCTCGAGATGTCTGCACTCCTCTAATTCTGCCCTCCTGAGCATCCCTGATTATAATCGCTCCACCATCGGTGGCCGTGCCTTCTGTTGCTGGGCCCCAAGCTCTGGAACTCCCTCCCTAAACCTCTCCGCCTCTCTACATCTCTTTCCTCCTTCAAGACGCTCCTTAAAACCGACCTCTTTGACCAAGCTCCTGCCCTAATTTCTCCTTATGCGGCTCGGTGTCAAATTGTTTTATCTCATAATACTCTTGTGAAGCACCTTGGGACGTTTCGCTACGTTAAAGGCGCTATATAAATACAAGTTGTTGTTGTTGAGATAGATGCGCATAAGGCCTCACCTGCAAGTTGCCCTGAAGTGGTGGTGGGCCGCCTTGTCGAGTGATTGTGTTTCTCCCCGACAATTGAGGGGTTTGCTTACCCACTTCAGCCTCAATCACATAGTGTAGGGATGGCAGGTTCCCTTCCCGGAAGGCCATTAATGAACAAATCGGGGTTTTTAAACCAGACCCGTCATTTCTTTGTTTCTGGTGCCAGCCTGTAAATGACCAGATTGATTGAGGCCAACTTTACAACTTGCCTTAGGTGGGACTTGAACTCTGGACCTGCAGGTTGCTCATGGAGCACCATAAGCAGGACAATACTGAGTCCCTTTCCTCATGATGGGGTGTGGTTTCATGGGTGCCTCACCCACATGAAGTGCGAGTCTTGCCCTCATCACGGCCTTGCCAAGATTTTTTTAAGTTTATCTAAAGAACTATTTCAGTTCGGTGTGAGTAACTCTTATTAACTTGATCATCTTCAGAATGACGTTTTCTATCCAAGTATTTGACCGTGACAATCTAGGGTTAAAGAGTGGCTGTCTCCCAGTACTGTGGTTATGGGTTTGGGTCCCAGGACCTGAGCACTTTGATGCTAGATTTGGTAACTAGCCTTAAGCTATGGCAAGTGCTCCGAGGACTAAACCGTATGTTTGTTCTGAGCTGAGGGTGATGGGGGAAAGGAAGGGTGAAAATAGTGTGGACTCTAGAGATGTGCATCTTCAAGGTATCGACTGATAGATTTTGGGATACGAAGGGAATTAAGGGATATGGGGATCGGGCGGGAAGGTGTTGAGCTCGAAGATCAGCCATGATCTTGTTGAATGGCGGAGCTGGCTCGAGGGGCCGAATGGCCTCCTCCTGCTCCAGCTGCTTGTCGGTCCTGTGCATGCGCGAAACATTGAATGGGTCGTGTAATCTGTTAAAATGACCGCTTTCCCCAAAAATAAGGGGGTTCATTGTTGTGCTTCTATTTCTTATGTCCTTATGTGTTGAGGTGTGAAGCTGAAGGTTGAGCTACGTTGTAGCCCATTTCTACTTGACTTTTGCATACGACTCAGCTCTGACCACACTTTTCCTGTTCTCCAGGCTGTTTCTGCTCATTCTCTAGTCTCATTGCCCCATCTTCCTGGGTCACAAGTTTTGGCTCGTTTCAGACTGTCCATCCGTTTAATAAAACAGTGACGTTGGCCAGGTTCTCAGGTCTGAGGGTTAAAAAGCTTGGCATTGAAGCACAGCTTTGTTACAAGTGTAGTGCGCAGGTTCGTACCCATCACTCCTGGCTAGAAATACCTCCGTAGTACTGGGGACATGGCTTTGGCTGTGGGATAAATGTCACATGCACAGGAAATTGCTAGCCAATAGAAAATCCAGCCATGCCCTCAGGTCGGGCTTTGCCACCGGGACGAAAAGAACTGGAAGGCAAGGCTCCTCCCATGCACTTCATAGCAGGTGGCATCAAGAGTGGCCATTGGCAACGGCCCAGGAACAGGTGGGAGTCCAGAGAGAATGTCGGACAGGAAGAAGGAAAACATAATGATTAAAAATGAGAGGAGAAAAGGCTGAGAGCAACGGAACAGGTGCAACAGAAATTCTATACTGAGAGGATTAGCTGCCTACCTCAGGTTTACTTGTTGTGCTGGTAGGAATAGGTTGCATGTTCAGAGGACGTTTCCATAGCAACCTGCTGCTGCTGGCCACTGGGTTCCTGTAAATGGGAAAACATCAAGCCGTCACACAAACATTTCCCAGTTTCAGGAAAGACTTGATGAAAGAAAAAGAAAGGAACGGTGAAGACTGAAATCTGACAAAACTTTGGAGTTAGAAAGCCCAGTGTTCTCTGCTTCCCCCACACAAAGTACTGATCCCAAGACAAGGTGAGTTAACATGTCCGGAACCCAATGTGCAGCAGATTATCTTTTAGAACATGAATTTGACCAAGCAAGGTGGAGCTAATTTAAGGCCGAGGCCGTAAATTGCGGCCTCTCCGGGTGTATACACTGTGCGCACCCGCCTGTAGAGGCCCCGCAAGTTCTGGGTTTAAGCGTGCACTGCACAACATTCAGTTGTTTTCTATTTGTTCTGGATCCAAATCGCCACAGTCAAGCAGAAATATTCCTTCTTCAGTGCTTTCACAATCACTTGGATTCTTTTGACAGATCGTACGAATGCAAAAGTAAAGGGCTTCTGCGGACAGAGATTTGGGCTATTTGCCCACCTCCTGCCCAGCGGATGACCTCATAACGCTTACGTAAGGCCTGCTTTTTTACCAGCGTAAGAGTTTTAAAAGACAGAAAAAAATGAATTTCGTGACTAATTTTTATATTAAAAACCCTGTCCACTAAAATTTAAAAAAAAACATTTTTTTTCGAAAGCATTTCATTTAATTCAATTTCTAACAATTTTAAACAAGTGAGGTGTTTTTTTTTTAATTCGTGTATTGTGTTTTCTTCGTTTTTGGTGGTATTCCCATTCATAGTAGTGGCAGCTCCGTACAACAAGACTGTGGAGTTAAAGAAAATCGGCCGGGGTGGCCTGTTCAAATTAACCTTTTGAACAGGCCGTGTGGGCGGGGCTATCTCCTGAATGAAGGCCGAGGCTTCGTGCACGCAGTGTCCCCGGGCGGTGTGACGTCATGCGCGACCCAGGACTCTGCCGGTTCAAAAGGGAATTCTCTGTGCGCGCGGGGACGGCAGGGCGTATTCGGTAGGCGGAGCTTTGCGTCCGCGGGAAAGCTCCGACCGCAATTTTTGGCCCCTAATTGAAGCAGCTTGGCTAAAGCTCCACTTACTTCTCCTGGTACATGGAGTCCATGCAGCAGCTGATATGCTGTTGCCAATGGTTGTGCGATACTTATCGCTGGGTGCAGCAATGCAACAGCAGCGTAACAGAACCAGGAGATAGTCTTCACACCCTATCAAGACTTATCTTTTGTTTCCTAACTTGTGCCATTACCATCGAATTTTTGCCCATCAGCCCTTT
This sequence comes from Pristiophorus japonicus, assembly GCF_044704955.1. Classification (NCBI taxonomy): domain Eukaryota; kingdom Metazoa; phylum Chordata; class Chondrichthyes; family Pristiophoridae; genus Pristiophorus; species Pristiophorus japonicus. The sequence continues at coordinate 28,580,973 of NC_092010.1, read as the reverse complement.
TGTCTCTCGAATCTCTCCTACCTTCCACCCTATCATAAAAACATAGAAACATAGAAAATAGGTGCAGGAGTAGGCCATTCGGCCCTTCGAACCTGCACCGCCATTCAATGAGTTCATGGCTGAACATGCAACTTCAGTACCCCACTCCTGCTTTCTCGCCATACCCCTTGATCCCCCTAGTAGTAAGGACTACATCTAACTCCTTTTTGAATCTATTTATTGAATTGGCCTCAACAACTTTCTGTGGCAGAGAACTCCACAGGTTCACCACTCTCTGGGTGAAGAAGTCTCTCCTCATCTTGGTCCTAAATGGCTTACCCCTTATCCTTAGACTGTGACCCCTGGTTCTGGACTTCCCCAACATTAATAAGAACATAAGAACATAAGAATTAGGAACAGGAGTAGGCCATCTAGCCCCTCGAGCCTGCTCCGCCATTCAACAAGATCATGGCTGATCTGGCCGTGGACTCAGCTCCACTTACCCGCCCGCTCCCCGTAACCCTTAATTCCCTTATTGGTTAAACATCTATCTATCTGTGATTTGAATACATTCAATGAGCTAGCCTCAACTGCTTCCTTGGGCAGAGAATTCCACAGATTCACAACCCTCTGGGAGAAGAAATTCCTTCTCAACTCGGTTTTAAATTGGCTCCCCCGTATTTTGAGGCTGTGCCCCCTAGTTCTAGTCTCCCCGACCAGTGGAAACAACCTCTCTGCCTCTATCCTGTCTATCCCTTTCATTATTTTAAATGTTTCTATAAGATCACCCCTCATCCTTCTGAATTCCAACGAGTAAAGACCCAGTCTACTCAATCTATCATCATTAGGTAACCCCCTCATCTCCGGAATCAGCACTAGTGAATCGTCTCTGCACCCCCTCCAAAGCTAGGATATCCTTCCTTAAGTAAGGTGACCAAAACTGCACGCAGTACTCCAGGTGCGGCCTCACCAATACCCTGTACAGTTGCAGCAAGACCTCCCTGCTTTTGTACTCCATCCCTCTCACAATGAAGGCCAACATTCCATTTGCCTTCCTGATTACCTGCTGTACCTGCAAACTAACTTTTTGGGATTCATGCACAAAGATCCCCAGGTCCCTCTGCACCACAGCATGTTGTAATTTCTCCCCATTCAAATAATATTCCCTTTTACTGTTTTTTTTCCCAAGGTGGATGACCTCACATTTTCCGACATTGTATTCCATCTGCCAAACCTTAGCCCATTCGCTTAACCAATCTAAATCTCTCTGCAGCCTCTCTGTGTCCTCTACACAACCCGCTTTCCCACTAATCTTTGTGTCATCTGCAAATTTTGTTACACTACACTCTGTCCCCTCTTCCAGGTCATCTATGTATATTGTAAACAGTTGTGGTCCCAGCACTGATCCCTGCGGCACACCACTAGCCACCGATTTCCAACCCGAAAAGGACCCATTTATCCCAACTCTCTGCTTTCTGTTAGCCAGCCAATTCTCTATCCATGCTAATACATTTCCTCTGACTCCGTGTACCTTTATCTTCTGCAGTAACCTTTTGTGTGGCACCTTATTGAATGCCTTTTGGAAATCTAAATACACCACATCCATCGGTATACCTCTATCCACCATGCTCGTTATATCCTCAAAGAATTTCAGTAAATTAGTTACACATGATACCCCTTCATGGATTCATGTTGCGTCTGCTTGATTGCACTATTCCTATCGAGATGTCCCGCTATTTCTTCCTTAATGATAGCTTCAAGCATTTTCCCCACTACAGATGTTAAACTAAGCGGCCTATAGTCACCTGCCTTTTGTCTGCCCCCTTTTTTAAACAGAGACGTTACATTAGCTGCTTTCCAATCCGCTGGTACCACCCCAGAGTCCAGAAAATTTTGCTAGATTATAACGAATGCATCTGCTATAAATTCCGCCATCTCTTTTAATACCCTGGGATGCATTTCATCAGGACCAGGGGACTTGTCTACCTTGAGTCCCATTAGCCTGTCCAGCACTACCTTCCTAGTGATATTGATTGTCTCAAGGTCCTCCCTTCCCACATTCCCGTGACCAGCAATTTTTGGCATGGTTTTTGTGTCTTCCACTGTGAAGACTGAAGCAAAATAATTGTTTAAGGTCTCAGCCATTTCCACATTTCCCATTATTAAATCCCCCTTCTCATCTTCTAAGGGGCCAACATTTACTTTAGTCACTCTCTTCCGTTTTATATCTCGGTAAAAGCTTTTACTATCTGTTTTTATGTTTTCCGCAAATTTACTTTCGTAATCTATCTTTCCTTTCTTTATTGCTTCCTTAGCCATTCTTTGCTGTCGTTTAAAATTTTCCCAATCTTCTCGTTTCCCACTAACCTTGGCCACCTTATACGCATTGGTTTTTAATTTGATACTCTCCTTTATTCCCTTGGTTATCCACGGCTGGTTATCCCTTCTCTTGCTGCCCTTCTTTTTCACTGGAATATATTTTTGTTGAGCACTATGAAAGAGCTCCTTAAAAGTCCTCCACTGTTCCTCAATTGTGCCACCGTTTAATCTGTGTTCCCAGTCTACTTTAGCCAATTCTTCCCTCATCCACCTGTAGTCCCCTTTGTTTAAGCATAGTATGCTTGTTTGAGACACTACTTCCTCACCCTCAATCTGTATTACAAATTCAACCATACTGTGATCACTCATTCCGAGAGGATCTTTTACTAGGAGATCGTTTATTATTCCTGTCTCATTACACAGGACCAGATCTAAGATAGCTTGCTCCCTTGTAGGTTCTGTAACATACTGTTCGAAGAAACAATCCCGTATGCATTCTATGAATTCCTCCTCAAGGCTACCCCGTGTGATTTGATTTGACCAATCGATATGTAGGTTAAAATCCCCCATGATTACTGCCGTTCCTTTTTCACATGCCTCCATTATTCCCTTGATTATTGTCCGCCCCACCGTGAAGTTATTATTTGGGGGCCTATAAACTACGTCCACCAGTGACTTTTTCCTCTTACTATCTCTGATCTCCACCCACAATGATTCAACATTTTGTTCATTAGAGCCAATATCGTCTCTCACAACTACCCTGATATCATCCTTTATTAACAGAGCTACCCCACCTCCTTTCCCTTCTTGTCTATCTTGCCGAATTGTCAGATACCCCTGTATGTTTAACTCGCAGTCTTGGCCACCCTGCAACCACGTTTCTGTAATGGTCACCAAATCATACCCATTCGTAATGATTTGTGCCGTCAGCACATTTACTTTTATTTCGAATGCTGCGTGCGTTTAGGTAGAGTATTTTAATATTAATTTTTAAACCATGATTTTTAGTTTTGACCCCTCCTGCAGCCCCTTTATATTCATACATATTGTCCCTTCCTATCACCTTGTGGTTTACACTTACCCCAGTGCTACTCTGCTCTGTTGCCTCCTGCCTTTTGCATTCTTTCTTGGGGTTCTGTTCATCTGAGCTCTCACCCACTCTAACTCGCTCAGAGCCCTCTCCTGGGTTCCCATCCCCCTGCCAAGCTAGTTTAAAGCCCTCCCAACTGTACTATCAAAACCACCCGCGAGAACATTGGTCCCGTCTCTGTTGAGGTGTAACCTGTCCGACTTGTACAGGTCCCACCTACCCCAGAAGCGGTCCCAATTGTTCAGGAAACTAAAGGCCTCTCTCTTACACCAACGGGAGAGTGGAGAGCACTAGTTCCAACTGTCACAGGACGGGAGAGTGGAGAGCACCAGTTCCCACTGTCGAAGGAGAGAGAGTGGAGAGCATCAGTTCCCACTGTCACAGGACGGGAGAGTGGAGAGCACCAGTTCCAACTGTCACAGGAGAGCGAGTGGAGAGCACCAGTTCCAACTGTCGCAGGAGAGAGAGTGGGGAGCACCAGTTCCCACTGTCGCAGGAGAGCGAGTGGAGAGCACCAGTTCCAACTGTCACAGGAGAGAGAGTGGAGAGCACCAGTTCCAACTGTCGCAGGAAAGAGAGTGGAGAGCACCAGTTCCCACTGTCACAGGAGAGAGTGGAGAGCACCAGTTCCCACTGTCACAGGAGAGAGAGTGGAGAGCATCAGTTCCCACTGTCACAGGACGAGAGAGTGGAGAGCACCAGTTCCCACTGTCACAGGAGAGAGAGTGGAGAGCACCAGTTCCCACTGTCGAAGGAGAGAGAGTGGAGAGCACCAGTTCCCTCTGTCACAGTAGAGAGAGTGGAGAGCACCAGTTCCCACTGTCGAAGGAGAGAGAGTGGAGAGCACCAGTTCCCACTGTCACAGGACAGAGAGTGGAGAGCACCAGTTCCAACTGTCGCAGGTAAGAGAGTGGAGAGCACCAGTTCCCACTGTCACAGGACGGGAGAGTGGAGAGCACCAGTTCCAACTGTCACAGGACAGAGAGTGGAGAACACCAGTTCCCACTATCACAGGACGGGAGAGTGGAGAGCACCAGTTCCAACTGTCACAGGACAGAAAGTGGAGAGCACCAGTTCCCACTGTCACAGGACGGGAGAGTGGAGAGCACCAGTTCCAACTGTCGCAGGAGAGAGAGTGGAGAGCACCAGTTCCCACTGTCACAGGACAGAGAGTGGAGAGCACCAGTTCAAACTGTCACAGGACAGAGTGTGGAGAGCACCAGTTCCAACTATCGCAGGACGGGAGAGTGGAGAGCACTAGTTCAAACTGTCACAGGAGAGAGAGTGGAGAGCACCAGTTCCAACTGTCACAGGACAGAGAGTGGAGAGCACCAGTTCCCACTGTCACAGGACAGAGAGTGGAGAGCACCAGTTCCCACTGTCACAGGACAGAGAGTGGAGAGCACCAGTTCCCACTGTCACAGGACAGAGAGTGGAGAGCACCAGTTTCCACTGTCACAGGACAGAGAGTGGAGAGCACCAGTTCCCACTGTCACAGGACGGGAGAGTGGAGAGCACCAGTTCCCACTGTCACAGGACGGGAGAGTGGAGAGCACCAGTTCCAACTGTCACAGGAGAGAGAGTGGAGAGCACCAGTTCCCACTGTCACAGGACAGAGAGTGGAGAGCACCAGTTCCCACTGTCACAGGACAGGAGAGTGGAGAGCACCAGTTCCCACTGTCACAGGTCAGAGAGTGGAGAGCACCAGTTCCCACTGTCACAGGACAGAGAGTGGAGAGCACCAGTTCCCACTGTCACAGGACAGAGAGTGGAGAGCACCAGTTCCAATTGTCACAGGACAGAGAGTGGAGAGCACCAGTTCCCACTGTCATAGGACGGGAGAATGTAGAGCACCAGTTCCCACTGTCACAGGACAGAGAGTGGAGAGCACCAGTTCCCACTGTCACAGGAAAGAGAGTGGGGAGCACCAGTTCCCACTGTCACAGGACGGGAGAGTGTAGAGCACCAGTTCCCACTGTCACAGGACTCGGAGTGGAGAGCACCAGTTCCCACTGTCGCAGGAGAGAGAGTGGAGAGCACCAGTTCAAACTGTCGCAGGACAGAGAGTGGAGAGCACCAGTTCAAACTGTCGCAGGAGAGAGAGTAGAGAGCACCAGTTCCCACTGTCACAGGACGGGAGAGTGGAGAGCACCAGTTCAAACTGTCGCAGGACAGAGAGTGGAGAGCACCAGTTCCAACTGTGACAGGACCGAGATTGGAGAGCACCAGTTCCCACTATCACAGGACGGGAGAGTGGAGAGCACCAGTTCCCACTGTCACAGGACAGAGAGTGGAGAGCACCAGTTCCCACTGTCACAGGACAGGGAGTGGAGAGCACCAGTTCCCACTGTCACAGGACAGAGAGTGGAGAGCACCAGTTCCAACTGTCACAGGACAGAGAGTGGAGAGCACCAGTTCCCACTGTCACAGGACAGGGAGTGGAGAGCACCAGTTCCCACTGTCACAGGACAGAGAGTGGAGAGCACCAGTTCCAACTGTCACAGGACGGGAGAGTGGAGAGCACCAGTTCAAACTGTCGCAGGACGGGAGAGTGGAGAGCACCAGTTCAAATTGTCACAGGAGAGAGAGTGGAGAGCACCAGTTCCAACTGTCGCAGGAGAGAGAGTGGAGAGCACCAGTTCCAACTGTCACAGGACAGAAAGTGGAGAGCACCAGTTCCCACTGTCGCAGGAGAGAGAGTGGAGAGCAGCAGTTCCCACTGTCGCAGGAGAGAGAGTGGAGAGCACCAGTTCAAACTGTCACAGGAGAGAGAGTGGAGAGCACCAGTTCAAACTGTCACAGGAGAGAGAGTGGAGAGCACCAGTTCAAACTGTCACAGGACGGGAGAGTGGAGAGCACCAGTTTCCACTGTCACAGGAGAGAGAGTGGAGAGCACCAGTTCCCACTGTCACAGGACAGAGAGTGGAGAGCACCAGTTCCCACTGTCACAGGACGGGAGAGTGGAGAGCACCAGTTACCACTGTCACAGGACAGAGAGTGGAGAGCACCAGTTCCCACTGTCACAGGAAAGAGAGTGGAGAGCACCAGTTCCCACTGTCGCAGGAGAGAGAGTGGAGTGCACCAGTTCAAACTGTCGCAGGACAGAGAGTGGAGAGCACCAGTTCAAAATGTCGCATGAAAGAGTGGAGAGCACCAGTTCCCACTATCACAGGACAGAGAGTGGAGAGCACCAGTTCCCACTGTCATAGGATGGGAGAGTGGAGAGCACCAGTTCCCATTATCACAGGACGGGAGAGTGGAGAGCACCAGTTTCCACTGTCACAGGAGAGAGTGGAGAGCACCAGCTCCAACTGTCACAGGAGAGAGATTGGAGAGCACCAGCTCCAACTGTCACAGGAGAGAGATTGGAGAGCACCAGTTCCAACTCTCACAGGACAGAGAGTGGAGAGCACCAGTTCAAACTGTGACAGGACGGGAGAGTGGAGAGCACCATTTCCCACTATCACAGGACAGAGAGTGGAGAGCACCAGTTCCAACTGTCGCAGGAGAGAGAGTGGAGAGCACCAGCTCCAACTGTCGCAGGAAAGAGAGTGGAGAGCACCAGTTCCCACTGTCACAGGAGAGAGTGGAGAGCACCAGTTCCCACTGTCACAGGAGAGAGAGTGGAGAGCATCAGTTCCCACTGTCACAGGACGAGAGAGTGGAGAGCACCAGTTCCAACTGTCACAGGACAGAGAGTGGAGAGCACCAGTTCCCACTGTCACAGGAGAGAGAGTGGAGAGCACCAGTTCCAACTGTCGAAGGAGAGAGAGTGGAGAGCACCAGTTCCCTCTGTCACAGGACAGAGAGTGGAGAGCACCAGTTCCAACTGTCGAAGGAGAGAGAGTGGAGAGCACCAGTTCCAACTGTCACAGGACAGAGAGTGGAGAGCACCAGTTCCAACTGTCACAGGACAGAGAGTGGAGAGCACCAGTTCCAACTGTCGAAGGAGAGAGAGTGGAGAGCACCAGTTCCAACTGTCACAGGACAGAGAGTGGAGAGCACCAGTTCCAACTATCACACGACAGAGAGTGGAGAGCACCAGTTCAAACTGTCGCAGGACGGGAGAGTGGAGAGCACCAGTTCAAACTGTCACAGGAGAGAGAGTGGAGAGCACCAGTTCCAACTGTCGCAGGAGAGAGAGTGGAGAGCACCAGTTCCAACTGTCACAAGACAGAGAGTGGAGAGCACCAGTTCCCACTGTCACAGGAGAGAGAGTGGAGAGCATCAGTTCAAATTGTCACAGGACAGAGAGTGGAGAGCACCAGTTCCCACTGTCACAGGACAGAAAGTGGAGAGCACCAGTTCCCACTGTCACAGGACAGAAAGTGGAGAGCACCAGTTCCCACTGTCGCAGGAGAGAGAGTGGAGAGCACCAGTTCGCACTGTCGCAGGAGAGAGAGTGGAGAGCACCAGTTCCCACTGTCGAAGGAGAGAGAGTGGAGAGCACCAGTTCCCACTGTCGCAGGAGAGAGAGTGGAGAGCACCAGTTCCCACTGTCACAGGAGAGCGAGTGGAGAGCACCAGTTCCAACTGTCGCAGGAAAGAGAGTGGAGAGCACCAGTTCCCACTGTCACAGGAGAGAGTGGAGAGCACCAGTTCCCACTGTCACAGGAGAGAGAGTGGAGAGCACCAGTTCCCACTGTCACAGGATAGGAGAGTGGAGAGCACCAGCTCCAACTGTCACAGGACGGGAGAGTGGAGAGCACCAGTTCCCACTGTCACAGGACAGAGAGTGGAGAGCACCAGTTCCAACTGTCGCAGGTAAGAGAGTGGAGAGCACCAGTTCCCACTGTCGAAGGAGAGAGAGTGGAGAGCACCAGTTCCCACTGTCGCAGGAGAGAGAGTGGAGAGCACCAGTTCCTACTGTCGCAGGAGAGCGAGTGGAGAGCACCAGTTCCAACTGTCGCAGGAGAGAGAGTGGAGAGCACCAGTTCCAACTGTCGCAGGAAAGAGAGTGGAGAGCACCAGTTCCCACTGTCACAGGAGAGAGTGGAGAGCACCAGTTCCCACTGTCACAGGACGGGAGAGTGGAGAGCACCAGTTCCCAATATCACAGGACGGGAGAGTGGAGAGCACCGGTTCCCACTATCACAAGACAGAGAGTGGAGAGCACCAGTTCCCACTGTCACAGGACAGGAGAGTGGAGAGCACCAGTTCCCACTGTCACAGCACAGGAGAGTGGAGAGCACCAGCTCCAACTGTCACAGGATGGGAGAGTGGAGAGCACCAGTTCCCACTGTCACAGGACAGAGAGTGGAGAGCACCAGTTCAAATTGTCACAGGACAGAGAGTGGAGAGCACCAGTTCAAATTGTCACAGGACAGAGAGTGGAGAGCACCAGTTCCCACTGTCGCAGGAGAGAGAGTGGAGAGCACCAGTTCCCACTGTCGCAGGAGAGAGAGTGGAGAGCACCAGTTCCCACTGTCGAAGGAGAGAGAGTGGAGAGCACCAGTTCCTACTGTCGCAGGAGAGAGAGTGGAGAGCACCAGTTCGCACTGTCACAGGAGAGCGAGTGGAGAGCACCAGTTCCAACTGTCGCAGAAGAGAGAGTGGAGAGCACCAGTTCCCACTGTCACAGGAGAGAGAGTGGAGAGCACCAGTTCCCACTGTCGCAGGAGAGCGAGTGGAGAGCACCAGTTCCAACTGTCGCAGGAGAGAGAGTGGAGAGCACCAGCTCCAACTGTCGCAGGAAAGAGAGTGGAGAGCACCAGTTCCCACTGTCACAGGAGAGAGTGGAGAGCACCAGTTCCCACTGTCACAGGAGAGAGAGTGGAGAGCATCAGTTCCCACTGTCACAGGACGAGAGAGTGGAGAGCACCAGTTCCAACTGTCACAGGACAGAGAGTGGAGAGCACCAGTTCCCACTGTCACAGGACGGGAGAGTGGAGAGCACCAGTTCCAACTGTCACACGACAGAGAGTGGAGAGCACCAGTTCAAACTGTCGCAGGACGGGAGAGTGGAGAGCACCAGTTCAAACTGTCACAGGAGAGAGAGTGGAGAGCACCAGTTCCAACTGTCGCAGGAGAGAGAGTGGAGAGCACCAGTTCCAACTGTCACAAGACAGAGAGTGGAGAGCACCAGTTCCCACTGTCACAGGAGAGAGAGTGGAGAGCATCAGTTCAAATTGTCACAGGACAGAGAGTGGAGAGCACCAGTTCCCACTGTCACAGGACAGAAAGTGGAGAGCACCAGTTCCCACTGTCACAGGACAGAAAGTGGAGAGCACCAGTTCCCACTGTCGCAGGAGAGAGAGTGGAGAGCACCAGTTCGCACTGTCGCAGGAGAGAGAGTGGAGAGCACCAGTTCCCACTGTCGAAGGAGAGAGAGTGGAGAGCACCAGTTCCCACTGTCGCAGGAGAGAGAGTGGAGAGCACCAGTTCCCACTGTCACAGGAGAGCGAGTGGAGAGCACCAGTTCCAACTGTCGCAGGAAAGAGAGTGGAGAGCACCAGTTCCCACTGTCACAGGAGAGAGTGGAGAGCACCAGTTCCCACTGTCACAGGAGAGAGAGTGGAGAGCACCAGTTCCCACTGTCACAGGATAGGAGAGTGGAGAGCACCAGCTCCAACTGTCACAGGACGGGAGAGTGGAGAGCACCAGTTCCCACTGTCACAGGAGAGAGAGTGGAGAGCACCAGTTCCAACTGTCGCAGGTAAGAGAGTGGAGAGCACCAGTTCCCACTGTCGAAGGAGAGAGAGTGGAGAGCACCAGTTCCCACTGTCGCAGGAGAGAGAGTGGAGAGCACCAGTTCCTACTGTCGCAGGAGAGCGAGTGGAGAGCACCAGTTCCAACTGTCGCAGGAGAGAGAGTGGAGAGCACCAGTTCCAACTGTCGCAGGAAAGAGAGTGGAGAGCACCAGTTCCCACTGTCACAGGAGAGAGTGGAGAGCACCAGTTCCCACTGTCACAGGAGAGAGAGTGGAGAGCATCAGTTCCCACTGTCACAGGACGAGAGAGTGGAGAGCACCAGTTCCCACTGCCACAGGATGGGAGAGTAGAGAGCACCAGTTCCAACTGTCACAGGAGAGAGAGTGCTGAGCACCAGTTCATACTGTCGCAGGACAGGAGAGTGGAGAGCACCAGTTCCCACTCTCACAGGAGAGAGAGTGGAGAGCACCAGTTCAAACTGTCACAGGACAGAGGGTGGAGAGCACCAGTTCCAACTATCGCAGGACGGGAGAGTGGAGAGCACCAGTTCAAACTGTCACAGGAGAGAGAGTGGAGAGCACCAGTTCAAACTGTCGCAGGACGGGAGAGTGGAGAGCACCAGTTTCCACTGTCACAGGAGAGAGAGTGGAGAGCACCAGTTCCCACTGTCACAGGACAGAGATTGGAGAGCACCAGTTCCCACTGTCACAGGACAGGAGAGTGGAGAGCACCAGTTCCCACTGTCACAGGACAGAGAGTGGAGAGCACCAGTTCCAACTGTCACAGGACAGAGAGTGGAGAGCACCAGTTCCCACTGTCACAGGAGAGAGAGTGGAGAGCACCAGTTCCCACTGTCACAGGACAGAGAGTGGAGAGCACCAGTTCCAATTGTCACAGGACAGAGAGTGGAGAGCACCAGTTCCCACTGTCATAGGACGGGAGAGTGGAGAGCACCAGTTCCCACTGTCACAGGAGAGAGAGTGGAGAGCACCAGTTCCCACTGTCACAGGACGGGAGAGTGGAGAGCACCAGTTCAAACTGTCACAGGACAGAGAGTGGAGAGCACCAGTTCCCACTATCACAGGACGGGAGAGTGGAGAGCACCAGTTCCCACTGTCACAGGACAGAGAGTGGAGAGCACCAGTTCCCACTGTCACAGGAAAGAGAGTGGAGAGCACCAGTTCCCACTGTCGCAGGAGAGAGAGTGGAGAGCACCAGTACAAACTGTCGCAGGACAGAGAGTGGAGAGCACCAGGTCCCACTGTCGCAGGAGAGAGAGTGGAGAGCACCAGTTCAAACTGTCGCAGGAGAGAGAGTGGAGAGCACCAGTTCAAACTGTCGCAGGACAGAGAGTGGAGAGCACCAGTTCAAACTGTCGCAGGACAGAGAGTGGAGAGCACCAGTTCCAACTGTCACAGGACAGAGAGTGGAGAGCACCAGTTCCCACTATCACAGGACAGGAGAGTGGAGAGCACCAGTTCCCACTGTCACAGGACAGAGAGTGGAAAGCACCAGTTCCCACTGTCACAGGAGAGATTGGAGAGCACCAGTTCAAACTGTCGCAGGAGAGAGAGTGGAGAGCACCAGTTCAAACTGTCGCAGGACAGAGAGTGGAGAGCACCAGTTACCACTATCACAGGACAGGAGAGTGGAGAGCACCAGTTCCCACTGTCGCAGGAGAGAGAGTGGAGAGCACCAGTTCCCACTGTCACAGGAGAGCGAGTGGAGAGCACCAGTTCCAACTGTCGCAGGAAAGAGAGTGGAGAGCACCAGTTCCCACTGTCACAGGAGAGAGTGGAGAGCACCAGTACCCACTCTCACAGGAGAGAGAGTGGAGAGCACCAGTTCAAACTGTCACAGGACAGAGGGTGGAGAGCACCAGTTCCAACTATCGCAGGACGGGAGAGTGGAGAGCACCAGTTCAAACTGTCACAGGAGAGAGAGTGGAGAGCACCAGTTCAAACTGTCGCAGGACGGGAGAGTGGAGAGCACCAGTTCCCACTGTCACAGGAGAGAGAGTGGAGAGCACCAGTTCCCACTGTCACAGGACAGGAGAGTGGAGAGCACCAGTTCCCACCGTCACAGGACAGAGAGTGGAGAGCACCAGTTCCAACTGTCACAGGACAGAGAGTGGAGAGCACCAGTTCCCACTGTCACAGGAGAGAGAGTGGAGAGCACCAGTTCCCACTGTCACAGGACAGAGAGTGGAGAGCACCAGTTCCAATTGTCACAGGACAGAGAGTGGAGAGCACCAGTTCCCACTGTAATAGGACGGGAGAGTGGAGAGCACCAGTTCCCACTGTCACAGGAGAGAGAGTGGAGAGCACCAGTTCCCACTGTCACAGGACGGGAGAGTGGAGAGCACCAGTTCAAACTGTCACAGGACAGAGAGTGGAGAGCACCAGTTCCCATTATCACAGGACGGGAGAGTGGAGAGCACCAGTTCCCACTGTCACAGGACAGAGAGTGGAGAGCACCAGTACAAACTGTCGCAGGACAGAGAGTGGAGAGCACCAGGTCCCACTGTCGCAGGAGAGAGAGTGGAGAGCACCAGTTCAAACTGTCGCAGGAGAGAGAGTGGAGAGCACCAGTTCAAACTGTCGCAGGACAGAGAGTGGAGAGCACCAGTTCAAACTGTCGCAGGACAGAGAGTGGAGAGCACCAGTTCCAACTGTCACAGGACAGAGAGTGGAGAGCACCAGTTCCCACTATCACAGGACAGGAGAGTGGAGAGCACCAGTTCCCACTGTCACAGGACAGAGAGTGGAAAGCACCAGTTCCCACTGTCACAGGAGAGATTGGAGAGCACCAGTTCAAACTGTCGCAGGAGAGAGAGTGGAGAGCACCAGTTCAAACTATCGCAGGACAGAGAGTGGAGAGCACCAGTTCCCACTATCACAGGACAGGAGAGTGGAGAGCACCAGTACAAACTGTCGCAGGACAGAGAGTGGAGAGCACCAGGTCCCACTGTCGCAGGAGAGAGAGTGGAGAGCACCAGTTCAAACTGTCGCAGGAGAGAGAGTGGAGAGCACCAGCTCCAACTGTCACAGGACGGGAGAGTGGAGAGCACCAGCTCCCACTGTCACAGGACAGAGAGTGGAGAGCACCAGTTCCCACTGTCACAGGACAGAGAGTGGAGAGCACCAGTTCAAATTGTCACAGGACAGAGAGTGGAGAGCACCAGCTCCAAATTTCACAGGACAGAGAGTAGAGAGCACCAGTTCCCACGATCACAGGACAGAGAGTGGAGAGCACCAGTTCCCACTGTCACAGGACAGAGAGTGGAGAGCACCAGTTCCCACTGTCACAGGACGGGAGAGTGGAGAGCACCAGTTCCCACTGTCACAGGACGGGAGAGTGGAGAGCACCAGTTCCCACTATCACAGGACGGGAGAGTGGAGAACACCAGTTCCAACTGTCACAGGAGAGAGAGTGGAGAGCACCAGTTCCCACTATCACAGACAGAGATTGGAGAGCACCAGTTCCCACTATCACAGGACAGAATGTGGAGAGCACCAGTTCCCACTATCACAGGACAGAGATTGGAGAGCATCAGTTCCCACTGTCACAGGACAGAGAGTGGAGAGCACCAGTTCCCACTATCACAGGAAAGAGAGTGGAGAGCACCAGTTCCAACTGTCACAGGACGGGAGAGTGGAGAGCACCAGTTCCCACTGTCACAGGAGAGAGAGTGGAGAGCACCAGTTCCCACTGTCACAGGATGGGAGAGTGGAGAGCACCAGTTCCCACTATCACAGGACGGGAGAGTGGAGAGCACCAGTTCCCACTGTCGCAGGAGAGAGAGTGGAGAGCACCAGTTCGCACTGTCGCAGGAGAGAGAGTGGAGAGCACCAGTTCCCACTGTCGAAGGAGAGAGAGTGGAGAGCACCAGTTCCCACTGTCGCAGGAGAGAGAGTGGAGTGCATCAGTTCCCACTGTCACAGGAGAGCGAGTGGAGAGCACCAGTTCCAACTGTCGCAGGAGAGAGAGTGGAGAGCACCAGTTCCCACTGTCACAGGAGAGAGAGTGGAGAGTACCAGTTCCCACTGTCACAGGATGGGAGAGTGGAGAGCACCAGCTCCAACTGTCACAGGACGGGAGAGTGGAGAGCACCAGTTCCCACTGTCACAGGACAGAGAGTGGAGAGCACCAGTTCCAACTGTCGCAGGTAAGAGAGTGGAGAGCACCAGTTCCCACTGTCGAAGGAGAGAGAGTGGAGAGCACCAGTTCCCACTGTCGCAGGAGAGAGAGTGGAGAGCACCAGTTCCCACTGTCGCAGGAGAGCGAGTGGAGAGCACCAGTTCCAACTGTCGCAGGAGAGAGAGTGGAGAGCACCAGTTCCAACTGTCGCAGGAAAGAGAGTGGAGAGCACCAGTTCCCACTGTCACAGGAGAGAGTGGAGAGCACCAGTTCCCACTGTCACAGGAGAGAGAGTGGAGAGCATCAGTTCCCACTGTCACAGGACGAGAGAGTGGAGAGCACCAGTTCCCACTGTCACAGGATGGGAGAGTAGAGAGCACCAGTTCCAACTGTCACAGGACAGAGAGTGGAGAGCACCAGTTCCAACTGTCGCAGGAGAGAGAGTGGAGAGCACCAGTTCAAACTGTCGCAGGAGAGAGAGTGGAGAGCACCAGTTCAAACTGTCGCAGGACAGAGAGTGGAGAGCACCAGTTCAAACTGTCGCAGGACAGAGAGTGGAGAGCACCAGTTCCAACTGTCACAGGACAGAGAGTGGAGAGCACCAGTTCCCACTATCACAGGACAGGAGAGTGGAGAGCACCAGTTCCCACTGTCACAGGACAGAGAGTGGAAAGCACCAGTTCCCACTGTCACAGGAGAGATTGGAGAGCACCAGTTCAAACTGTCGCAGGAGAGAGAGTGGAGAGCACCAGTTCAAACTGTCGCAGGACAGAGAGTGGAGAGCACCAGTTACCACTATCACAGGACAGGAGAGTGGAGAGCACCAGTTCCCACTGTCGCAGGAGAGAGAGTGGAGAGCACCAGTTCCCACTGTCACAGGAGAGCGAGTGGAGAGCACCAGTTCCAACTGTCGCAGGAAAGAGAGTGGAGAGCACCAGTTCCCACTGTCACAGGAGAGAGTGGAGAGCACCAGTACCCACTCTCACAGGAGAGAGAGTGGAGAGCACCAGTTCAAACTGTCACAGGACAGAGGGTGGAGAGCACCAGTTCCAACTATCGCAGGACGGGAGAGTGGAGAGCACCAGTTCAAACTGTCACAGGAGAGAGAGTGGAGAGCACCAGTTCAAACTGTCGCAGGACGGGAGAGTGGAGAGCACCAGTTCCCACTGTCACAGGAGAGAGAGTGGAGAGCACCAGTTCCCACTGTCACAGGACAGGAGAGTGGAGAGCACCAGTTCCCACCGTCACAGGACAGAGAGTGGAGAGCACCAGTTCCAACTGTCACAGGACAGAGAGTGGAGAGCACCAGTTCCCACTGTCACAGGAGAGAGAGTGGAGAGCACCAGTTCCCACTGTCACAGGACAGAGAGTGGAGAGCACCAGTTCCAATTGTCACAGGACAGAGAGTGGAGAGCACCAGTTCCCACTGTAATAGGACGGGAGAGTGGAGAGCACCAGTTCCCACTGTCACAGGAGAGAGAGTGGAGAGCACCAGTTCCCACTGTCACAGGACGGGAGAGTGGAGAGCACCAGTTCAAACTGTCACAGGACAGAGAGTGGAGAGCACCAGTTCCCATTATCACAGGACGGGAGAGTGGAGAGCACCAGTTCCCACTGTCACAGGACGGGAGAGTGGAGAGCACCAGTTCCCACTGTCACAGGACGGGAGAGTGGAGAGCACCAGTTCCCACTATCACAGGACGGGAGAGTGGAGAACACCAGTTCCAACTGTCACAGGAGAGAGAGTGGAGAGCACCAGTTCCCACTATCACAGACAGAGATTGGAGAGCACCAGTTCCCACTATCACAGGACAGAATGTGGAGAGCACCAGTTCCCACTATCACAGGACAGAGATTGGAGAGCATCAGTTCCCACTGTCACAGGACAGAGAGTGGAGAGCACCAGTTCCCACTATCACAGGAAAGAGAGTGGAGAGCACCAGTTCCAACTGTCACAGGACGGGAGAGTGGAGAGCACCAGTTCCCACTGTCACAGGAGAGAGAGTGGAGAGCACCAGTTCCCACTGTCACAGGATGGGAGAGTGGAGAGCACCAGTTCCCACTATCACAGGACGGGAGAGTGGAGAGCACCAGTTCCCACTGTCGCAGGAGAGAGAGTGGAGAGCACCAGTTCGCACTGTCGCAGGAGAGAGAGTGGAGAGCACCAGTTCCCACTGTCGAAGGAGAGAGAGTGGAGAGCACCAGTTCCCACTGTCGCAGGAGAGAGAGTGGAGTGCATCAGTTCCCACTGTCACAGGAGAGCGAGTGGAGAGCACCAGTTCCAACTGTCGCAGGAGAGAGAGTGGAGAGCACCAGTTCCCACTGTCACAGGAGAGAGAGTGGAGAGTACCAGTTCCCACTGTCACAGGATGGGAGAGTGGAGAGCACCAGCTCCAACTGTCACAGGACGGGAGAGTGGAGAGCACCAGTTCCCACTGTCACAGGACAGAGAGTGGAGAGCACCAGTTCCAACTGTCGCAGGTAAGAGAGTGGAGAGCACCAGTTCCCACTGTCGAAGGAGAGAGAGTGGAGAGCACCAGTTCCCACTGTCGCAGGAGAGAGAGTGGAGAGCACCAGTTCCCACTGTCGCAGGAGAGCGAGTGGAGAGCACCAGTTCCAACTGTCGCAGGAGAGAGAGTGGAGAGCACCAGTTCCAACTGTCGCAGGAAAGAGAGTGGAGAGCACCAGTTCCCACTGTCACAGGAGAGAGTGGAGAGCACCAGTTCCCACTGTCACAGGAGAGAGAGTGGAGAGCATCAGTTCCCACTGTCACAGGACGAGAGAGTGGAGAGCACCAGTTCCCACTGTCACAGGATGGGAGAGTAGAGAGCACCAGTTCCAACTGTCACAGGACAGAGAGTGGAGAGCACCAGTTCCAACTGTCACAGGAGAGAGAGTGGTGAGCACCAGTTCATACTGTCGCAGGACAGGAGAGTGGAGAGCACCAGTTCCAACTGTTGCAGGAGAGAGAGTGGAGAGCACCAGTTCCAACTGTCACAGGACAGAGAGTGGAAAGCACCAGTTCCAACTATCGCAGGACGGGAGAGTGGAGAGCACCAGTTCAAACTGTCACAGGAGAGAGAGTGGAGAGCACCAGTTCAAACTGTCGCAGGACGGGAGAGTGGAGAGCACCAGTTTCCACTGTCACAGGAGAGAGAGTGGAGAGCACCAGTTCCCACTGTCACAGGATGGGAGAGTAGAGTGCACCAGTTCAAACTGTCACAGGACAGAGAGTGGAGAGCACCAGTTCCAACTATCGCAGGACGGGAGAGTGGAGAGCACCAGTTCAAACTGTCACAGGAGAGAGAGTGGAGAGCACCAGTTCAAACTGTCGCAGGACGGGAGAGTGGAGAGCACCAGTTTCCACTGTCACAGGAGAGAGAGTGGAGAGCACCAGTTCCCACTGTCACAGGACAGAGAGTGGAGAGCACCAGTTCCCACTGTCACAGGACAGGAGAGTGGAGAGCACCAGTTCCCACTGTCACAGGACAGAGAGTGGAGAGCACCAGTTCCAACTGTCACAGGACAGAGAGTGGAGAGCACCAGTTCCCACTGTCACAGGAGAGAGAGTGGAGAGCACCAGTTCCCACTGTCACAGGACAGAGAGTGGAGAGCACCAGTTCCAATTGTCACAGGACAGAGAGTGGAGAGCACCAGTTCCCACTGTCATAGGACGGGAGAGTGGAGAGCACCAGTTCAAACTGTCACAGGACAGAGAGTGGAGAGCACCAGTTCCCACTGTCACAGGACAGAGAGTGGAGAGCACCAGCTCCAAATTTCACTGGACAGAGAGTAGAGAGCACCAGTTCCCACTATCACAGGACAGGAGAGTGGAGAGCACCAGTTCCCACTGTCACAGAAGAGATTGGAGAGCACCAGTTCCCACTGTCACAGGACAGAGAGTGGAGAGCACCAGTTCCAACTCTCACAGGACAGAGAGTGGAGAGCACCAGTTCAAACTGTGACAGGACGGGAGAGTGGAGAGCACCAGTTCCAACTGTCGCAGGACAGAGAGTGGAGAGAACCAGTTCAAATTGTCACAGGACAGAGAGTGGAGAGCACCAGCTCCAAATTTCACTGGACAGAGAGTAGAGAGCACCAGTTCCAACTGTCACAGGAGAGAGAGTGGAGAGCACCAGTTCCAACTGTCACAGGAGAGAGTGGAGAGCACCAGTTCAAACTGTCGCAGGACAGAGAGTGGAGAGCACCAGTTCCCACTGTCACAGGACGGGAGAGTGGAGAGCACCAGTTCCCACTGTCACAGGACGGGAGAGTGGAGAGCACCAGTTCCCACTATCACAGGACGGGACAGTGGAGAGCACCAGTTCCCACTATCACAGGACAGAGAGTGGAGAGCACCAGTTCAAACTGTCACAGGACGGGAGAGTGGAGAGCACCAGTTCCCACTGTCACAGGACAGAGAGTGGAGGGCACCAGTTCCCACTGTCACAGGACAGGAGAGTGGAGAGCACCAGCTCCAACTGTCACAGGACGGGAGAGTGGAGAGCACCAGCTCCCACTGTCACAGGACAGAGAGTGGAGAGCACCAGTTCCCACTGTCGCTGGCTGGGAGACTGGAGAGCACCAGTTCCCACTGTCACAGGACAGAGAGTGGAGAGCACCAGTTCAAATTGTCACAGGACAGAGAGTGGAGAGCACCAGTTCCCACTATCACAGGACAGAGATTGGAGAGCACCAGTTCCCACTATCACAGGACAGAGAGTGGAGAGCACCAGTTCCCACGATCACAGACAGAGATTGGAGAGCACCAGTTCCCACTATCACAGGACAGAAAGTGGAGAGCACCAGTTCCCACTATCACAGGACAGAGAGTGGAGAGCACCAGTTCCAACTGTCACAGGACGGGAGAGTGGAGAGCACCAGTTCCCACTGTCACAGGAGAGAGAGTGGAGAGCACCAGTTCCCACTGTCACAGGACGGGAGAGTGGAGAGCACCCGTTCCAACTGTCACAGGAGAGAGAGTGGAGAGCACCAGCTCCAACTGTCACAGGACAGAGAGTGGAGAGCACCAGTTCCCACTATCACAGGACAGAGAGTGTAGAGCACCAGTTCCCACTATCACAGGAGAGAGAGTGGAGAGCACCAGTTCCAACTGTCACAGGAGAGAGTGGAGAGCACCAGTTCAAACTGTCGCAGGACAGAGAGTGGAGAGCACCAGTTCCCACTGTCACAGGACGGGAGAGTGGAGAGCACCAGTTCCCACTGTCACAGGACGGGAGAGTGGAGAGCACCAGTTCCCACTATCACAGGACGGGAGAGTGGAGAGCACCAGTTCCAACTATCACAGGACAGAGAGTGGAGAGCACCAGTTCAAACTGTCACAGGACGGGAGAGTGGAGAGCACCAGTTCCCACTGTCACAGGACAGAGAGTGGAGAGCACCAGTTCCCACTGTCACAGGACGGGAGAGTGGAGAGCACCAGCTCCCACTGTCACAGGACAGAGAGTGGAGAGCACCAGTTCCCACTGTCGCTGGATGGGAGAGTGGAGAGCACCAGTTCCCACTGTCACAGGACAGAGAGTGGAGAGCACCAGTTCAAATTGTCACAGGACAGAGAGTGGAGAGCACCAGCTCCAAATTTCACAGGACAGAGAGTAGAGAGCACCAGTTCCCACTATCACAGGACAGAGAGTGGAGAGCACCAGTTCCCACTATCACAGGACAGAGAGTGGAGAGCACCAGTTCCCACTGTCACAGGACGGGAGAGTGGAGAGCACCAGTTCCCACTGTCACAGGACAGAGAGTGGAGAGCATCAGTTCCCACTGTCACAGGACGAGAGAGTGGAGAGCACCAGTTCCCACTGTCACAGGATGGGAGAGTGGAGAGCACCAGTTCCCACTATCACAGGACAGAGAGTGGAGAGCACCAGTTCCCACTGTCACAGGACAGAGAGTGGAGAGCATCAGTTCCCACTGTCACAGGACGAGAGAGTGGAGACCACCAGTTCCCACTATCACAGGACGGGAGAGTGGAGAGCACCAGTTCCCACTATCACAGGACGGGAGAGTGGAGAGCACCAGTTCCAACTGTCACAGGAGAAAGAGTGGAGAGCACCAGTTCCCACTATCACAGGACAGAGAGTGGAGAGCACCAGTTCCCACTGTCACAGGAGAGAGACTGGAGAGCACCAGTTCCCACTATCACAGGACAGAGATTGGAGAGCACCAGTTCCCACTATCACAGGACAGAGAGTGGAGACCACCAGTTCCATCTGTCACAGGACGGGAGAGTGGAGAGCACCAGTTCCCACTGTCGCAGGACGGGAGAGTGGAGAGCACCAGTTCCAACTGTCACAGGAGAGTGGAGAGCACCAGCTCCAACTGTCACAGGAGAGAGAGATTATTGTCCGCCCCACCGTAAAGTTATTATTTGGGGGCCTATAAACTACGCCCACCAGTGACTTTTTCCCCTTACTATCTCTAATGTCCACCCACAATGATTGAACATTTTGTTCATTAGAGCCAATATCGTCTCTCACAACTGCCCTGATATCATAGACCTTCTCTTTTGTTCTTTCCTCCCCTCCCCTCCAGCATTTCTTTAAGAATCTGTTACATCTTGAATTTTTCCAGTTCTGACGAAGGGTCATAGACCTGAAACGTTAACTCGGTTTCTCTCTCCACAGATGCTGCCTGACCTGCTGATTCTGTTTTTATTACAGGAGATGGTCTATTGGCTTAAACGGTTACTGCACAAGATAAAAGTTGACTGGGTCGGGGGCTAATATATTAGCATGGATAGAGGATTGGCTAACGAACAGAGAACAGAGAGTCAGAATAAATGGTTCATTCTCGGGTTGGCAATCAGTAACTAGTGGGGTGCCGCAGGGATCAGTGCTGGGACCCCAACTATTTACAATCTATATTAACGACTTGGAAGAAGGGACCAAGTGTAATGTAACCAAGTTTGCTGACGATACAAAGATGGGAGGAAAAGCAATGTGTGAGGAGGACACAAAAAATCTGCAAAAGGACATGGACAGGTTAAGTGAGTGGGCAAAAATTTGGCAGATGGAGTATAATGTTGGAAAGTGTGAGGCAGAAAAAATCTTGGCACTTTGGCAGAAAAAAATCAAAGAGCAAGTTATTATTTAAATGGAGAAAAATTGCAAAGTGCTGCAGTACAGTGGGACCTGGGGGTACTTGTGCATGAAACACAAAAGGTTGGTATGCAGGTACAGCAAGTGATCAGGAAGGCCAATGGAATCTTGGCCTTTATTGCAAAGGGGATGGAGTATAAAAGCAGGGAAGTCTTGCTACAGTTATACAGGGTATTGGTGAGGCCACACCTGGAATACTGCGTACAGTTTTGGTTTCCATATTTACAAAAGGATACACTTGTTTTGGAGGCAGTTCAGAGAAGGTTCATTAGGTTGATTCTGGAGATGAGGGGGTTGACTTATGAGGAAAGGTTGAGTAGGTTGGGCCTCTACTCATTGGAATTCAGAAGAATGAGAGGTGATCTTATCGAAATGTATCAGATTATGAGGGGGCTTGACAAGGTGGATGCAGAGAGAATGTTTCCACTGATAGGGGAGACTAGAACTAGAGGGCATGATCTTAGAATAAGGGGCCGCCCATTTAAAACTGAGATGAGGAGGAATTTCTTCTCTCAGAGGGTTGTAAATCTGTGGAATTCGCTGCCTCAGAGAGCTGTGGAAGCTGGGTCATTGAATAAATTTAAGGCGGAGATAGACAGCTTCTTAAACAATAAGGGAATAAGGGGTTATGGGGAGCGGGCAGGGAAGTGGAGCTGAGTCCATGATAGGATCAGCCATGATTTTATTGAATGGCGGAGCAGGCTCGAGGGGCCATATGTCCTATTCCTGCACCTATTTCTTATGTGCTTATTAAACCTCCAAGTGCCTCTATGCTGGCTCTTGGCAAACTTGCTATTTCCCAGTAGATCACTGAGGAGGGTCTCTTTGCTCCGATGGGAGTGAGGAGCTTGGTGGCCTTCCACATCTAAGGCCCAGGTTCACAGGCCACCCAAAGTGACGAAGGTCCCTCAGTAGTATAGATTAAATCTGTTTGGCCAAACAGATGCAGGTAGATAAAATCATAAACAATCCAACAGCATTTTAGATGTCATAAATGTGGATATAGAGTATGACAATAAAGAGAGAACTATAAGTTTATACAAAACATGGGTTTGGCCACAGTTACGGTTTTGAGCACCCCATTGTGGCGGGACTGACATATCAAGAAAGACTGGATTAACTGGGCTTGTATTCATTGGAGTTCAGAAGAATGAGAGGGGATCTCAAAGAAACATATTAAATTCTGACGGGATTGGACAGGTTAGATGCAGGAAGAATGTTCCCAATGTTGGGGGAAGTCCAGAACCAGGGGTCACAGTCGAAGGATAAGGGGTAAGCCATTTATGACCGAGATGAGGAGAAACTTCTTTGCTCAGAGAATGGTGAACCAGTGGAATTCTCTAGCACAGAAAGTTGTTGAGGCCAATTCACTAAATATATTCAAAAAGGAGTTAGATGAAGTCCTTACTACTAGGGGGATCAAGGGGTATGGCGAGAAAGCAGGAATGGGGTACTGAAGTTGCATGTTCAGCCATGAACTCATTGAATGGCGGTGCAGGCTCGAAGGGCCGAATGGCCCACTCCTGCACCTATTTTCTATGTTTCTATGTTTCTATTAAGGCCTTGCAGAGTGGAGGCATAGATTCCAAGTGTGTGGCCAGGGATGGGAAACTCTGGTTCTGAGGAGAGACTTGAGATAGCAAGGCACTGGGATTGGTTTGGATTGCTTCAGCAAAGAGCCGGCACAAACACGATGGGACGAATGGCCTCCTTCTGCGTCCGACACCACAACAAAAGACAGCGAGTCTTGAGAATGAAGGGTCTTACCTCGACAGACACGTTGGAGGGAGGCATTGGGTTGTACTGGGGAATGTACGTCCCTTGTATTGCTGTGGTGGCAGGCATGTACTGGAAGAAGATACAGAAACAAATTGGTTATTACAAGCAACTTGACAAAATAAAGCTACAGACAAGCTCCACAACTATCCTTTGGTGAGAACAACGTACTTTCTAAATGGTGAAAAGCTAAAAACAGTGGGGGGCCAGAGAGACTTGGGGCTTCAGGTACATAGATCACGAAAATGTCATGAACAAGTACAGAAAATAATCAAAAAGGCTATCCAGAGGACTAGAATACAAGGGGGTAGAAGTTATGCTGCAGCTGTACAAAGCCCTGGTTAGACCACACCTGGAGCACTGTGAGCAGTCTGGACACCACACCTTCGGGACGGTCTATTGGTCTTGGAGCGAGTGCAGCGTAGGTTTACCAGAATGATATCCGACTTCAAGGGTTAAGTTACGAGGCGAGATTACACAAACTCGGGTTGTATTCCCTGGAATTTAGACGGTTAAGGGGTGATCTGATGGAAGTTTTCAGGATATTAAGGGGAACAGATAGGATAGATAGAGAGAAAGTATTCCCGCTGGTTGGGGGGTCTAGGACTAGGAGGCAGAGCCTAAACAATAGAGCCAGACCTTTCAGGAGTGAAATTAGGAAACACTTCTACACACAGAGGGTGGTAGGGGTTTGGAACTCTCTTCTGCAAACGGCAATTGATGCTGGGTCAATTGTTAATTTTAAATCTGAGATTTTTGCTAACCAAAGGTATTAAGGGATATGGGCCAAAGGTCACAGATCATCCATGATCTCATTGAATGACGGAACAGGCTCGAGGGGCTGAATGGCCTCCTCCTGTTCCTATGGTAACAGGCTCGAGGGGCTGAATGGCCTCCTCCTGTTCCTATGGTAACAGGCTCGAGGGGCTGAATGGGCCTCCTCTTGTTCCTATGGTAATAGGCTCGAGGGGCTGAATGGCATCCTCCTGTTCCTAATGTAACAGGCTCGAGGGGCTAAATGGCCTCCTCCTGTTCCTATGGTAACAGGCTCGAGGGGCTGAATAGTCTCCTCCTGTTCCTAATGTAACAGGCTCGAGGGGCTGAATGGCCTCTTTCTGTTCCTAATGTAACAGGCTCGTGGGGCTAAATGGCCTCCTCCTGTTCCTATGGTAACAGGCTCGAGGGGCTGAATGGTCTCCTCCTGTTCCTAATGTAACAGGCTCGAGGGGCTAAATGGCCTCCTCCTGTTCCTATGGTAACAGGCTCGAGGGGCTGAATGGCCTCCTCCTGTTCCTATGGTAACAGGCTCGAGGGGCTGAATGGTCTCCTCCTGTTCCTATGGTAACAGGCTCGAGGGGCTGAATGGTCTCCTCCTGTTCCTGTGTAACAGGCTCGAGGGGCTGTATGGCCTCCTCCTGTTCCTAATGTAACAGGCTCGAGGGGCTGTATGGCCTCCTCCTGTTCCTGTGTAACAGGCTCGAGGGGCTGAATGGTCTCCTCCTGTTCCTAATGTAACAGGCTCGAGAGGCTGAATGGCCTCCTCCTGTTCCTATGGTAACATGCTCGAGGGGCTGAATGGCCTCCTCCTGTTCCTATGGTAACAGGCTCGAGGGGCTAAATGGCCTCCTCCTGTTCCTATGGTAACAGGCTCGAGGGGCTGAATGGCCTCCTCCTGTTCCTATGGTAACAGGCTCGAGGGGCTAAATAGCCTCCTCCTGTTCCTATGGTAACAGGCTCGAGAGGCTGAATGGCGTCCTCCTGTTCCTATGTTCCATTATGGGCACACATACTGAATGAAACTAATGTCAATGAAACAAATTGCAATATAACCGTGGGGCTGAATCCCAGGCTGGTACCTGGAGGAGAGGATGGTGGGAAAGGGGCAGGAAGCAACCAGGAAGCCTAAAACGGCAATTCTATTTTTTGTTGCAGTATATCATCAAACCTGCGTTCTCATTTAATACAAAAATTGTATTTTCCACAAGATACCAGCATTCTTTAAAAAAAAAGCAATCAAAAACAAGATGGTGCCTTAGCACATCTCCCAGAAACACTCCCAAAACTCTTTGCAGACGACGAATTGCTTTGATGTTTTGGTGCAGTGGGCAACTATTTTGGGTACAGCAAGATCCCACAGGCGGCCATGCTAATGACCAGATTGCAGTGTTGGTTGAGGGAGAAATCCTCCTTGGGAGGACTCCCTGCTAATCTTTCAATAGTGCCGTGGGATCTTTTACATCCACCCGAACAGGCAGACTTTCCCTGTAGCACTCTCAGTACTGCATTGGAGCGCCAAACTTGATTGTGCCCTGGCCTGGGAGCTTGGACCTTTCTCTTGGCTTTGGTGCCTTGGAGACCACGTTCTATGCCAATTATAATATTAAAATGGCTTTGGTTACTGCCAATAGTGTGAAGTAATATAAATGAGTCAATTGTCCACTTGGGGAGGTCAAGTGGTGTACCAGCTGCAATGAGTTAGCTTTCAAATCATACCCCACAGACTACTGAGGATTTTCCCTGTGGATTTTCCCTGTGGATAGTATAGGCCACACATAAGTAGCGACTGATATGCAGTCTCACCTGCTCTTTCAATGCCTCCCCACATTGACTGGTCTGGGTTAGAGGCAGCTGGCATGGATGTGGTTGCCTCTGGTTACAAAGCCTGATTTTCATTCACACTTCGCTATTGCCCATTGGAGGAAAGGCTCACCAGGGGAGGGAATGCAGGTATTGACTGCAACAACAGTTCGCATTTATATAGCGCCTTCCATAAAACATCCCAAGGCGCTTTGCAAGAGCGTAATCAATCAACATTTGACGCCGAGCTACATAAGGAGATATTAGGGTAGCTCGGGCAAAGAGGTTGGTTTTAAGGAGCATCTTAAAGGAGGTGGAGAGGGGGTCTCGGTTTAACAACTCATCCAAAAGTTGGCACCTCCGACAGTGCAGCACTCCCTCAGTACTGCACTGGGCATGTCAGCTTAGATTTATGTGGCTAAGTCTCTGGAGCAGGACTTGAACCCATGACCTTCTGACTCAGAAGTACATAAGAACATAAGAATTAGGAACAGGAGTAGGCCATCTAGCCCCTCGAGCCTGCTCCGCCATTCAACAAGATCATGGCTGATCTGGCCGTGGACTCAGCTCCACTTACCTGCCCGCTCCCCATACCCCTTAATTCCCTTATTGGTTAAAAATCTATCTATCTGTGATTTGAATACATTCAATGAGCTAGCCTCAACTGCTTCCTTGGGCAGAGAATTCCACAGATTCACAACCCTCTGGGAGAAGAAATTCCTTCTCAACTCGGTTTTAAATTGACTCCCCCATATTTTGAGGCTGTGCCCCCTAGCTCTAGTCTCCCCGACCAGTGGAAACAACCTCTATGCCTCTGTCTTGTCTATCCCTTTCATTATTTTAAATGTTTCTATAAGATCACCCCTCATCCTTCTGAACTCCAACGAGTAAAGACCCAGTCTACTCAATCTATCATCATAAGGTAACCCCCTCATCTCCGGAATTAGCCTAGTGAATCGTCTCTGTACCCCCTCCAAAGCTAGTATATCCTTCCTTAAGTAAGGTGACCAAAACTGCACGCAGTACTCCAGGTGTGGCCTCACCAATACCCTGTACAGTTGCAGCAGGACCTCCCTGCTTTTGTACTCCATCCTCTCGCAATGAAGGCCAACATTCCATTCGCCTTCCTGATTACCTGCTGCAACTGCAAACTAATCTTTTGGGGATTCATGCACAAGGAGCACCTAGTCACGATGGCTGAGCAGTCGAAGGTGCTGTGTTTGGATTGCAATTGCATGTGGAGGAGTGGGTTCAAATCCAATGGCTGACACTTTCTGCTTTGCTTTCGCTGTGGCTCAGTGGGTAGCACACTTGCTTCTGGATCAGAAGGTTGTGGGTTCAAGTCCCACTCCAGGAACTTGAGCATATAAATCTCGGCTGACATTGCAGTGTAGTGTTGGAGGTGCTGTTATTTGTGGGCACGGCCAAGGGTGCCATCAGCCGGTCCAGGCAGCGGGCGGTCGATGGGGTCGTTCAACCTGACTGCCTGCCTCTCTTCCGCTCTTACATCCGGTCCAGGGTGTCCTTGGAGATGGAGCACGCGGTGTCCACCGGTACGCTCGCGGCCTTCCGCGAGAGGTGGGCACCGGAGGGACTGGAGTGCATCATCATGCCCGGCAACCAAATTTTAATTTGATTTTACGTTTTAAAGTTTAATTTGTTTTAATTGCCGGTGTTTAGTGTCCCCCTCCCCTAGGGGGCACTGGAAAAAAAAAATTTGATTTTAGTGCCCAAAAAAAAGAAAAACACAAAAAAAAAACCACAAAAAAGGAAAAAAAGGGCCTTGTAAATGTCTGGTGTGTCATCCAGGTCGGTGGCACAGATTAATGTTTTATGTTTTCAGATAAACTCCAAAAAGAGTTTCATGCACAAGGACCCCCAGGTCCCTCTGCACTGCAGCATGTTGTAATTTCTCCCCATTCAAATAATATTCCCTTTTACTGTTTTTTTTTCCCAAGGTGGATGACCTGACATTTGCCGACATTGTATTCCATCTGCCAAACCTTAGCCCATTCGCTTAACCTATCTAAATCTCTTTGCAGCCTCTCTGTGTCCTCTACACAACACGTTTTCCCACTAATCTTTGTGTCATCTGCAAATTTTGTTACATTACACTCTGTCCCCTCTTCCAGGTCATCTATGTATATTGTAAACAGTTGTGGTCCCAGCACCGATCCCTGTGGCACACCACTAACCACCGATTTCCAACCCGAAAAGGACCCATTTATCCCGACTCTCTGCTTTCTGTTAGCCAGCCAATTCTCGATCCATGCTAATACATTTCCTCTGACTCCGCGTACCTTTATTTTCTGCAGTAACCTTTTGTGTGGCACCTTATCGAATGCCTTTTGGAAATCTAAATACACCACATCCATCGGTACACCTCTATCCACCATGCTCGTTATATCCTCAAAGAATTCCAGTAAATTAGTTACATATGATTTCCCCTTCATGAATCCATGTTGCGTCTGCTTGATTGCACTATTCCTGTCTAGATGTCTCGCTATTTCTTCCTTAATGATAGCTTCAAGCATTTTCCCCACTACAGATGTTAAACTAACTGGCCTATAGTTACCTGCCTTTTGTCTGCCCCCTTTTTTAAACAGAGGCGTTACATTAGCTGCTTTCCAATCCGCTGGTACCTCCCCAGAGAATTTTGCTAGATTATAACGAAAGCATCTGCTATAACTTCCGCCATCTCTTTTAATACCCTGGGATGCATTTAATCGGGACCAGGGGACTTGTCTACCTTGAGTCCCATTAGCCTGTCCAGCACTACCTCCCTAGTGATAGTGATTGTCTCAAGGTCCTCCCTTCCCACATTCCCGTGACCAGCTATTTTTGGCATGGTTTTTGTGTCTTCCACTGTGAAGACTGAAGCAAAATAATTGTTTAAGGTCTCAGCCATTTCCACATTTCCCATTATTAAATCCTCCTTTTCATCTTCTAAGGGACCAACATTTACTTTAGTCACTCTCTTCCGTTTAATATATCGGTAAAAGCTTTTACTATCTGTTTTTATGTTTTGCGCAAGTTTACTTTCGTAATCTATCTTTCCTTTCTTTATTGCTTTCTTAGTCATTCTTTGCTGTCGTTTAAAATTTTCCCAATCTTCTAGTTTCCCACTAACCTTGGCCACCTTATACGCATTGGTTTTTAATTTGATACTCTCCTTTATTCCCTTGGTTATCCACGGCTGGTTATCCCTTCTCTTGCTGCCCTTCTTTTTCACTGGAATATATTTTTGTTGAGCACTATGAAAGAGCTCCTTAAAAATCCTCCACTGTTCCTCAATTGTGCCACCGTTTAGTCTGTGTTGCCAGTCTACTTTAGCCAACTCTGCCCTCATCCCACTGTAGTCCCCTTTGTTTAAGCATAGTACGCTCGTTTGAGACACTACTTTCTCACCCTCAATCTGTATTACAAATTCAACCATATTGTGATCACTCATTCCGAGAGGATCTTTTACTAGGAGATCGTTTATTTTTCCTGTCTCATTACACAGGATAAGATCTAAGATAGCTTGCTCCCTTGTAGGTTCTGTAACATACTGTTCTAAGAAACAATCCTGTATGCATTCTATGAATTCCTCCTCCAGGCTACCCTGTGCGATTTGATTTGATCAATCGATATGTAAGTTAAAATCCCCCATGATTACTGCCGTTCCTTTTTCACATGCCTCCATTATTCCCTTGATTATTGTCCGCCCCACCGTGAAGTTATTATTTGGGGCCGATAAACTACGCCCACCAGTGACTTTTTCCTCTTACTATCTCTAATCTCCACCCACAATGATTCAACATTTTGTTCATTAGAGCCAATATCATCTCTCACAACTGCCCTAATATCATCCTTTATTAACAGAGCTACCGCACCTCCTTTCCCTTCTTGTCTATCCTTCTGCATTGTCAGATACCCCTGTATGTTTAATTCCCAGTCTTGGCCACCCTGCAACCACGTTTCTGTAATGGCCACCAAATCATACCCATTTGTAATGATTTGTGCCTTCAACTCATTTACTTTATTTCGAATGCTGCGTGCGTTTAGGTAGAGTGTTTTAATACTAGTTTTTAAACCATGATTTTTAGTTTTGACCCCTCCTGCAGCCCCTTTATATTCATACATATTGTCCCTTCCTATCACCTTGTGGTTTACACTTACCCCAGTGCTACTCTGCTCTGTTGCCTCCTGCCTTTTGCATTCTTTCTTGGGGTCCTGTTCATCTGCGCTCTCACCCACTCTAACTCACTCAGAGCCCTCTCCTGGGTTCCGAATACTCCTTGCATTGAGGCACCGAGCTTTCATGCTTGCCTTTTTATTACACTTTGACCCTTTCGAATTTTGCCTTACAGTGGCACTTTTTGGTTTTTTGCCTTGGTTGTCTCTGCCCTCCACTTTTACTCAACTCCTTTCTGTCTTTTGCTTCTGTCTCCATTTTGTTTCCCTGTGTCTCCCTGCATTGGTTCCCATCCCCCTGCCATATTAGTTTAACTCCTCCCCAACAGCACTAGCAAACACTCCCCCGAGGACATTGGTTCCCGTCCTGCCCAGGTGCAGACCATCCGGTTTGTACTGGTCCTACCTCCCCCAGAACCGGTTCCAATGCCCCAGGAATTTGAATCCCTCCCTGCTGCACCACTGCTCAAGCCATGTATTCATCTGCGCTATCCTGCGATTCCTACTCTGACTAGCACGTGGCACTGGTAGCAATCCCGAGATTACTACTTTTGAGGTCCGACTTTTTAATTTAGCTCCTAGCTCCTTAAATTCGTCTCGTAGGACCTCATCCCTTTTTTTTACCTATGCCGTTGTCATCCCTTTTTTTTACCTATGTCGTTGTAAACATGCTATCAATTGAGCCAAGTGAACACTTCAGATTGTGGGTTTACAATGGGCTTTTCCTCTGTTTAAAGAAAAATGACTACAAGACACCGCGCCCCCCCCCCCCCCACCCCCACCACAATACTCAAATAACTTGAAGATGCACACTGAAAATGGTGGTGAAAATGGGCTGGCACAAGTCTATTGCTATACTTTTCTAATGGAAGAATCATAGATATGCTATCATGGATAAACTTGGCTCAACTACATAAGTTCACCCCCGAGTGTGTAACTGAGCCATACAGTCAGGGCCAGGAAAATCCCACATTCAATACCTACTCTATGCTGAGTTTGCTCATCTCCGGCATGGTGGCTGCTACAATTGGCCTCCGTGCTAGGGGGAGAAAAAATTTGGTTGGACTTCCAACTCCCGATCAAAAATCCAGTAGGGCACTGGTGCTGGCATCCTCCAGCATCTCAGCCAGGTGGTCATCCTTCACGTGAGCTTAGGCGATAAATGTTGGCAGGCTATTTGGCCACAGGGGACATAACCGCTATGGCCGCTCCCATGTCCACCCACATGCACTGCCCAGCAGGCTGATTTCAACAACCCTTCTCCCTCTCCCTCTCCAGCCCAGGAGAGCTGCATCCAATTGTAGCAGCCTAGTTGCGAACAGCCAACACAGATTGGGGATCTAACCTGAGACTTTGAAAGTCAATAGGGCTCAATGCCACCGTGGGCATTGTATTTATCCGCTAAGCCATTGTGAGCTACAATGAAGGAGAAACTGCTTTGAGGTTAGTTGTGTACTCACTTACTTTTCCCCACGATCCCAGAGCACTACCAGTGTAGGCAGCACTTACCGTTCCTGTGCTGCCCAGGGAGAGGTGACTAAGCTGTTGGGTTAATGGTCCTATCATCGATGTGGGCTGGATAGACATGGCGTGGTCCATTGTTGGTGTTATTACCGTTCCCTTGAAAAACAAACATTACAAACAGTTATGGGCTTTCTATTTTTCCGTTCTCTTGGAGGCAGAGTAACTCACGTTGGGAGATCACTGTTGGAAGCCCTCGAGGGCTCATTCTTCAAGCTGAATAAGGCAGATAAGTTCCTCATCACGGCTGGGCAGTCAGAGGAATGATGTGGCACGGAGAGGCCTGCGCACCTCCTTCACTGGCACCCCTTGGTGCTGGTTAAAGGGCAGTATTGTCAAGGATTGGTTGCCAGTCACTCTCTTGGCTGGGGATTGGTTCATTCTACCAGAAAGGAAGAAGAAAACATTGGCTGGAGGGCTGTGGGGGGAGGTGAGGGAGAGGGGGGGGGGAAATGCCAGAAAGTCAGCCTGGATTCAAGCCCCCGATCGTTCGCTCGCAAGTGGGTACATGTCGGACGAGGACCTGGATGGCGGTTCTCCTTGGCGTTTAGTTGTTACCCGGATGAAGTGGGCACATCAGGTGAACAGGACCAGGCTCAGCTGTAAGGGCAAAAGAGCTCCAAAAAGGTGACAACATCATCAGGGCAGGAGGGTGAGTGGAATTAAGGGTGGGCGAAAGGAGATTTACTTTATAAAATGCAAGGGGGAAAAAAAAAGAGTAAATGAAGCTTACCATTGGCTGCATAAGGTATGACTGATGGTGCATCCAGGATGGGCTATGGACCTGTGGACGACACAAAGAGAATATTCAACAACTTGCATTTATCTAGCGCCTTGAACGTAATAAAACGTCCCAAAGCACTTCACAGGAGCATTACCAAACAAAGTGTTATGTATTGATGCTTGGGGTCACCAGACACCAGAGGGCGCCACTGTCGGAGGTCATCAGGCTGTATGCGTGTGTGCGCGGTCACTGGTATATAAGCGCGGGTACTCTGTCACGCGGGTACTTTGGGCGCGAATAAAGTTGGATCAGGTTTACACCTGAGGCAGTTTGCAGTAACAAGACTCTTGAGTCATTACATTTGGTGACGAGGTAACTTAAGAACCTTCACATGTACAATGGGCACTATTGGAATTCTGGAGAAATTCGTGGAGGGTGAGGATTGGGCTGATTTTATCGACTGCCTGGATCAGTATTTTGTGGCCAACAAAATGGAGGGGGAGGCTGGCGCAGTTCGGCGCAGGGCAGTTTTCCTCACTGTTTGTGGTCCGAAAATTTACGGCCTCATGAAGAACCTTTTCTTGTCTTTATGTCCAACGGACAAAGAGTACGAGGATTTGTGTGCTTTGATGTTTGACCATCTTAAGCCAAAAGAGGGGATCATCAATTCACACTATCGCTTCTACACGCATGTTCGTGCTGAGGGCCAGGATGTGTCGGGATTCGTTGCCGATCGATGACGTCTTGCTGAGCCGTGTAAGTTCGGGAACATGTTGGAAGACATGTTGCGAGATTTCTTCGTGATAGGCATCAACCATGATGTGATTCTTCGGAAGTTATTGGCTGGACTTGAGAAAGGCCATCGCGACTGCCCAGGCATGCATGACGACTGATGATAATTTGAGGCAGATATCATCGAAGAGTCAGAGCTCCACGGCAGGTACTGTAAACAAGATTGTGTCATCTTCTGGCAGAGCTGCTTATGGCAGGGCCTACTCGACTGCTTATGTGAAACCTGTAGCTGCTCAGAGTCTGACAACTGGTTTGAATCTGATTTCTTCCTGTTGGCGTTGTGGGGGCAATCATCGGCCTCATCAGTAGTCGGTGTAAACAATACTCCTGTAATGGCTGTTCGAAAGTGGAGCATCTTCAGAGAATGTGCCCACAACTGAGCAAGCGTGCTGCCGCTCATCACATTGCTGATGATGACCAGTCTAGTGCTGTCCCAGATACACAACCCAAGGAGGAAGTGTACGGTCTGTATTCATTCTTGGCAAAGAGCCAGCCGATAATTGTTAATGTGAAGCTGAATGGCGTGCCTGTATCAATGGAGCTGGACACGGGAGCGAGTCAGTCGATAATGAGCCAAAGGACATTTGACAAGCTGTGGGACACTGAGGCTGTGAAGCCTAAGCTGAGTCCAGTCAATGCCAAGTTGCGTACCTACACTAAGGAACTCATACCGGTGATTGGTAGTACAGTAATCGAGGTGTCATATGATGGTGTGGTTCAAGATCTACCATTATGGATCATCCCAGGTAATGGTCTAACGCTGTTTGGCAGTAATTGGCTCGAGAAAATCAAGTGAAATGAAAAGGCGACAACTGGGTCTGGGGTGTGTTTCAAGATAGAGTCTTTGAGAAAGACTAGAATCTGCCATGTTCAAACAAGTTGCTTGTTCATTATGATCCGTGTAAGCGTCTTGTATTGGCCTGTGATGCTTCATCATATGGGGTTGGCTGTGCACTCCAACAAGCAAATGAGTCGGGTAAGCGTATGCTTTAAGAAGTTTGTCAAAAGCGGAAAGAGCTTACAGCATGGTAGACAAAGAAGCTTTGGCCTGTGTGTATGGTGTAACAAAGATGAATCGGTACCTGTTTGGTCTTCATTTTGAACTCGAAACGGATCACAAGCCACTCATTTCATTGTTTTTAGAAAACAAAGGTATTAATACCAATGAATCATCCCGCATCCAGAGGTGGGCGTTGACATTGTCTGCCTATGATTATGTTATTTGTCATAGACCTGGTACTGAGAATTGTGCCGATGCACTGAGTCATCTGCCTTTGCCCACACCTGATATGGAGATGCCTCAACCTGCAGATCTACTGTTAGTAATGGATGCTTTTGAGAGTGAAGGAACCCTTGTCACTGCTCAACAAGTTAGGATCTGGACCAGTCATGACCCTATTTTATCGGTTGTGAAACATTGTGTCCTCAGTGGTGATTGGTCTGCAATATCTATAGAGATGTGTGATAAGACCAAACCTTACAACCGTCACAAAGATGAGCTGTCCATTCAGTCAGATTGTTTACTGTGGGGTAATCATGTCATCAAGCCTAAGAAAAGTAGAGAAAAATTTGTGCATGAACTACATAGCACTCATCCCGGTATTGTCATGATGAAAGCCATTGCTAGGTCTCATGTATGGTGGCCTGGAATTGACTCTGATCTGGAATCATGTGTGCATCAGTGCAACACTTGCATGCAGCTAAGTAAAGTACCAGCGGAATCTCCACGGAGTCTTTGGTTGTGGCCATCGAAACCATGGTCCAGGATCCATGTCGATTTTGCGGGCCCTTTCCTGGGAAAGATGTTTTTTTGTTGTGGTGGATGCATATTCAAAGTGGATAGAGTGTATTATTATGTCATCCAGTACATCCACAGCTAGATGTCATGTTTGCTACTCATGGTTTGCCTGACATTGTTGTGAGCGACAACGGAGCTTGCTTCATAGGTCTTGAGTTTCAGGAGTTCATGAAACTCAATGGTATTAGACATGTGAGATCAGCTCCATTCAAACCTGCTTCTAATGGTCAAACAGAACATGCTGTTCAAACGATCAAGCAAAGTATGAAACGTGTAACTCAGGGCTCACTGCAGACTCGTTTGTCATGTATATAGCTCAGCTGCAGGACAAGACCTCATACGCTTACTGGGGTTTCCCCTGCTGAACTACTGATGAAGAGAAATCTCAAGACCAGGCTTTCTCGTGTTCATCCTGATTTGAAAACAGATGTCAAAGTCAGCAATGGTATCATGATCGTGCTGCTGTGTCACGTGACATCTCTGTCAACGATCCGGTTTATGTACTGAACTATGGTCAAGGTCCAAAGTGGATCACCGGCACTGTTACAGCCAAGGAGGGTAACAGAGTGTTTATTGTCGTGCTCAAGAATGGGCAACCATGCAGGAAACATGTTGATCAGGTGAAACTGTGGCACGCAGATGAACTGGAACCGTTTGAGGAAGATGTAGTCAGTGACCAACCAACCAACGTTCACTCATCAGAGGACTCTGCTGTCATTACTGACTCTGAACCTTCAGTCTCTGATGTGGTCAGGACCACTCCCATCAGATCGGCTACTCAGTCTTCAGTCACAACTGACTCAGAACACTCGCCCAGAACTAAAGTTGAACTGAGGCGATCAACTCCTGAACGGAACATCTCAGACCGTCTTAATTTGGAAAGAGACTGATATTAAGATCTTGAAAGGGGGATGTTGGTATGTATTGATGCTTGGCGTCACCAGACACCAGAAGGCGCCACTGTCGGAGGTCATCGGACTGTATGCGCGTGTGCGCGGTCACTGGTATATAAGCGCGGGTACTTTGTCACGCAGGTACTTTGGGCGTGAATAAAGTTGGATCAGGTTTACACCTGAGGCAGTTTACAGTAACAAGACTCTTGAGTCATTGCACAAAGTTTGACAACGAGCCACATAAGGAGATATTCGGGCAGGTGGCCAAAAGCTTGGTCAAAGAGGTAGGTTTTAAGGAGCGTCTTAAAGGAGGAAAGGGAGGTGGAGGGGCAGAGAGGTTTAGGGAGGAGTTTAGGGTCCAGGTAGCTGAAGGCACAGCCGCCAATGTTGGGGCGATTAAAATCGGGGATGCACAAGAGGCCAGAACTGGAGGAGCTCAGAGATCTTGGAGGATACCTGTTCATCATCTGCCAACACATATATCCAACACGGAGCAAGAAAGGGAAGTGAAACATCGATTTAGCTTTAAAATACAGATTGAGAGGTGATCGTTACTCTGGTTGATGTGTAATTGTGTCCAACATTATCAAGTGCCCCACGTGAGCTTTGATATCAATTTGTGGCTTAAGGTAATGGTTGCACATAAGAATTTTTAGGAACAGGGACCAGCCCCACCCTTTCAGAGATTAACCCCACCTTTTCACCATATCCCTCACTCCGTTCTCGCTTGTTATATTGTAAGAAAGAATGAAAAACTTGCATTTCTATCGCGCCTTTCACGACCACCGGACGTCTCAAAGCACTTTACAGCCAATGAAGTACTTTTGGAGTGGAGGCACGGTTATAATGTGGGAAACGCGGCAGCCAATTTGCGCACAGCAAGCTCCCACACACAGCAATGTGATAATGACCAGATAATGTGTTGCTTCAGTGATGTTGATTGAGGGATAAATATTGGCCCCAGGACACCGGGGATAACTCCCCTGCTCTTCTTCGAAATAGTGCCACGGGATCTTTTACATCCACCTGAGAGAGCAGACGGGGCCTCAGTTTAACGTCTCATCCAAAAGACGGCACCTCCGACAGTGCAGCACTCCCTCAGCACTGCACTGGGAGTGTCAGCCTAGATTTATGTGCTCAAGTCGGACTTGAACCCACAACCTTCTAACTCAGAGACAAGAGTGCTGCCCACTGAGCCACAGAAGTCTTCTCTGGTAAATCTGGATGAACACTTCACTAGACTTCTCTTCTAACTCTTGTTAAACTTGTCCTCCCTTGGATTTGAACCCTCTGCTGTCACTGTGGGTTGGGATGGGATGGGATGGGATGGGATGGGATGGGATGGGATGGGATGGGATGGGATGGGATGGGATGGGATGGGATGGGATGGGATGGATACACACGGAGCAGCAATCAATGGGGAGTGGGAAATATAGAACTGCAACCGAGTAGGTCAGTAAAATCCTATTTCAGCCAAGTTCTCATGTGCAGCGGAGAAGAGGCTGGATTTAAAACCATTGACACTTAAGATAAAAAAACTTGCATTTCAACGAAACAGAACGTGTAATCGTTTTTCCCTCTCTGCACATCAAAGAAAATTTACTGTGTGAAGGGTGCTCTGAGAGATTTGAGAGTTGGAATAAGGCACTATATTAATGCAAAATCTTTTTCTCAGGTTTCCTGTCCACCATATTAACCCAGCGAAAGGTGTTTGGTACAGGTCAGGCGTATGGGGGAGCAAAAGAAAAGAAATAGAGGAGGGGAAAAAAAACTCAATTAGGAAGGATAGCTTCATAAAACAACACAGCAATAAAGGTTGAGAGATGTTTTATAGGGTAAATTTCTCCAATTGTACCAATTCCCAATAGGAAATATTGGTTGTGGTCGAGCAGTTGAGTGAATCATAAAATAAATCTGCGGCGAGTGGATTTCCCATTACTGTTAATGCCTCTCTCAATTCGTGTGCAGGAGAAGAGAGAAAGCTTGAAGCAAGCACTCGCCCACATCTAGCCTCCAACAGCGTCATGTTGAAATCTAGGCTGACACTGCAGTGCAGTACTGAGGCAGTGCTGCATTGTTGGAGGTGCCGACAATGCAGCTCGCTACAATGTTCAACCTCCTGCACTAGGGTTGCCATCTCTGGTTGGGCGTATTCCTGGAGGTTGCAGCACATGACCTCCCATCTCGAACTGCCCCGCCCACACACTCCCGCCATTGGTCCATCCTACACACAGCCTTCCGATGGCCTTCTTTCGGATGAGATGCTAAACCGAGAGGCCCACTTGCCTGCTCCATTAGATGTGAAAGACCCCAGGGCCCGATTCAAAGACGAGCAGTGCATTCTCCAAGTGTTCTGGACATGTTCTTCCTTTCATGTGTTTCTCCATTGCAATGCTCCTCCAATGCTCTTCCCACATTACATCAGTGACTACACTCCAAAAGCACTTCATTGACTGTGAAGCGCTTTGGGACGTCCGGTGGTTGTGAAAGGCGCTATATCAATGCAAGTCTTTTTTTTATTGTTCCTTTCTAACCCATTCATTCACAGAAGCTCAAAACAGTGGACCTTTTTTAAAAAAAGTCTATGAACCCAAACTCAATAATGAAGACTTGCCTCACCTTCTCTCCTACAATGCACTCGGGTTGCCATCTCTGGTTGGGCATATTCCTGGAGGTTGCGTCACATGACCTTCCACCTCAAACCGCCCCACCCCCACACTCCCGCCTTTGGTCCATCCTACATTGCCAGTGCCCACACTGCCATCCGACAGCCAATTGGAAAGCGAAGAGACCCTTTGTTAACCCGATTGGAAGACTCTTGACTAACAGTCAAGCAGCAATTTTTTCCAATCTTCAATATTTAGGGAGCTAATAAATCAAAGAGAATGGAATGGCCCTGTGATTTTTCTCCTGGGTTTGCTTGCAGGAGATTAATCTTCAATTCCTGGAGACTCCAGGACAATGCTGGAGAGTTGGCAATCCTACCTGCACTTGAGGCCTGAGGCCTTCACTTAGAATTCATCGGGTGTTGTGGGGTAATCTCCAAGCACTCACCTGATATGAGGACACGGGAGAGGTGATGTATGGTGAAATGGATGTCTGTGCGATCATCCTGTTTGGAGCAATACTGTACGGGCTGGAATAAAATCTAGAGCAAGAGAGGACACAGATAGACTTTACGCATCGTTAACCACTTATTTCGTTTAACGCTCCACTATTGTTCCCTTGTCCTTGTTTCTTCCCATTTCCACTCTAATCCTGCTTGATTACAACCATGGGAAGCCCTGCCCCACAGATACTATGCGAATCCCAATGATACCGTCTCTTGTTTAATGCATGCTTCAAAGGTGCAGGAAGGAATAGCACCTTCTTTCCAAAGACGCCCCAAGGAAACAAGGAAATCCCTGTAAATTGTAAAAAGTGGCAGGAACCTGCCGATCCCTTGTTCCTGACCTCTGCACCTGGGGAACTGGGCACTCCACGAGGGCAAAGGTCTCCAAAAGTCACCCGTGGCCATCACGGCCCACGCAGGAATGAGTCACTTGGGTGAGGAACTGGAGGGCAGTCGGTCGCCATGGAGCTAAACCCCAACAGGAGTCATCACCTTCAGGAGAAGAGGGGGCAGATCTAGAAAGAAGAGAAATCCTTTCTTCTGCTGTGATCAAAAAGGATCGCCTCAGAGGCCCTGGGTTTTCGGGTGGCGGAAGTCGATCATGGGGAGCGGGAGCCAGTTGCTTATTCTCCCGCTTAGCCAGGGGAATAGGTGGTGCTGGGGTTAAGGCATCGAAAGAGATGGGAGAACTTTAAAACTACATCGGAAGAAACTATCACGGATGAGGCTAAACTACTTACTCATTTTGCAGAGCAGTCGTTGGGTCATAGGTCAGTGTCATTCCACCCTGCGGGGAAAAATGAACAATGTATTACGGTATAATGTATTTATTATCACAGCGCCATTTTAACAGTCATCTCACTGACAATGAACAACCACCCTAAGAGCACAAGAAAGAAAATGGAATGAGTAAAGGCCATTTGGCCCATCCTTCCACAGACTCTAAACAGTCTAACCTCGCATAGACTCTACCCCACCGACTTAATCTCCTTCCACAACCGCTGCATAATCTATCCATGAGTCACCTAGTTGATCTTCTGAGGGAAAATTGTGCACAAATAGCCCGTAATCCCGAACAGTAATTAAGCAAAACTCCTGGATATTTATATCCACATCGCCGCTATTCAACCCTAACCTACTGTCAGTTGACACCCTCAGAGTCCAGGCACGTAGAAACCTTGTTGTGCCATGGTGTCTTTGATTATCTTTCTCCATCCTTAAAACTATTCCCAAACATTGTGAATCTTTCATAAGCATGTCAACCAGAAGTGAAATATAACACAAGGGTCATGGAATGGGAAAGATATGTTTGCATTATGCATGTGCTCCAAGTTATTTATTTCGTAATGCAAACACATGTGGACAATGTGACCTGATTTAAGTACGTGTGTGTGCTGCATGTTCTGGTATCACCGTCACCACCGATGTTTTGCAACCGCATTCGTTTCCTTGCTGAAGGGATTGACTGATGCGAGAGTCCCGGGCCAGGCTTGTGTTCCCTTGAGTATAGAAGATTAAGGGGTGATCTAATTGAGGTGTTTCAGATGATTACAGGAGTTGATAGGGTAGATCGAGAGAAGCAGTTTCCTCTGGAGGGGGAGTCCAGAACAAGGGGGTGTAACTTTAAAATTAAGAGGTGGGGTTCAGGGGTGATGTCAGGAAGCACTTCTTCACACAAAGGGTCGTGGGAATCTGGAACTCTCTCCCTGAAAATGCTGTTGAGACTGGGGGGTCAATTCAACATTTTAAAACTGAAATTGATGGATTTTAGATAGGC
This sequence comes from Pristiophorus japonicus, assembly GCF_044704955.1. Lineage (NCBI taxonomy): Eukaryota > Metazoa > Chordata > Chondrichthyes > Pristiophoridae > Pristiophorus > Pristiophorus japonicus. Next base: position 28,540,528 of record NC_092010.1, on the reverse strand, counting down.
AAGGATATGAAGGGTTGTGGAACCAAGGCGGGTAGATAGATTTATGATACAGATCAGCCATGATCTGACTGAATGGCGGAACAGGCTTGAGGGGCTGAAGGGCCTCCTCATGTACCGTTCCACGAGACCGAGTCGCCCTCTGGTACCTCACACAGCTGGCCCATTCTTCATGTGTGAGCCTAGACAGTGAGTACAGGCTATTCCGCCATGGATGATATCACACCTAAGTTGGATTGTCTCTTCATTCATTGAGCACTTCCGAGCAGGGGTCACCGGTTGGCGATCAGGAGCAGGGAGACTTGTTGACTTCCACTTGCTTCCTCATCTTCCCTGGTCACTGAAGCCAATAACTGCACCTGAAAGCAATCACCAAACTCAACGCAGGCCAGAGATCCTAAACTGGGACCCTTGTGATCGATAAGGGAATAAGGGACTATGGGGAGCGGGCAGGGAAGTGGAGCTGAGTCCATGATCGGATCAGCCATGATCGTATTAAATGGCGGAGCAGGCTCAAGGGGCCGAATGGCCTACTCCTGTTCCTATTTCTTATGTAGTACCACACTGGGCGGTCCAGTCACCCATGAGCCTCTGCGAGAACTCCTTGCATTTTGGATCTTGTTAGGGAGACAACATTTATATAGCGCCTTTAACATAGTAAAACATCCCAAGGCGCTTCACAGGAGCGATTATTAAACAAAACCTGACACTGAGCCACACAAGGAGAGATTAGGGCAGGTGACCAAACACTTGGTCAAAGAGGTAGGTTTTAAGGAGTGTCTTGAAGGAGTAAAGAGAGGTAGAGAGGCAGAGAGGTTTAGGGAGGGAGTTCCAGAGCTTGGGGCCCAGGCAACAGAACGTACGGCCACCGATGGTGGAGCGATTATAATCAGGGATGCTCAAGAGGGCAGAATTAGAGGAGCGCAGACATCTCGGGGGATTGTGGGGCTGGAGGAGATTGCAGAGATAGGGAGGGACGAGGGCCATGGAGGGATTTGAAAACAAGGATGAGAATTTTGAAAACGGCGCGTTGCTTAACCGGGAGCCAATGTCGGTCAGCGAGCACAGGGGCTGATGGGTGAGCGGGACTTGGTGCGAGTTAGGACATGGGCAGCCGAGTTTTGGATCACCTCAAGTTTACTGAGGGTAGAACGTGGGAGGCCAGCCAGGAGTGCGTTGGAATAGTCAAGTCTAGAGGTAACAATGGCATGGATGAGGGCTTCAGCAGCGGATGAGCTGAGGCAAGAGTGGAGACAGGCGATGTTACGGAGGTGGAAATAGGCGGTCTTAGTTATGCTGCGGATATTTGGTTGAAAGCTCATTTCAGGGTCAAATATGACACCAGTGTTGCAAACAGTCTGGTTCAGCCTCAGACAGGAGTTGGGGAGAGGGATGGAGTAGGTGTCTGGGGAACGGAGTTTGTGGCGGGGACCGAAAACAATGGCTTCGGTCTTCCCAATATTTAATTGGAGAAAATTTCTGCTCATCCAGAACTGGATGTCGGACAAGCAGTCTGACAATTCAGAGACCGTGGAGGGGTTGAGAGAAGTGGTGGTGAGGTAGAGCTGGGTGTCGTCAGCGTACATGTGGAAACTGACGCTGTGTTTTCGGATGATGTCACTAAGGGGCAACATGTAGATGAGAAATAGGAGGGGGCCAAGGATAGATCCTTGGGGGACACCAGAGGTAACGATGAGGGGGCGGGAAGAGAAGCCGTTGCAGGTGATTCTCTGTCTACGATTAGATAGATAAGAATGGGACCAGGCGAGTGCAGTCCCACCCAGTTGGACGATGGGGGAGAGGCGTTGGAGGAGGGTGGAGTGGTCAACCGTATCAAAGGCTGCAGACAGGTCGAGAAGAACAAGGAGGGATAGTTTACCTTTGTCACAGTCACAAAGGATGTCATTTGTGACTTTGATGAGAGCCGTTTCGGTACTGTGGCAGGCGCGGAAACTGGTTTTGGAGGGATTCAGAGAGGTAGAGAGGCAGAGAGGGTTAGGCAGGGAATTCCAGAGCTTAGGCACGGCCACCGAAGGTGGAGCAATTACAATTGGGGCTGTGCAAGAGGCCAGAATTGGAGGAGCGCAGATATCTCGCGAGGGTTGTGGGGCTGGAGGAGATTACAGCGATTGGGAGGGGAGGCCACGGAGTGATTTGAACACAAGGGGTGGGAATTTTAAAATCGAGGTGGTGCTGGACCAGGGAGCCAATGTCGGTCAGCGCGCGCAGTGGGTGATGGGGGAAACGGGACTTGGTGCGAGTTAGGACACGGGCAGAAGAGGTTTGGAATGAGCTCAAGTTTACGGAGGGCGGGGAGGCCTGCCCAGGAGCAGGCGAGACTGCATTCTCCTTGGGGGTTTGCCCGTTTCTACAGTTGCCACTCACCGCCTTTGAAGTGTAAGTAACAGACACAACAGCAACCCGCTCCTTACCGGCTCCCCATCTCTGGGCCAAGCTCTGCCGTTCTGCAGGTACTTGTTCTGATTCTGCCGTTTTTTCTGTCCACCATCAGCAAATTTACACAGCAGCGGTTCCGAGGGAGCTACGACAACAGAAAAACACCAACATGTCGGAGAAGGGTGGCACTCAGGCCCGATCCAAGAACTCTCCACCCCTGCCCGCCCCTTCCTTATTTTACACATTAACCCACATCGTCCCGCTTTGCCCCATTATCGTCAATAATATCTTCGCCTCGCTTCCCCAACCGTCACCTTTTAAAGAGCACGAAGAAGGGGGGGGAAAGGTTCAAGATAAAATGTACTCACCCGGAACTCCTGGCTGCAGCTTAATGAATTTACCATTGAAATGAGCGATGATGGCTTCGCATTTCTCTGTTGATTCCATCCTACAAGAAGAAGAATCCAACGGTGCAAGGTTAAACAAGACTAATTGATCCGTGCCTTTGCTACCTCCAGACTTGACTATTCCAACGCACTCCTGGCTGGCCACCCACATTCTACCCTACATAAACTAGAGGTGATCCAAAACTCGGCTGCCCCGTGTCCTAACCCGCACCAAGTCCCGCTCACCCATCACCCCCTGTGCTCGCTGACCGACATTGGCTCCCGGTTAAGCAACGCCTCGATTTCAAAATTCTCATCCTTGTTTACAAATCCCTCCATGGCCCTCGCCCCCTCCCTATCTCTGTAATCCCTCCCTATCCCTACCTCCAGCCCCACAACCCCCCCGAGATGTCTGCGCTCCTCGAATTCTGCCCTCCTGAGCATCCCTGATTATAACTGCTCACCATCGGTGGCCGTGCCTTCTGTTGCCTTGGCCCCAGGCTCTGGAACTCCCTCCCTAAACCTCTCTGCCTCTCTTTCCTCCTTTCAGACGCTCCCTAAAACCGACCTCTTTGACCAAGTTTTTGGTCACCTGTGTTCGTTTCTTCTTATGTGGCTCGGTGTCAAATTTATTTGTTTTGTATTAAAACACTGCTGTGAAGCACCTTGGGATAGTTTACTATTTTAAAGGCGCTATATAAATAAAAGTTGTTGTTGTTGTCAAGAGGTGCCTCATGGAGGCTAGGATGGAGAAGCTAGATCGTCTTAAAGGCCTTAAAAATAGATACTTTCTCCCCAACAAGGTGTGCCATGCCTGCTGGCTGTCAGGGCTCCATGTGAAGGGAGTTTAGACAGTCTCGACCCGGGCTCCAATGGACTTGGGCCCATAGCACAAACTGCACATAATCCAGGCCGCCACTCCCAGTGCCAGTACTGAGGGAGTGCTGCACTGTCGGAGGTGCCGTTTTTCGGATGAGATGTTAAACTGAGGCCCCCGTCTGCTCGCTCAGCAAAGATCCCATGCAACTATTTCGAAGAAGAGCAGGGAATTTGTCCCTGGTGTCCTGGCCAATATTTATCTCTCAACTAACCTCACCAAAACAGATCATCTCGTCTTTTATCGCATCGCTGTTTTGTGGGAGCTTGCTGTGCGCCAATTGGCTGCTGCGTTTCCCACATGACAACAGTGACTACACTCCAAAAGTACTTCATTGGCTGTAAAGCGCTTTGGGACGTCCTGAGGTCGTGCAAGGCGCTATAGAAATGCAAGTTCCTTCTTATCGCCAAGGGTGAACATGTCGTGTGAATAATCCTCTCGCAAAAGCAGACTGAAAAAAAGTAATTTTGCTCCCACTAAATGAAATGATCTTCATAGAATCATGGCTTGATACAGCACAGAAAGAGGCCCACCGTGCCTGTGCTGGCTCTTTGAAAGACCTATCGATTAGTCGCACTTGCCCACTCTTTCCCCATAGCCCTGCAAACCTTTCCACTTCGAGTACTTATCCAAAACCCTTTTGAATGTTACTATTGAATCTGCTTCCACCGCCCTTTCAGGCAGTGTGTTCCAGATCATCACAACTCGCTGCGTAAAATAATGTTTCCTCATCTCCCCCTCTGGCTCTTTTGCCAATTACCTTAAATCTTTGTCCTCTGGTTATCAATCTTTCTGGCAATGGAAACAGCTTCTCTTTAGTTACTCAATTGAAACCCTTCAAGATTTTAAATACTTCGATCAAATCTCCTCAGCCTTCTCTACTCCAAGGAGAACCGTCCAGTCTCCAGTCTCTCCTTGGATAGAGTAAAGAGAGCTTTCGAATGACACATGCTTGCGACACTTGGACCCAGGGGTGCTGATGCTGGCACTGGGTGACAAAAGTCTGCCGCTGTCTTTCTGAGCACAGAGTTTCACCAGAAACCGACTCAAACAGCGCACTGTCCAAAAGCGACACAACGCATCAAATACACCTTCTGCTTTTAACACAACATTGATCTCTGCTCCATTTTGAGACACTGGCCCCGGAATTCCTGGGGGGTGAAGAGGGCACAAGTTGAACTTCTGCCCCAGGGGCCCGCAAGAATACGGGCCGGATTTCAACCAGACCTTTGATATTCTGGTCAGGGGGACGGTGGGCGGATCTCCCTCCTACATCATTAGGGGAGTGTCGGGGGGACGGGGGGTGGGGGGGAGATCCCGAGAAATTCCTGCCTTTATGCTCTTGAAAGGCCTGAGCAGATCTCACATCGGTAGAGACCTGGTAGGAGTCCCTTTAAGGCCCTCTATAGGGCCCAATTCTTTACTTAAGTAGAGATAATCTATCCTGGAGGGAACTGAATACCTCCTCTTGTCGGAGTGGCTCCAATGGGAGCCAAAGAGTTCAAATGTTTCGAGGTCTATCTTCCTTACTTACCCCAGGATATACAGACCTATCTCCCTTACTTACCCCAGGATATACAGACCTATCTCCCTTACTTGCCCCAGGATATACAGACTCATCTTCCTTACTTACCCCAGGATATACAGACCTATCTCCCTTACTTACCCCAGGATATACAGACCTATCTCCCTTACTTACCCCAGGATATACAGACCTATCTCCCTTACTTACCCCAGGATATACAGACCTATCTCCCTTACTTACCCCAGGATATACAGACCTATCTCCCTTACTTACCCCAGGATATACAGACCTATCTCCCTTACTTGCCCCAGGATATACAGACTCATCTCCCTTACTTACCCCAGGATATACAGACCTATCTCCCTTACTTACCCCAGGATATACAGACCGATCTTCCTTACTTGCCCCTGGATATACCAGGCCTATGTTCCTGGCACACAATCCACACAGCCCTCTCCTGAGCTTTGAAAGATAATCACATGATCACTGTGTTTTCTTAATGGTCAACTCAGACGTGCTGCTTACTTTGGCACCAGGTGAAGCCTGGGGCCTAAAGCAAACACTGGCCTTGTCAGAAGCCAGGATTAAAGCATATAATGCTTCAGGTTTATTGTGGGAATTAGATGTTCAGGAATTGTGTGATGATTGCACATTTCCTTGTGAGGTTTACATTATTTTTCTCGGAGGTGGTTACCGATACTGATGTGAAACACAGAAGCTGCACTAAAGTATACAACAGACAGCAATAAACAGGAGATTTATTGGGCCATTAACACAAGCAAAATCCACCTTTATGACCTGCCATAATCTTAATTATACTTTATTTCCTTTGACAAAACCTTATTTTATGCTTTCCACATTCTGCTTTAATTCAATTCTTGTGCATTAATTTTAGTCCTATTTTAATCCTATCTTAAATACATCTATTTTTCCTCTGCTTTAGTGTCGCTGGGTTAGGGAGGGGGAAAAAACATCTACCGGGGCTCCCATTCCTGATCCCTAGCCAGTGACCCCTACTAGAAAATGCAGCTATGTGGGTGTCAGATGCCATCAGGATTGGGCTCGGTTGTGATGGCGGCCGTGGTCAAATAGTCAGTCACCATTCACTGGGCTCATACAGAAAGTTGGCCCAATTGGGGAAGGTGCCAGAGGGTACTCCAGCAAAACCCGGAGAGTAAAGAAGAGGAGAAAGGGACAGCATGTAGCCCGGATTTAGTTGTGGCTCAGTGGGCAGCACCCTTGACTCTGAGTCAGAAGGTTGTGGGTTCAAGTCCCAATCCAGGGACTTGAGCACATAAATCTAGACTGACACTCCCAGTGCAGTGCTGAGGGAGTGTTGCACTGTCGGAGGTGCCGTCTTTCAGATGAGATATTAAACCGAGGCCCCATCTGCTCTCTCAGGTGGATGTAAAAGATCCCACGGCAATATTTCGAAGAAGAGCAGGGGAGTTATCCCTGGTGTCCTGGGGCCAATATTTATCCCTCAAAAACAGATTATTTGGTCATTACCACATTGCTGCTTGTGGGAGCTTGCTGTGCACAAATTGGCTGCTGTGTTTCCCACATTACAACAGTAACTACACTTCAAAAGTACTTCATTGGCTGTAAAGCGCTTTGGGACGTCTGGTGGTTGTGAAAGGCGCTACAGAAATACAAGTCTTTCTTTCTATCTGGGCAAATACCAGCACATTTCATTATGCCTGTGAAAGTAGGCCTTATGAAAAGCATGTTACCGCAGTGGGTGAGCAATACAGCGCAAAGTGGTTGTAAGAATGAGGTGAGGAAGAGAGAATGTAGAGTTTCTGCCACATGGGGGGAAAAAACAAGACTAATCTCGCCCACGACACTGAGATCCAACAGTTCTGTTGTTGATGCCAAGGATGACTATAATTCATTTCTTCCTGCAGCGCACTTTCAATTGCGAGCTTTACACACGGCTGCAAGCGTAGCGTTAACCTGCAAGCTAGCCTGGATCTCTCCCTTCTGTCCCCCTCCTAATTACTCTCCTCTTGCCCCGAGGGTGCTGATTCACATTAGGGCAGGGTTCCACGGGCTCTGGTAACCCTCTAGCACCTCACCCAAGTGACCGGTCTGTAATGTCCTTACTCGACAGTATGAAACCACACGAGGCACATTCTGGGGACAAGGTCACTCTGTGACCTTAACTCTTTATTCACAGGACTCCAAAGATGATGACCCTGCGTGGGACCTCCCTTTTTATACCTGTGAGATCAGGTAAGGGGTGTCTCCCACAAGTCCACCCCTTGTGGTCAAGGTGTGCATCTAGGTTGAGTGTATGCAGTAATACAGTGGTGTTACATTGTGGTTACATACATGACACGGTCCACATCTGTGAGACAGTAAGTGTCAGCTATTATAGCCTATGAGTTAGAAGGTTGCGGGTTCAAGCCCCACTCCAAGAGACTCAAGCACATAATCGAGGCCGACACATCGGTTCAGTACTGAGGGAGTGCGGCACTGTTGGAGGTGCCGTCTTTCCAATGAGATGTTAAGCCCATTTGCCCGTTGAGGTGGGCGTAAAAGATCCCATGGCACCATTCGAAGAAGAACAGGGGGAGTTCTCCCCGGTGTCCTGGACAATATTCCTGCCTCAACCAACATTATTGAACGCTGATTAACTGGTCATTCATTTCATTGCTGGTGCAAAATGGCTGCCAGCTGCCAACAAAGTAGTAGTCACTGCCCTGCAATAGCATTTGAATGTGCTAGCAGTGTGGAAAAGGAATATTATTACTTATGTCGGCGTCTGTGTGAGCACTAAACTCATTTTGATGTGTGGTTGGACTGTTCCTGGAGTACTGAGCACAGTTCTGGTCTCCACATCACAAAAAGGAGGCACTGGAGAAGGTGCAAAAAAGATTTACGAGGGTGATACCAGAACTGAGAGGTTATGCCGATCAGGAAAGCTGGGGCTCGGAGTCATTGAGTACATTCAAGGCTGAGCTAGATAGATGTTTGGACTCTCGGGGAAGCAAGGGATATGGGGATCGGGCAGGAAAGTGGAGTTGAGGTCGAAGATCAGCCATGATCTTATTAAATGGCGGAGCAGGCTCGAGGGGTGAACTCCTGCTCCCAATTCTTATGTTCTTATTATGTTCTTAGCTCTGGAAAAGAGAAGGCTGAGGGGGTGACCCGACAGAGGTCTTTAAGATTAGAAAGTGGTTCGATAGGGTAGACGTAGAGAAGATGTTTCCACTTGTGGGGGAATCCAGAACTAGGGGCCATCAATATCAGATAGTCACTAATAAATCCAATGGGGAATTCAGGAGAAACTTCTTTACCCAGAGAGTGGTGAGAATGTGGAACTCGCTGCCACAGGGAGTGGTTGAGGCCAAAGCGTAGATGCATTTAAGGGGAAGCTGGATAAACACACGCGGGAGAAAGGAATAGAAGGATATGGTGATGGGGTGAGATGAAGAGGGGTGGGAGGGGGCTGGTGTGGAGCATAAACACCGGCACGGACCAGTTGGGCCCAATGGCCCGTTTCTGTGCCGTACATTCTCTGTCACATGCAGCCAGACAACGCGGCGGTTGGCAGTGCCCAGTGCCACCAGCAGCAGCCGTTTGCATTCGCCAGGGAAAGCACACTGCGTGCCACTTCATTTCCACTGTAAACGGGCGGTGACGTGAGGGGGTGTTGGCGCCAGCAAAGCTGAAATGGAAATGGAGCGGAAACTATTTTTTGTTGTTGCTCAAAAAAAAAACTGTGACAACCTTTGATGTTCAAAAGATTACACAGGAGAGGAACAAAAATAAATATCTCCGCGGATCATGTGGAAAAACAGGAAAGAAAGAGTTTGCACAAGTGCGTTGCGCACAGGTCAACCAGTCCCGATCCCAGGTTCCTCGTCGTTTCCATCACACTGTTGTTTCTGGCGCGAGGGAGCCAGGAGACAGGATTTAGGTTTTCCATTGTTTTTTGCTTCTCGATGTCTGCATTCTGATTGCTAAACTGCTGAGAGGGACAATTGCTGCCTGGCGGGGGGGGGGGGGGGGGCAAGAGGACAAGTAGAGGCTCCGCAGCCCTCGACAAGGAAGAAGTCAGGAGTAGAATGGACAGAGTGACCCTGGTCAGCTCAAGGGCAGGCTCGGCATTGGGAAGCGTAATGTGTTTGCTTCACGGGTTCTTGGCTTAAGAATTCAGAGCAACACATTGCTATTAAGAACGAGTTGGTTTATTAGCAAAAGGTTTAACAATCACACGACACATTAGCAGTTCATCCACCAGGCTCACGACCGCCTGCCTCAACGTGGATCCCCCGAACCCAACTGGCTGGGGTTTTATTGAGTCTTGTGAACATCACGTGACTGGCTGAGCCGCTCCCAACTCGACAGCTCGACCAATCTGTGAGCATGCTCACCAGTGCACCCATTGCAGCGAGTAACATAGAAAACCTCGAAGGGAGGAGGGGGAAGAAAGGGGGGGGGCGGGGTGGACAAATTTAAATGCAGACAAAATGGATGTGGGGGGGGGGGGAACATTTAATTACAGTAACTTGCACTGCCCATGATTTCCCAACATGGACAGACAGTGTGCAAAGTTTCCTCCTCAGCAGTGCAAACGACCAAGAGCATGCCCAACTTTGACAATTCTTACAGATTCTTGTCTTCTTCAATGGGTGGTGCAATGGTTCGAAGGAAATTGGATTCCTTTTTTGCCTCTCATCTCCCCAATGGAGTACAGTTCGACAGAACCAGCTGCCTCCTTTCACTCATGAATCAGCCAGCAGGGGGCATCACAGCAAAGCAACATGGTGCCCCAGTGTCTATGTGTACACACACACACACACACACACACACACACACACATGTGTTGCCCTACCCATGTACAATTGTAACATCCCAACTCCTGCCTCTACTCAGCTCAACTAACTCAGACTGGGGATTGACCCTGGGATCTTCTGGACTGTATGGCTCCGAAATATACCAAGCTATCCTTTGCCCCTTCGGCCATCTGGGGAACTGGGATCCTGCTATTTGACTATTTCTCTTACGAAAACTCAAAGAACAACACAGGCACATGCAGGGGGCCTGAGATGCAACGGAGTGATTTGAAAGATATTGGCCATGCTGTGACCACGTCAGTACACAAGGGGGCGGTATTGTGCCATCCACATCATAAGCCTGTCCTGTTTCAGTTTCAACCTCCTTTTCTGTGCCGGGGAGAGACTCTCAGGGAATTAAACATTCGCCTCCTTATCACTAATCACCACGAGGACGGATCCATTATCAGTCACCATTCCCCCAACAGGGAAAAAAGGCTTTCAAACTGATCCCAGGTCTCTGTTATTTTGCGCTTGAACTATCCTGAGCAGCATGGGTTGACAGCCCCTCATTTCCTGTCCCTCTCTCCACATCCCTTTTGGAGGGAGTGGTTTGCCAATATCAGGAGCGCATGATACAGGAAATAATGAGGCCAAGCTCATGCCACCACTGCATGGCACAGCCCAATGCCATGCCAACCTGCTGCACACCCTCCATCCACCTGGCATTAATCAATGTCCTGTAGTATTCTTGGATAGTGTAATGTATGTACCTGTGAGTATGCTCACAGGTTTGTAGAGCTGTTGGTCTGCGGTCTGGAGGAGTCCGTGTTACACGTTTATTTTGAATGTGCGAGGTTGCAGCCCCTCTTCCAATATTTGAAGGGGCTGCTCCTCAAATTCTGGCTGCACTTCAGTCCCACACTCCTGACCTTTGGGCACCTTGTGCGGAGGGGAGCCGGGCAGGTCGGAGGGTCTCCTCACAGGACTGCTCCTGGGCCTGGCCAAGGGTGCCATCAGCCGGTCCAGGCAGCGGGCGGTCGAGGGGGTCGTTCAGCCCGACTGCCTGCCTCTCTTCCGCGCCTACATCTGAGCCAGAGTGTCCCTGGAGATGGAGCACGCGGTGTCCACCGGTACACTCGCGGCCTTCCGCGAGAGGTGGGCGCCGGAGGGACTGGAGTGCATCATCACCCCCGGCAACCAAATTTTAATTTGAACCACTTGTCTAAAGTTTAATTTGTTTAAGTTTGTTGGTTTTAGTGCTCCCCCCTTTTAGCCAGGGGGCACTTGTATAATTTGTGTTTTTGGTGCCCTCAAAAAAAAAACAATGGGGTACTCGAAAAGTTTTTGGGGCACTTGTTTATTGTCTACACAAAAATAGTTGTCGAGCTGTTGAGTTGAGAGTGGCTTAGCCAGTCACGTGATGTTCACAAGACTCAATAAAACCCCAGCCAGTTGGGTTCGGGGGATCCACGATGAGGCAGGTGGTTGTGAGCCTGGTGGATGAACTGGTAATGTGTCGTGTGATTGTTAAACCTTTGCTAATGAACCAACTCGTTCTTAATAGCAATGTGTTGCTATGAATTCCTAAGCAGAGAACCCGTGAAGCAAATACATTACAGATCGTAAGAGAGATGTGTAAAAGGACCAGAAGACCAGCTTGGGCAGCAGTGTTGCCAACCCTCCAGGATTGGCCTGGAGTCTCCGGGAATTGAAGAATAATCTCCCGGACACTGCTGCCAGCAATCCAGGCGAACAATTATTGGGGGTGTTAAAATGTTTTTGCATTTTCTTTGAACACTTCTGTTTATTAATTATTGGTGATGGGGTAAACAAGGCTGACAGTCACGCGTCATCCAATTGGGTAATGAATAGTCATTTTGCTTTCTGATTGGCCATGGGAAAGCGGGGCCCCCGCGAAGATGGACGGGTTGGGCGAACAATGGCGGGGGTGTAGAGACGTGAGGTCATGTGATGAAACCTCCAGGAATGTACCCAAGCTGAGGTGGAGACAGGCAATAGACTCTGCTCAGTGACTCAGAATACAAGAGCAGGGAGGTTATGCTCGAACTGTATAAAACACTAGTTAGACCACAGCTGGAGTAGCGTGCAGTTCTGGTCACCACATTACAGGAAGGATGTGATTGCACGAGAGAGGTTACAGAGGAGATTTACGAGGCTGTTAACAGGACTGGAGAATTTTAGCAATGAGGAACGATTGGATAGGCTGGGTTTGTTTTCTTTGGAACAGAGGAGGCTGAGGGGAGACCTTATTGAGGTGTATAAAATTATGAAGGGCCTAGATAGAGTGGATAGGAAGGATCTATTTCCCTTAGCATAGGAGTCAACAACCAGAGGGACATAGATTTAAAGTAATTGATTTGAGGAGAAGTTCCTTCATGCCGGTGTTTATGCTCCACTCGAGCCTCCTCCCGTCTTTCCTCATCTAACTCTATCAGCATAACCCTCTATTCCCTTCTCCCCCATATACTTGTCTAGTCTCCCGTTAAATGCATCGATATTATTCGCTTCAACCACTCCCTGTGGCAGCGAGTTCCACATTCTCACCACTCTCTGGGTAAAGAAGTTTCTTCTGAATTCCCGATTGGATTTCTTGGTGACTATCTTATATTGATGGCCTCTAGTTATGCTCTTCCCCACAAGTGAAAACATTCTCTCTGTATCCACTCTATCAAAACCTTTCATCATTTTAAAATACCTCTATTAGGTCACCCCTCAGCCTTCTTTTTTCAAGAAAAAAAAGACCCAGCCTGTTCACCGTTTCCTGATATGTGTACCCTCGCATTTCTGGTATCATTTAGGGGGATGGGGGAAGTTGGAGCGGGCGTCACTTTTCTATGTCAGTTAAGATTTCTGAATTAATGCGATGATCATTTGAATTATAGAATCATAGAATCTTAAAGCACAGGAGGTGGTTATTCGGCCTATCATGCCTTTGAAAGAGTTAGTCTCGCTCCCCCGCTCCTTCCCCACAGCCCTGAAAATGTTTTCCCCTTCAAGTACGTATCTAATTCACTTTTGAAAGTTACTATTGAATCTGCTCCCACCGCCCTTTCCGGCAGCGCGTTCCTGATCACAACAACTCGCTGCGTAAACACATTCTCCATCATCTCCCCCTCTGGCACTTCTCTGCCAATTATCTTAAATCTGTGTCCTCTGGTTACTGACCCTCCTGGGAACAGTTTCTCTCTGTCTACGCTATCAAAACTGTTCATGATGTTGAACACCTCTATTTAATCTCCCCTTAACCTTCTCTGCTCTAAGGAGAACAATCCCTGCTTCTCCAGTCTCCCCACATAACTGAAGTCCCTCCTCCCTGGTTTTTGCACTGATGACTTGAAGTGACATTACTCCCTGAAACCTGGCTGAATAGCCCGAGTGGTTTCTATAGTGACAGTGCCCTTTGTTATTGTTAACCCTAATAAGACGCGAGTTGAATGATCAACCAAAATTCTTACTTTGTTCCCAGCCATATCATCAGATGTAGCAGTTACTGATTGACCACCCAATGGAATGCCGTGATTCACACACAAACAAATGTCTTTGTTTTACCCAAGGGCACCAGTTTCACTGAGAGCTGACACGCTGCAGGAGACACCCACAAAGCTAGGGGAGTTCTCAGCCAATGAAAACCGCTTCTTTTCTTTTTTGAAAAGTTGATCTCATTTCTAAAATGGACGGTGGGATCAGGGAAAATGTGGAGCAGAAATCCCGACATTTTAAACTCAAAGACAAAAAAAAGCTTGAGGCGTGGAAGGTTGAGTATGTCGCGGGTTACTGTTCCAGTAATAAAGCTACTCTTGGTGTTTGAGTACTTTTTTGAGTGTAATATTAGTGTCCCTAAAAAAACCAGGGTGACGGAATTTCCCCATGACCTGTTGGCAGGCTAACGCATTCAAAATGATCCTCAATTTTAACATGCGCACCAGACCTTCTGAATACTTTCTGCAAACTTCTTCAGGAAATATAATCAAATATGTGTCAGCTGTGGCTCAGTGGGCAGCACCCTCGCCTCTGAGTCAGAAGGTTGTGGGTTCAAGTCCCACTCCAGGGATTTGAGCACATAAATCCAGGCTGACACTCCCAGTGCAGTGTTGAGGGAGTGCTGCACTGTCGGAGGTGTGGTCTTTCAGATGAGACATTAAACCGAGGCCCCGTCTGCTCTCTCTGGTGGACGTAAAAGATCCCATGGCATTATAACGAAGAAGAGCAGGGGGAGTTCTCCCAGGTGTCCTGGGCCAATATTTATCCCTCAATCGACATCACAAAAAACAGATTATCTGGTCATTATCACATTGCTGTTTGTGGGAGTTTGCAGCAGGTGCATGGGAACACCACCACCTCCACGTTCCCCTCAAAGTCACACACCATCCCGACTTGGAAATATATCGGCCGTTCCTTCATCGTCGCTGGGTCACAATCCTGGAACTCCCTCCCAAACCGCACTGCGGGAGCACCTTCACCACACGGACTGCAGCGGTTGAAGAAGGCAGCTCACCACCACCTTCTCGAGGGCGATTTGGGATGGGCAATATGGAGATGCGCAGTGCCCCGTTACCGATCGGGCGTGATATTCACTCTCGCCCTCTGCAGCATCGCCGGGTGTCAACAATGGCAGCTGCAGGAGGGGTTGTCACCTGGGCTGGCCGCTTGGGGAGCGCTAATTAAAGACAGTGGGGGGGTCAGGTCGGGCAAACTTTATTACTGGCACCAGTCTGGGGCCTTCGGATTGCTTTTCACCGCTGATTTCTGTGTGATTGCTCAGCCCTCCACTCTCTGAGTGCTTGGGGCTGTAATGCTCGTAGCGCAGGTCCCGTGGCCCCACAGAGAGAACATTAGGATTGATTCAACCCATCATTGGCCCTTCCCTTTAAAGGAGAGAAGGAGCCTGTACAGACGGCAGCACTGCACTGTACATTGCTCAGAGCTCTGCCAACACCGCCCCTCTCGCACACTTTAGCGCTGTAAGGGAAGTGCTAACGCTTGATTGAGTGCGCTACTTCCCTCTTGGGAGTATTAAAGCGAAACTTCCCGGGAGCAAAAAATCACTTTCGCCCGGCGATATCTTTGCAATAATTCGAAAGTTAACGGCCAATTTCTAGCCCCCAACATCTCATCTGAAAGACGACAGCTCCATCAAGGCAGTACTCCCGCAGCACCGCACTGAAATGCTCGTCTTTACTTACGAAATAGAAATATGTGTTCCACATTTTAGTTATTCATCCACAGTGTCAATAAACCACCACAACAATAACTTGCATTTATACAGTGCCTTTAACGTAGGAAAACATCCCAAGGCGCTTCACAAGAGGAGGTATTTGGACAGCTGACCAAAAGCTTGGTCAATGAGGTAGGTTTTAAGGAGCGTCTTAAAGGAGGAGAGGTGGAGAGGCGGAGAGGTTTAGGGAGGGAATTCCAGAGGGCCTCGGCAGCTGAAGGCACCAATGGTGAAGTGATCGTAATCAGGAATGCTCAAGAGGTCAGAATTTGAGGAGCGCTGATATTTTGTGGGGGTGTGGGGGTGGGGGGGGGGGGGGGATGGGGGCCGCGGCGGGAGGGGGGCTAGTGGGGCTGAAGGAAATTACAGAGATAGGGAGGGGCGAGGCCATGTAGGGATTTGAAAACAAGGACGAGAATTTTAAAATCGAGGCGATCTTTAACCGGGAACCAATGTAGGTCCGTGAGCACAGGGGGTGATGTGTGAGCGGGACTTGGTGTGGATTAGGACACGGGACAGTGAGCACAGGGGGTGATGTGTGAGCGGGACTTGGTGTGGATTAGGACACGGGACAGCGAGCACAGGGGGTGATGGGTGAGCGGGACTTGGTGTGGATTAGGACACGGGACAGTGAGCACAGTGGGTGATGGGTGAGTGGGACTTGGTGTGAGTTAGGACACGGGACAGTGAGCACAGGGGGTGATGGGTGAGTGGGACTTGGTGTGAGTTAGGACACGGGACAGTGAGCACAGGGGGTGATGGGTGAGCGGGACTTGGTGTGGATTAGGACACGGGACAGCAAGCACAGGGGGTGATGGGTGAGCGGGACTTGGTGTGGATTAGGACACGGGGCAGTGAGCACAGGGGGTGATGTGTGAGCGGGACTTGGTGTGGATTAGGACACGGGACAGCGAGCACAGGGGGTGATGGGTGAGCGGGACTTGGTGTGGATTAGGACACGGGACAGCGAGCACAGGGGGTGATGGGTGAGCGGGACTTGGTGTGGATTAGGACACGGGGCAGTGAGCACAGCGGGTGATGGGTGAGTGGGACTTGGTGTGGATTAGGACACGGGGCAGTGAGCACATGGGGTGATGGGTGAGCGGGACTTGGTGTGGATTAGGACACGGGACAGCGAGCACAGGGGGTGATGGGTGAGCGGGACTTGGTGTGGATTAGGACACGGGGCAGTGAGCACAGGGGGTGATGGGTGAGTGGGACTTGGTGTGGATTAGGACACGGGGCAGTGAGCACAGGGGGTGATGGGTGAGCGGGACTTGGTGTGGATTAGGACACGGGACAGCGAGCACAGGGGGTGATGTGTGAGCGGGACTTGGTGTGGATTAGGACACGGGACAGCGAGCACAGGGGGTGATGGGTGAGTGGGACTTGGTGTGGATTAGGACACGGGACAGCGAGCACAGTGGGTGATGGGTGAGTGGGACTTGGTGTGGATTAGGACACGGGGCAGTGAGCACAGGGGGTGATGGGTGAGTGGGACTTGGTGTGGATTAGGACACGGGACAGCGAGCACAGGGGGTGATGGGTGAGTGGGACTTGGTGTGGATTCGGACACGGGGCAGTGAGCACAGGGGGTGATGGGTGAGTGGGACTTGGTGTGGATTAGGACACGGGGCAGTGTGCACAGTGGGTGATGGGTGAGTGGGACTTGGTGTGGATTAGGACACGGGGCAGTGAGCACAGGGGGTGATGGTTGAGCGGGACTTGGTGTGGATTAGGACACGGGACAGCGAGCACAGGGGGTGATGGGTGAGCGGGACTTGGTGTGGATTAGGACACGGGACAGCGAGCACAGGGGGTGATGGGTGAGCGGCACTTGGTGTGAGTTCGGACACGGGGCAATGAGCACAGGGGGTGATGTGTGAGCGGGACTTGGTGTGGATTAGGACACGGGACAGCGAGCACAGGGGGTGATGTGTGAGCGGGACTTGGTGTGGATTAGGACACGGGGCAGTGAGCACAGGGGGTGATGTGTGAGCGGGACTTGGTGTGGATTAGGACACGGGGCAGTGGGCACAGGGGGTGATGGGTGAGCGTGTGGATTAGGACACGGGGCAGTGAGCACAGGGGGTGATGGGTGAGTGGGACTTGGTGTGGATTAGGACACGGGACAGCGAGCACAGGGGGTGATGTGTGAGCGGGACTTGGGTGTGGATTAGGACACGGGGCAGTGAGCACAGGGGCTGATGTGTGAGTGGGACTTGGTGTGGATTAGGACACGGGGCAATGAGCACAGGGGGTGATGGGTGAGCGGGACTTGGTGTGGATTAGGACACGGGACAGCGAGCACAGGGGGTGATGGGTGAGCGGGACTTGGTGTGAGTTCGGACACGGGGCAATGAGCACAGGGGCTGATGTGTGAGTGGGACTTGGTGTGAGTTAGGACACGGGGCAGTGAGCACAGGGGGTGATGGGTGAACAGGACTTGGTGTGAGTTAGGACACGGGGCAGTGAGCACAGGGGGTGATGGGTGAGCGGGACTTGGTGTGAGTTAGGACACGGGGCAATGAGCACAGGGGCTGATGTGTGAGTGGGACTGGGTGTGAGTTAGGACACGGGGCAGTGAGCACAGGGGGTGATGGGTGAGTGGGACTGGGTGTGAGTTAGGACACGGGGCAGTGAGCACAGGGGGTGATGGGTGAGTGGGACTGGGTGTGAGTTAGGACACGGGGCAATGAGCACAGGGGCTGATGTGTGAGTGGGACTTGGTGTGGATTAGGACACGGGGCAATGAGCACAGGGGCTGATGTGTGAGTGGGACTTGGTGTGGATTAGGACACGGGGCAATGAGCACAGGGGCTGATGGGTGAGTGGGACTTGGTGTGGATTAGGACACGGGGCAGTGTGCACAGGGGGTGATGGGTGAGTGGGACTTGGTGTGGATTAGGACACGGGGCAATGAGCACAGGGGCTGATGTGTGAGTGGGACTTGGTGTGGATTAGGACACGGGACAATGAGCACAGGGGCTGATGTGTGAGTGGGACTTGGTGTGGATTAGGACACGGGGCAAAGAGCACAGGGGCTGATGGGTGAGTGGGACTTGGTGTGGATTAGGACACGGGGCAGTGAGCACAGGGGCTGATGTGTGAGTGGGACTTGGTGTGGATTAGGACACGGGGCAAAGAGCACAGGGGCTGATGTGTGAGTGGGACTTGGTGTGGATTAGGACACGGGGCAAAGAGCACAGGGGCTGATGTGTGAGTGGGACTTGGTGTGGATTAGGACACGGGGCAATGAGCACAGGGGCTGATGGGTGAGTGGGACTTGGTGTGGATTAGGACACGGGCTGCAGGTCTTTGGACCACTGACAGGAAAGGCAAGGAGGGACATCTGGCGACCTCGTTGCCCTGTATTAATACAAGTTCGACTCAAGATGTCCTCACCTGGCAAATCCGACACCTCGGCTGGTGCCATTGGCATCCCGCAGTATCCTCGTGGAAATAACCTGACCAAACGGCTTGAGCATGTTCTGTAGCTCCTGTTCGTCCATGGTTAATGGCAGGTTGGAGATGTACAGGTTCGTTGGGTCCTGCTCTTGTTGCTGCAGGGTAAAAACAAAAGTCCAATTACAGCGCTAGTTCCATGTCTGTATCACCGCTGTGTCCTATCGCTCACCCCCCACTAAGCATTTTCCCTTCCTCTCCTGAAAGTTAGATGTACGGACTGCTGTGGCTCAAGAAGGCGGCTCACCACCACCTTCTCAAGGGAAATTAGGGATGGGCAATAAATGCCAGTCTTGCCAGCGATGCCCACATCCCAGAAACAAATAATAAAAAAGGAATGCCCCCTGATTCCTCACCCAAAGGCCATCCTTCATGCGTGAACCGCGTTGCAGGTTTGGTGACCGTTTTGACAGACGAGGCATAGACGCCTCACCAAGCCAGCATGTTGCCATGGCAATGGGGCCTTCCTGTGGGATCCCACCACCGCCAACCTGAGAAACCGTTATCGTCTCATTTCCCGACTGCTTTTGATGGGCCGGCTGTTTTCTTTGAAACCTTTGCATCCAGGATTGGGACTCAAACGTGGGAGAAACAAGATGAGCTGGAGCATGTTGCTGCTCGGGATGGAGAGATAATCAAGCGGGAATCTTTTCAAATTCCCCAAAGGCGGGTGGAGCCGCGTATTTACAACCAGAGGCCTTGCTCGCCAGCTGCTGCTGACAGGCCCCTCCGGGTGAGGCACTGCCTCAATCCACCATGCTTCTTCGACAGTGAGTGTCCACAGATGTTTTTCCAGACGGATGCCGCTCACTTGACAAACACACATGCGCGTTTCCCAGCCGAAATCAGCAGGCAACAATCAGGGGTGGCGTTTCCTGGCTGTTTTCTCCGCTCGCTGGCTCGGAGACCAATAGTAGTACCAGTGCGAGTGACTTGGGTAAGAGCAGCCAATGTCCAACTACAGGCCAGAATCCAGCCTGGGACATTCCTGGTCCTTGTGGCTGGGTTCCACACTGTGCGGCGCACTTACTAACTGAACCACAGGGGGGCACTGTTGCCCACTTGTTCCACTTCTAAATATAATACACAGGTTCCCCATGGCAGATGCACTTGCGACAGTATATGCCTGTCCTCTGGGACCTGCAGTGAAAAAAAACCCACCAGCACTGCTTTTGAAGCCACATTTGATTTCAATTTGTATGAATTTGCTGGGGAATCTGCCACTAGTCTATCAAAGCACCTCCACTGTCCAAACAAAAACGCCTTTAAAGTGAGATTGGACCCCCACAAACTTTCACTGGATATATTCCACACAACACAGGCTGGAGTATTTGTCAAGAATGTAACACACCTTGGTGATTTGACCTTTGCCCTAATGGTTGAGGACGTAATCTGAACATCTCAGTGTGTTACTGCATTGAGTAGACTGGGTCATTACTCGTTGGAGTTCAGAAGGATGAGGGATGATCTTATAGAAACATTTAAAACAATGAAAGAGATAGACAAGATAGAGGCAGAGAGGTTGTTTCCACTGGTCGGGGAGACTAGAACTAGGGGGCACAGCCTCAAAATACGGGGGAGCCAATTTAAAACTGAGTTGAGAAGGAATTTCTTCTCCCAGAGGGTTGTGAATCTGTGGAATTCTCTGCCCAAGGAAGCAGTTGAGGCTAGCTCATTGAATGTATTCAAATCACAGATAGATAGATTTTTAACCAATAAGGGAATTAAGGGTTACGGGGAGCGGGCGGGTAAGTGGAGCTGAGTCCACGGCCAGATCAGCCATGATCTTTTTGAATGGCGGAGCAGGCTCGAGGGGCTAGATGGCCGACTCCTGTTCCTAATTCTTATGTTCTTATGTTCTTATGTTCTTATGCATATTCCACACCTCCGAAAGGGCTGTTATATTTTTGTTATACAACTGCTAAGAAAGCCGTTACATATTTATTCCATTCCTGTTACAGACGCATTCCATGCTAGTGACAGGGTGGTTATATACGCATTACGTACCCGTTATAGGCCATCATATACTAGTCACACATGTAGACTATACACAATTCTTGATTGGCACCCCATCCACCACCTTCAACATTCCCTCCCTCCACCACCGGCGCCCCCTGGCTGCAGTGTGCACCATCTACAAGATGCACTGCAGCAACTCGCCAAGGCTTCTTCGACAGCACCTCCCAAACCCACGACCTCTACCACCTAGAAGGACAAGGGCAGCAGGCGCATGGGAACACCACCACCTCCACGTTCCCCTCCAAGTCACACACCATCCTGACTTGGAAATATATCGGCCGTTCCTTCATCGTCGCTGGGTCACAATCCTGGAACTCCCTCCCTAACAGCACTGTGGGAGCACCTTCACCACACGGACTGCAGCGGTTCAAGAAGGCGGCTCACCACCACCTTCTCAAGGGGCAATTAGGGATGGGCAATAAATGCCGGCCTTGCCAGCGACGCCCACATCCCAGGAATTAATTTTAAAAAATCACAGATTAAAGGACTGTTCTATACCAGTTCCAGTCTACCAAGGGGCTGTTAGATACTTATTACATCACTGACATATGCCCATTAAATAATACATTGACCATGAATCAATGTGGGACATCCCGAGAATGTGAAATGTGCTCAGAAATGCATGTTCGTTCATTCGTTCGTGTTCCATGCCTATTACAGGGCTTTGCTTTATTGGTTTTATGATTTAGATTTTTTAAATCCTTCAACTGAACAAAGTGCTCCCACATATAGTCCAGATGGGAAAACACATGGGGGACACATGGAGCCCACTTTGGGAAACACTGAAGCTATGACGATGGAGATTGCCTTCCTGATTAACTGGTGCCAGGCTAAGTAAATAGGCCCAACATTTTCAGGGGGTGGAAATAATCTCTCATTTGTCTGTGTTTCAAGACTTGATATTTTTTTAACCGATGCATAAAATAAAGTGCTAAACTTTTCGCAATAATGAAAATGGAACCAAGCTAACCTCACGCCTCCTTGTATAGACCATCCTTCTTCATAACACAGTCCTCTCAGTTCAGGAATCAGCCTCGTCCACCTCTTGTGGTCCCCCTCCAATAATTCTACATCTTTCCTGCAATATCTCCAGTACCATAACTCCCTCATCGAAGCCCATCCCTCTATTGACAGCTCCCCCAACAAAGCCCATCCCTCCAGTATCCTAACCCTCCCATCGAAGCCCATCCCTCCAGTACCATAACTCTCCCATCGAAGACCATCCCTCCAGTACCCTAACTCTCACATCGAAGCCCATCCCTCCAGTACCCTAACTCTCCCATCGAAGCCCATCCATCCAGTACCCTAACTCTCCCATCGAAGCCCATCCCTCCTGTACCCTAACCCTCCCATCGAAGTCCATCCCTCCAGTACCCTAACTCTCCCATCGAAGCCCATCCCTCCAGTCCCCTAACTCTTCCATCGAAG
The DNA here is from genome assembly GCF_044704955.1 of Pristiophorus japonicus. NCBI lineage: Eukaryota > Metazoa > Chordata > Chondrichthyes > Pristiophoridae > Pristiophorus > Pristiophorus japonicus. Next base: position 28,518,411 of record NC_092010.1, on the reverse strand, counting down.
CCCATCCCTCCAGTACCCTAACTCTCCCATCGAAGCCCATCCCTCCAGTACCCTAACTCTCCCATCGAAGCCCATCCCTCCAGTACCCTAACTCTCCCATCGAAGCCCATCCCTCCAGTCCCCTAACTCTCCCATCGAAGCCCATCCCTCCAGTACCCTAACTCTCCCATCGAAGCCCATCCCTCCAGTACCCTAACTCTCCCATCGAAGCCCATCCCTCCTGTACCCTAACCCTCCCATCGAAGCCCATCCCTCCCGTACCCTAACTCTCCCATCGAAGCCCATCCCTCCAGTCCCCTAACTCTCCCATCGAAGCCCATCCCTCCAGTACTCTTAACTCACATATCAAAGCCCATCCAACACACATGCCTCATTTATAATGTGTTACTGCTTCTACTTGAAATGATATATGTTAGCTCCAGTGTCACGGGTATTCCCTATTTACCCCTTCGGTTGGCAGTGAGCATTGGCAGAAACTGGGAGACAATCAGGCATGCACAAGATGCTTCCATGTGACGTAAAAAAATAAAATAAAAGATATATTATTTGTAAATCAAACTGCAGGCTTGTACAGGAAGATTGAGATATCAGCCCACCAGAAAGTTGACTCCTGAGAGCTTATGCCATCAGAGGCAGATGTTTATAATCGGCATTCATGGTGTTTTGACTCTGGAGTTACGAAAGCCACCGTATCCATGTCAAGGCACCACCACGGCAGGGGGAGGATGGGGGGAATGAAAATCAGCATAGTTGAAACCAGTGGTGGAATGTTCTCGTGCAACATGGAGTGACCCTGGGGCTCGTGACTACCCTCTATTGAGATGGATGCTCGGACACCTGGACCTCCCTAAGGTAACTGAGATATATTCTTATGACACACTTTATGAGATGGCCCCAATTCATCATGTGACTTGTTTTATTGTTATACATCGGGATGTGGACCATATACAGTAGACATCTCAAATCGCTGGAGAAATACCACCAACGATGTCTCTGCAAGATCCTGCAAATCCTCTGGGAGGACAGACGCACCAACGTTAGCATCCTCGATCAGGCCAACAACCCCAACATCGAAGCACTGACCACGCTCGACCAGCTCCGTTGGGCGGGCCACATTGTTCGCATGCCGACACAAGATTCCCAAAGCAAGTGCTCCACTCGGAACCCCTACACGGCAAACGAGCCAAAGGTGGGCAGAGGAAATGTTTCAGGGACACCCTCAAAGCCTCCCTGATAAAGTGCAACATTCCCAACGACACCTGGGAGTCCCTGGCCAAAGACCAGTCCGCCCTAAGTGGAGGAAGTGCATCCGGGAGGGCGCTGAGCACCTCGAGTCTCATCGCCGAGAGCATGCAGAAACCAAGCGCAGGCAGCGGAAGGAGCGTGCGGCAAACCTGTCCCACCCACCCCTTTCCCTCCAACCACTGTCTGTCCCACCTGTGACAGAGACTGTAATTCCCGTATTGGACTGTACAGTCACTTGAGAACTCACTTTTACAGTGGAAGCAAGTCTTCCTCGATTCCGAGGGACTGCCTGTGATGATGATGTTATCCATCAGGAGTTGCATTACCACAGTAGTCCACTAGGCGGAGCAGTAGTCCTCTGGAGGGAGCTCGATGTTACAGTAACCAGAGCTGGCTGCCCTTCCTCTGGTAATCAGATTGGACAATGAATGGGTTAAAGTCTCCTGACATAGCAGTTCCTGGAAAAACACTGCTCGGGGGCGGGTGGCGGGGCGGGACAGAAAGAGAACGAGAGCGAGAAAAAAACCCGAAAATCTCCAACAGCACTAGGTTACAGATTGAGCAAATGTTTCACTGCTGGACAGAGTATGGACATTTCCCAGCTGCTCTCACTGACAGCTTCAGCCCTGTGCATACAACTCACAACTAATGCTTGATTAACTGTTCTTGGAAAAAAAAATAAAGGACCCCTTGCCTCTTGTTCCAAGAATTCAGGAAACCAGACATTAGCGATTTCAACCGCAAAAGACATAAAAGAACGAGTGGCTAATTCCAGAAGTCTACCTGCCTTGGGGGCCATACCCCTTCCCTTCCCACCCCCTCCCCTCACTCTGTCCCCACCCCTCCCCGCCACACTCATTTTGTTGTTCTTCAAGAACATAGATTTACTCCTTTGGACCCACAATTATCAGTTGCTTTTTCTCATGCTGGCCTGGTTTTGCTCAAGCAGTGTTGAACCGTAACTGTTAATTGGCAAAGGACCATTCCAGATACCAGAGCCCTACAAATCAGTGTCACACATGCACTGTCTTAGGGCCGGCCACAGACCTCTGCCTGTCTCCTGGTGTTGCTCTGTCACCATTTCCCTCTATTTTCTCTCCCCCCCCGCCCCGCTCTCCTGAGGTACCAGAGGCATCGAGACGGCCGTTCGTACCACGTGCAACGACTCCCCGTCCACCCACTCCCGCGTCGCTGGCTGCCGCCGATCGGAGTGGCAGCTCTGCTGGGGTGGCAATGCCGGCGCATTTTCGCATTCCCTTCGCCCGTGGCCCACGGTGGTTGCCCAGACGCACGCCCGGTCTCAGACCATGTGACTTGGCGGAGCTCGGGGATCGGTCCCGAGACTCCGCCCCCAAGGCTGCGCTTAAAAAAAAAGGGACTTAAAAAAAAAAAAAAAAATTGGTTCCTGGGATGTGGGCGTCGCTGGCAAGGCGGGCATTTGTTTCCCGGCCCCTGATGGCCCTTGAGGAGGTGGCCGTGAGACGGGACTGCTATTGAGTGTTGCCTTTTGTTCCACTTACAAGCTGGAAGGCACCAAGTGCAAACACGCTTCCTGCTTTGAGTTCTCACCAAGGGAGATGAAGTGGGGGCTGTCAAGCGCCCAGCACAGGGTCCCTGCAGGGTACAGCTCCTTCTACCCTGCCCCAGCGAAGAACAGCCGAGCCCACCGCACCATTGGGACATGTCCTCCCATCCTGTAGCCCCTCATGAGTGCGACTGGCACATTTAAAAGGTAGAAGGTAAACTGGACAACAATCTGTCTGCTTGAAACAGATGTAGAGGAATTTCCCAGTTTTTTCCCCCCCCAAATTGGCCTGGGTATTTGATCTGGGTTTTTTTGCCCCTTCCAGGCGATCACATGGTTTGGGGTGGGGGTGGAGTGTATATGTTGTGATACACACGAGGCAGTGCAATGGTTGTGAGACAGGCTGAAGGATCAGATAGTCTTTACCTGTCCCGTCATTCTTCGTATGTTCGCATGTACCGAAAAGGGGTTAGCCCCTGTGCTACACTAACACAGAGAGCAATTTGGTACCAGGCAGTGAAGTGTTTAACAAGGCCCATTCCGGTTACACTTTCCAGCTTTCAATGCCAAATCCGAAGCAGTTTTGGGTGAATGCCCAGTTCAAGGCAGCGGCTCACCGCCATCTTCTCAAAGGGTATTTGGAGATGGGCAATGAATGTTGGCCTTGCCAACGACGCCCGCTTCCTCGGAACGAATAAAAACAATATAATACAGTTCAGCCCAAACCCACTTTACCAAAGAGATCTTTGGTTAGCACAGAGTGGGTTGGCTTAAAAACAAAAGGCTGCTTTCGTGACTTCCCAAGTGCCGGCCAGAATGGAGATGTGTGGCTAATTCCCGCCTCCATGTCACTGGCAGTGGTGTCCATATCCACTCTGAACTCAAAACAAACTGTCCTCTCATTTCTCGTCCCAGTGAACCCTGATCGAACATACATAAGAACATAAGAAATAGAGCAGGAGTGGTCACACGGCCCCTCGAGCCTGCTCCGCCATGCCTGATCTTCTACCTCAACTCTATTTTCCTGCACTGTCCCCATATCCCTCGATTCCCTTACACCCCCAAAACCTATCGCTCTCAGCCTTGACTATACTCAAGAGACTGAGCCTCCACAGCCCTCTGGGGCACAGAATTCCGAAGATTCACCACCCTCTGAGTGAAGAGACTGCTCCTCGTCTCAGTCTCACGCAGCAGGCAAGAGCAGCACGGCCCGTGCGATGGCTGCCACGGGCGAAGAGCCCCGTCGGCCGACACGCGCTCTCGGGGGCCGCGTGCCGAGAGCGGCCCCACGTGGCTCGGCGGCGGTGTTGTGGCGCGCGCCCATCATCACAGACCTCGTCACCCCAGCCACGTCAGACGCGAGCAAAATCCCTCGCTTGAACCAGGCGGCTTAGAACTCCGTGCCAGCTATTTCACGTGCTGTCGAGCCGGGGCAGGCTCGAGCGAGATTTTCATTTCCCTCTGGTTCACGCGATCCCTTAAACTCCTTTCACGTGTGAAAGGCTGCGTTAAGGAGCACACCAAGGCGTTTTATCTCTGTGCATTGAACAGCGTGCTGCCAAAGCAGATGAAACATCAATGAGCCAGCCACAAACCCGATTTGGCGAACCGACAGAACGTACACCGTGTCATGCAATGTTCCAAACAGGCGTCCTTGACTTGGGGACTAAGAATTGCTGCTGGCACAGGGACATCGAGTGAAAATATTGCACAGGCCTCTCCGTACAAAGGGAATGTTTCAGTGCCGTGTCGCTCCCCCAGATTATTGGTTTTACATTACTTGTCCAGAACAGATGACAAGGCTCAGTATTTAAGCCTGGGGGAGGTATCCTTCTCTGTGCTGCCAACTCCCGATTTTCCATCTACTCCTTTTAAAAGGGTGTCAAATCTCGGGCCTGACGATTTATTGAGGGGATTCATCTCAATTTATGGCAATGTCAAGGGGTTTAGTGCAAATTGTTTGATCATTGGTCTCGAGCGCACATTGTCTCACGCTGTCTTCAGGCATTATCACTATCGAAGGGGGTGGGTGGGAGGCCATTTCAATCTTAACCCCCGCCCGGGGCGGGAAATGGGGGTGGGTGATCAGGCCTGTTTCGCCAGAGCATAAAATCTGGGCAGTCTGTAAAACGGGGGGGGGGGGGCGGACCGAGCCAACCTGCTTGCCGCTGGCGGGGGGAGTCGGCTCAAATTGCTCCCCGTGAATCAACAGTCACGCCTCAGTGCCACTGCTGAGGCAGGGAGGTGGGAGGTGGGGGTGGCGGATACAGCGGATTACGGCAGGGAAGTCCCTCCCTATTTCCTGCTGTATCCTCAGCAGGAACCCGGAAGCAACAGCGCACCGAGAGGTTTTTGCGGGGAGGGGTTGTGGTGGGGGGGGGTGCGGGGGGAAGTTCTGCCAAAGTCCTGGCGGGTGTTTTTGTGGGAACAAGCCCCGCTTCCCCACCCCGTGGAAATTCCAGGCCATTGGTGGCACGGCCCGTTGTTGGGTCAGCCGTGGCTCAGTGGGTGGCGCATAAATCCAGGCTGACACTCCCAGTGCAGTGCTGAGGGAGTGCTGCGCTGCCGGAGGTGCTTTTTTTCGGATGAGACGTTAAACCGAGGCCCCGTCTGCCCTCTCAGGTGGACGTAAAGGATCCCGCGGTGCTATGTCGAAGAAGAGCAGAGGGAGATATCCCCAGGTGTCCTGGGGCCAATATTTATCCCTCAATCAACACCTGGGAGTCCCCTGGCCAAAGACCAGTCCGCCCTAAGTGGAGGAAGTGCATCCGGGAGGGCGCTGAGCACCTCGAGTCTCGTCGCCGAGAGCATGCAGAGACCAAGCGCAGGCAGCGGAAGGAGCGTGCGGCAAACCTGTCCCACCCTCCCTTACCCTCAACGACTATCTGTCCCACCTATGACAGGGTCTGTGGTTCTCGTATTGGACTGTTCAGTCACCTGACAACTCACTTTTAGAGTGGAAGCAAGTCTTCCTCGATTCCGAGCGACTGCCTATGATGATGAGCCCTCAACGAACATCACGAAAACAGATAATCTGGTCATTATCACGTTGCTGTGCGTGGGAGCTTGCTGTGCGCACATTGGCTGCCGTGTTTCCCCACATTACAACCGTGACCACACTCCAAAAGTACTTCATTGGCTGTAAAGCGCTTTGGGACGTCCTGAGGTTGTGAAAGGCGCTACATAAATGCAAGTCTTTCTTTTAAAATGTTGTTTTTTTTGTCGGGGGAGAGCTTGTGCAGGGTATTGGATGAGAACGCAATTCCTGTCTCCACTATTTCAGTCAAGACACCAACCCGCTGAAAATAAATACCTCAACATTTCAGCTAAAATAGCGGAGGGGCGGCGAGGGAGGCGGTTTCGGAAGCGGCGGTTCAGGGTTTGTACGCTTGTGGCCCCCGGCCTAATTTCCAGGCCTCCACGTGTTCCCGATCGCGGTCAGCAGATGATGGTGGTCTTGGGAGGAGACCGCGGTGGAATAATCCACGTGGGCCCGGCTTCACCTTCACCGGAGGTCCGCGGGGTTTCCGGCAAAGTTCGGGCAGGTGATGGCGGGGGGAGCAGCTCCCAAGGAAATTCCAGGCCAAAGGTCTCTGGATGGATTGGGCTGAATGGCCTCGCCTCATTCCAAACTTTACGCTGCTGTGAGGTGTCCAGATAGTTGCCCGAAAAATCCGCCGCAGTCCGAAAGATTCCAAGGCAGGCCTGACGAATGACTCTTTGGGAGATAAATTGGCCACCTTTGCGCCTCCCCGTTAGCGCCTCCGGGGGTGGGGGCGGCGATAACGGGGCACTACCAGCTCTACGACCGGGCGCGGTGAGAGGACTGACGGCCGGGGACTTGCCGTGCAGGTTCGCGGCGACGGTAAACCACAACGCCACGATTCCCTCGGAGACTGCGATGTCATCCAGTGCGCAGCGCCCTGGTAGCGCCCCGGATGCTAACTTCGCTTCCGCCCCCCCCCCCCCGCCCCCCCTGCAGCATCGGCGGGCGCCGGCGGCGACAGGAAGCGCCGTCAGGTCGGCCGGCCGTTTGGGGAGCGGCAGTTAAAGGCAATGCCCGTGAGGTCGGCGAAAACATTTTGCTCAACCCCCCCCCCCCTCCGAGTGCGTTTTCTCCGAATGTTCCTCTGCCCCGATTGATGAGCTCTGTTGGGAGCTCGGGGCTGATCGCCGCAGATCGCGGCTGCCGTCGGCGAGCCGGGGGAATCAGATTTATTGCGGAGCCGGGCAGCTTTAAGGATGGCCTTTCCCTTTAAGGGAGAGGAGGAGCCTCCGATCCCGGCAGCGCTGCCCTGGACATGGTGGAGCGCTCTGCCGCGACCGCCCCTGAGGCCTGGTTTAGTGCTCCACTTCCCTCCTGGAGCGCTAACACGGAGGTTTGCGTCCGCTCGAATAGGATGGTGCCCGGCGGTAGTTTTGCGCTCCCGCAAAAGTTAGTGCCCTCCCCCCCCCCCCGCTCCCCCTGCCCCCAGATGGGGCGCGACGCAATTTCTAGCCCTTTGTGTTTAAAATGGGAATTATTCTTGAGCTGTACGAGCTCCAAATTCGCCTCAGAGGGAAGCTCAAGAATGCCGGGCTGATGCTACGAAAGGTCAACAGCAGGAGTCAAAGCAAATTGAACCCGACATACAATGCCCTACAAGTGGAGCCGACTGCACTACAGAAACCATTCTCCAGAAATGTTTGCGACGATTTATAGCTGTAAGCTGAAGCTTGTTTTTTTTTAAAAGCCTTCTCAATAGGCCAGCCTGAATAGGCCCAAAGAATCCGTTTAATAGGGCCTACAAACATTCCTTTTAGCTGAGGGCACGCACACAGAGAGCGACAACACAAGCAATTGATATGTTTCTTCACAGAAGGAAATGGTGGGAAAAACTACTCTCCAGTTCTCAGCGGCTGGCACTTGACCAAGACCCAAAAACTGGAACAATTAGCAAGTGTCACGGGCCAGCTACGTGATACTCTGGCCTGCAGGATGAGGACTGACAGCTGCTTTTCATGGTTAATGAGCTAACCAAATATCTGGTCTCCTTCTCCCCCCCCCCCCCCGCCTCCTCCCCCTCCCTCCCCCCTCTCTGTCCACCCCTTCCCCTCCCCCCAAACAGGAACCACAGACTACGGTATCGTGCCCAAGAGCTAATCCTATTAAACAAACCTTTCAAAAACAGGACCGCTTTGGGCCAGTGCTGCTGTTCCTTTACAGCTCACTGGCAACAATGCAGCAAATTCCATTCACGTTGACGGTACACTCTCCCTCAGGGAGCTAGACAAGAAGGGCTTTGTGGAGTGAAGAAAAGCGGCAGCTTCGCTAAAAATCGCGTCAACGCCTCAAACCAGGATCTCGGGCTGGTTAGCCACCAGACAGCGAGAATTCCATTCGCACATCGTCGTAATACATCACTCAGAAACATCTCAGAGCACTGCAACAGACGCAAGTTATGCTGCCGAAAAAAACCAGCAGTCACGGGTGCACAGCAGGATCCCACGAATGCAAGGGATGAGCCGCTAATCTCTCGTGTTGGCTGCAGGGGGAATATTGGCCACCCCTCTTCGGAATGGTGCCAGGGAAGCTTCAGCATCTACCCGGTCTACTGGATGGGCAGACAGGGCCTCGGTTTAAGCTCTCACCACCGGGAGTGTCAGCCTGGGTGATAGGCCCAAGGCCTGCACTGGGGGCTTGAACCCACGACCTTCTGACTCACTCGAGCCAAGTGGCTACTTTCATCAGGTGGCCAGGCCTTCCGGTTTGACCCAGATTCTTCTCGTTTAGTCGCCTTTGTCCTGACGTTTTCTTTTGCGGTGGGGCAGGGGGGGGAAAAGGGAAATGGGTGGGCGGGGGGGGGGGGCCCACAGGTTCTTACCAAGTGGGAGTGGATGTTTCTGGCCTGCCACCTTGCTTTCCTTATGAGGCACTTAATGGGTGGTACCCCATTCTGGGCATGGCCATGAGAACCATGGCCTTACTTCTGACCCGAGAATCCCAGAGAAAGAAAGAAAGATTTGCATTTCCATAGCGCCTTTCACGACCACTGGACACCCCTAAGTGCTTGATAGCCAATGAAGTACTTTTGAAGTGTAGTCACCGTTGTAATGTAGGAAACGTGGCAGCCAATTTGCGCACAGCAAGCTCCCACAAACAGCAATGTGACAATGAACCAGATAAACTGATTTTTGTTATGTCGATTGAGGGATAAATATTGGCCAGGACACCGGGTAGAAGTCCCCTGCACTTCTTCGAAGTAGTGCCACGGGATCTTTTACGTACAGATTTATTGTGTAAAAATGTATGAATTATATAAAGTAAAATATATCTGTTTCTTTTCCCTTCCTGTGGTCTTGGTGCACCACATCCCACTCCTGGTCAACGTCTTTCCACACCTCCGCTTACAAGTTTGACAAATGGCCACGCTGAGCTTTTGGAGGTAGTCCTTTGTGATTTACCATTGTGAGGAAGCGTAGCTCAAGCCCCGCCAAAAAACGCCATGGTTGCCACCAAGAATATACTGTGCAGCAAAGTGTGGATGTGCTCTGGTCCAGATCCAACAGACGGATCCTGATCGCGGAGATCCAAGATCGACCTTGAGGCCGCTTGCGGCCAACTTTTCTTCTCTTTTTCGATCTCCCTGGGCCACCCACTGTGGCCGAGCAAGTGGGTTGGCATCCTATTCCTAGTGTCAGCCGTGGCTCCGTGGGGCAGCACTCTCACCTCTGGAGAAGGGTTGTGGGCTCGGGTCCCACTCCGGAGACTTGGGCACCTAATCCACGAGAAAGGTGATCGGCACAGAGAGGTCTGAAACGGAGTGGAGCGAAGCGGAATGGTTTATTCGGGGGATTTGGAAAGCGTGGGAATTCGGAGAAGAGGGGACAATTAATTTAAGCTGGACAAATAGGTGAGTGATATTCCCCAGAGGCAGCGGACCTGCGTGGGAGCAGCAGCGGGACTGGCGTCGGAGGCTTGAGAGGCAAGGCTCAACAGGCAACATTCGAAAGGGGACGTCAGAGTTTGAAAGTGACGTCAGCACAAGGGAAGTAGCTGATTGGTGAACGTTTTTTTTCTTCTCTCTGTTAAGTTAGCACTCAGGGGCCGAAATTCATCAGCTCACCGCCCGCTGCCGCTGACATTGACGTTCTTGATCCGCCCAGTGCCACTTTCGAGGTGTCCTGGAGCGGGCGGGAGGAGAGAGGTGCCAGTATCTGCCCACTGACGTCGGCAGACGGCCGAGCGAGTGGCGCAACTGACACCCCCACCCCCCCCCCCACCCCCCACCCCCACCCGCCGAGCTCCCAGATTCCTGCGGGCAGCAGAATGGGGCTGGACCGCTGGCTGGAGGCTGGTCTGTCCCCGACGGTGATTATGGAGAACCTGAAACAAAGGTAAGTGAACATTTTAATACTTTTTTCCCCCACAGTGACTTACCTGGATGGGGGTCCCCTTGAAGGTCTTCCGATATAGTTTTTACATTTTTTACCGTTGATTTTTTTTCTCAGCTCTTTGACCCTCCCTGGGCCCGACTCCATTCTCGGCGGCACTTGGGCAGCAAAGACTTCTGCCGCCGAGAATGAGAGCTCCCGCCCGCTGCCGCCCAGATTGGTGGCGTATGTCGTCCACTTGCCGCCCGCCGACCTTCGAGGGACCTCGGCCATGAATATCCCGCCTAAAGTACCGTCCGGTACCTCGGCGGCCATCGGCGGCCATTGGGCGGGCGGAGGCCCTGATGAAAATCGGCCCCTTGGTCTTTAAATAAAGGTTCGTTAAATCAGCTGACTGCTGAGTAGCGGCTGGGTGTGTTGTGCTAAGGTTTAGAATTTAGTTCTATTCGATAGTTCTGAGTGTAACTCGAGGGATGGCAGGGCAGCTCAGTCCCGTGGAGTGCACATCCTGTGGCATGTGGGAAGTCCCGGGTGCTTCGCACAGCCGGGACGACCCTGTGTGCAGGAGGTGTCTCCAGCTGCACCAACTCGAGCTCCGTGTTTTGGAGCTTGAGCGGCAGCTGGTGCATCCGCGAGACTGAGAACTACGTGGATAGCACGTTTCTAGCGGCGGTCACCCCTCAGCTTAACAGTGTGCAGGCAGAGAGGGAGTGGGTGACCGCCAGACAGAAGGGGAGGACTAGGCAGGTAGTGCAGGAGTCCCCCGAGTCCATCTCACTCTCCAATCGGTATTCTCTTCTGAGTACCGGTGAGGGCGATGGTGGCTCTGGGGAGTGCAGCCAGAGCCAAGTCCACGGCACCACGGGTGGCTCAGCTGCACAGGGGGAAGGAAGAAGAATGGAAGAGCTATAGTGGTAGGGGATTCAATAGTCAAGGGAGCAGACAGGCGTTTCTGCGGCTGTGGGCGTGACTCCAGGATGGTATGTTGCCTCCCTGGTGCCAGGGTCAAGGATGTCACTGAGCGGCTGCAGGGCATTCTGGGAGGAGAGGGTGAACAGCCAGAGGTCGTGGTCCACATCGGGACCAATGACATCGGTAGAAAGATGGATGAGGTCCTGCAGGCAGAGTTTAGGGAGCTAGGAGAGAGATTAAAAAGCAGAACCTCAAAGGTAGTAATCTCCGGATTACTCCTGGTGCCACGAGCTAGTAAGGACAGAAACAGGAGGATAGAGCAGCTGAATGCGTGGCCAGAGAGATGGTGCAGGAGGGAGGGCTTTAGTTTCCTGAGGCATTGGGACCGCTTCTGGGGGAGGTGGGACCTGTACAAGCCGGACGGGTTGCACCTCAACAGAGCCGGGACCAGTATCCTCGTGGGAGGGGTTTGCTAGTGCTGTTGGGGAGGGTTTAAACTAGCTTGGCAGGGGGGTGGGAACCGGAGAATAGATTCAGTAGGGAGGGGAGTAAAGCTGGGATTAGAAAGCAAAAATAAAGAAAGTCAGTTTGAAGGAGAGAGGAAACAAGCAGGAAAAAAGGGTAAAAAAACTAATATAAAAGCTCTTTGTCTAAATGCACGTAGCATTCGTAACAAAATAGATGAGTTGACGGCACAAATAGATACAAATGGGTATGATCTGATAGCCATTACAGAGACGTGGTTGCAAGGTGACCAGGACTGGGAACTAAATATTCTGGGGTACTTGACAATTCGGAAGGAGAGACAGAAAGGAAAAGGAGGTGGGGTAGCACTGTTAATAAAGGATGGGTTCAGTGCGTTAGTGAGAAACGATATTGGCTCAGAGGATCAAGATGTTGAATCAGTTTGGGTGGAGATAAGGAATAATAAGGGGAAAAAGTCTCTGCTGGGTGTAGTCTATCGGCCCCCTAACAGTAACTACACTGTTGGATGGAGTATAAATCAAGAAATAATGGAGGCTTGTAATAAAGGAACGGCAATAATCATGGGCGATTTCAACCTTCATATTGATTGGACAAAACAAATTGGCCAGGGTAGCCTTGAGGAAGAGTTCATAGAGTGTATCCGGGATAGTTTCCTTGAACAGTACATTGCGGAACCAACCAGGGAGCAGTCTAAGATCTGACACTGTGTAATGAGACAGGATTAATAAATGATCTCGTAGTAAAGGATCCTCTAGGAATGAGTGACCATAACATGGTTGAATTTCAAATTCAGTTATAGAGGGTGAGAAAGTTGGTTCTCAAACCAGGGTCTTAAGCTTAAATAAAGGAGACTACAAAGGTATGAGGGCAGAGTTGGCTAAAGTGGACTGGGAAAATAGATTCAAGTATGGGACGGTTGATGAGCAGTGACAGACGTTTAAGGAGATATTTCATAACTCGCAACAAAAACATATCCCAATGAGAAGGAAAGGCTGTAAGAGAAGGGATAACCATCCATGGCTAACTTAGGAAATAAGGGATGGTATCAAATTGAAAACAAGGGCATACAATGTGGCCAAGACTAATGGGAGGCCAGAGGATTGGGAAACTTAAAAGCCAGCAAAGAACGACTAAAAAATTGAGAGAGAGGGAAGATAGATTATGAAAGTAAACTAGCACGAAATATAAAAGCAGATAGTAAGAGTTTGTACAGGTACATAAAAAGGAAAAGAGTGGCTAAAGTAAATGTTGGTCCCTTGGAGGATGAGACTGGGGAATTAATAATGGAGAACAGGGAAATGGCAGAGACGTTGAACAAATATTTTGTGTCGGTCTTCACAGTAGAAGACACTAAAACATCCCAATAGTGGATAATCAATGGGCTATAGGGAGGGAGGAACTTAATACAATCACTATCACTAATGAAGTAGTACTAGATAAAATAATGGGACTAAAGGTGGACAAGTCCCATTACATCCTAGGGTCTTAAGAGAAGTGGCTGCAGAGATAGTGGATGCATTGGTTGTAATTTACCAAAATTCCCTGGATTCTTGGGAGATCCCAGCAGATTGGAAAACCGCAAATGTAACGCCCCTATTTAAAAAAGGAGGCAGACAAAAAGCAGGAAACTATAGACCAGTTAGCCTAACATCTGTCGTTTGGAAAATGCTGGAGTCCATTATTAAGGAAGCAGTAGTGGGACATTTGGAAAAGCATAATTCAATCAAGCAGAGTCAGCATGATTTTATGAAAGGGAAATCATGTTTGACAAATTTGCTGGAGTTCTTTGAGGATGTAACGAGCAGGGTGGATAAGGCGGAACCAGGGGATGTAGTGTATTTGGATATCCAGAAGGCAGTCGATAAATTCGCCAAATCCTGCTCCTATTTCTTCTGTTCTTATCCAGGCTGTCACTCCAGTGTCAATACTGGAGCGCTGCACTGTCGGAAGTGGCATCTTTCGGATCAGAAGTTAAACCGAGGTCCCCGTCAGCCCTCACTTTCTTTACTACCAGGCCTCAGCCAATGCTCTTAGCAAGAACCACTACAACAACAACTTGTATTTATATAGCGCCTTTAACGTAGTGAAACGTTGCAAGGCACTTGAGAAAGAGAAAAATGTTCAGAAAGTTACAGGATGCACCATATTAATATGGTTCTACGAACTGGTTATGAGACAAAAAATTTGACACCGAGCCCACGTAAGGAGAAATCTACCCGTGACCCCTCAGGGTCAACAGGAGTTGATAGGGCAGAGAGAAACTATTTCCACTGGTGGGTTTGGGGGGGGGTTTGCGGTGGGGTGGGGAGTCCAGAACAAGTGGGCATGACCTTAAAATTAGAGCTAGGCTATTCGGGGGGGGGGGCAATTGAAAATGTCAACATTTGAGATTTTTGTTGGGGCTGAATGGCCACCTCCTGTTCAAATGCTCCCAATTGCTGCATGGTGCTGAATTTCACAGCAGTGTAGCTTATCTCAGTTTTAGTGGCCAGTCCCACAATCAGGTTCATCCATGTGCATCGTGTGCTACAACGAGATGGGATGGAGTCTCGTAAGCAATGGAGCGAGAGACCGAATCCTGAAGGCTTAGTAACAATGTGGCGGGGGGGGGGGGGGGGGCGTGGGTGGGATATTTTAACCCCCCAGGTCGGGCGGGAGAGGGGTTAACTTCTTAACGAGAGTAATGCAGACCCCAACCTGTCGCGGACCTGCCCTCTTCCGGTTTAACTGAGGTGGGCTGGGGATCGGGCGGGTAACCCGCTCTCAAGATATTTAAATGAGGCTCAAGATATTTCCCAGGACTCGGGAAACCCGGCAGCTAAAGGGAGACGGGAGCTGAGGGCTGCAGCGGGCAAGGGCTTTTCCAGCACTGCTTGTGGGCCATGAGGAGCAGGTGTGGCCCCCCCTCCCCACCCTATCTCACCCCCCGCCGGCCCCTCAAGCAAACCTGCCGCGATCTCTCCCTCCCCGCGATCTCCAGACCCCCCTGCGATCCGATGATTCCCCCTAATCTCCCTCCCCCCACTCCCCCACCCCCGGCGATCTCCCTCAAGGAGAAGGCCCAGCCCTCCCCGACCTTCTCAGGGCAACCAGGGATGGGCAATAAATGCGGCCCTTATCCCATAAACAAATTTGAATTAAAAAAAAAAAATGACATTCATTGGCATCTAGGCTGGGGAGAGAGAAAGGATATCAGCCAGGGTTCCCATTCTGATCACCGCCCAATAACCCCTGCTGAAGGTGACTATGTTTGGCGCTCACTTGAGGGCAGAATTGGGCTCAGACGTGATGCCTTCATGGCTGAATAGCCTTCCAACGCACACAGCCCGGGCTGACACATGAAGGGACTGTTGGGTTGTGGGAGCCCCTGGTTCCACATTGCAGCCCAAGCCAGCACCTTCTCTTGCGAGTGGTGGTGGTGGGGTGGGGGGTGATAATCTTGCGCTCCTACTCAATCCCACTCCCCCCTCTCCCCAATCGCACATTAACTGCTTGGCTGACGATTATCAAATGTCTGCCTTACCATCCAGTCACTTATAATGATCCAATCTGATTCCAGACATACACTTTCCTGGCCAGGCCCAGTCAGCCCAAATCAAAAGATAAGACTATATTCTGGAAAGATTCTGTTCGAAACACTTGAGCAACTAAAGAATGACCAAAGTATGACTGGAGGAAGCGGAGCAAGCATTTTCCCATAGTTCCATGGGGTGCTGTTATCTCCGTGACAAGGCATAAATGGTCCTCTTAAACCTACCTCAAAAACATTGTGTGTGCAGCCAGGTTTTTACAATACGTCAGGGAGCAGGAATTTTTTAAATGCTTATTTTTGTGAATTGCGGGCCCAAAGAAGGTGAGGTAGCCACTGTTGGCACTGAGCGCTCCCAGGTGGCACATGGCACGTTTAAAGAAAATAAGACTTGCATTTATATAGCACCTTCCATGTCCACCGGACATCTTAAAGCGCTTTACAGCCAATGAAGTACTTTTGAAGTACAGTCACTGTTGTAACGTAGGAAAAGCGGCAGCCAATTTGCACACAGCAAACTCCCACATACAGCAATGTGATAATAACCAGATAATCTGTTTTTGTTATATTGATTGAGGGATAACTATTGGCCGAGGACACCGGGGAGAACTCCCCTGCTCTTCTTCAAAATAGTCACCTGAGAGCGCAGACGGTGCCTCGGTTTAACGTCTCATCCGAAAGACGGCACCTCCAACAGTGCGGCACTCCCTTAGTACTGCCCTCCGACAGTGCAGCACTCCCTCAGCACTGCACTGGAGTATCAGCCTAGATTTATGTGCTCAAGTTCCTGGAGTGGGACTTGAACCCACAACCTTCTGACTCCGAGTTGAGATGCTACCCACTGAGCCACAGCTGACACTTAGATGCAGAGTAAAGCGCCCTCTCCATTCGACCCAACAATGTGCATCGGCCTCCAACCCAACTGCACCAGTGTGACATTTTCCAATTCCTATGGCCTTCCTCCATCGCCTCTCTCAGACTGCTGATGTCCAATGGCGAGCAATTGCCCTGTGGGATCATTTTGGCAAAGTGACGGTTAAGACCGACGAACGTCTGATGGCGGATCGACTCCACTCTTTGCCCGCATTTGGCAGGTCAACCCGGAATTCCTTCCCGCGCGGCACTGCGGATGTCCACCTGGGAAGACGACAGGACGGAAGCGGAGTGCGATACAATTCAACAAAAAGGGCATTCGCACCGTGCGGTGAATGACTGGCTAGCGAGGAGCAGCAAGTTCCTTACAGGACTGACACCATTTACTGAGCCTGAATTCAATGGTCAAGTTAGCAGGCCGACAAAAATTCAAGTTCAAAAGTCAAGAAGGATCCCCAATTATGAGATAGCTTTTGGCTCTGATCTGTCAAAATGACTTTTTTCGAGTGTACATAAGGACTTAGTGATTGGTTTAACTAGCCTTGTACCAGCAACCATCATATTGAAGCAATAGTTTACACAGCCATTTTAAGTCTTAATAGAACATGTTTTGTATGGTGGCTGATGATACTGAGGCATAGTTCAATGAAAGGCCAGGCAGAATAATACTGTACAATTTACAATATCGGGTTACCAGCTCTAAAACGTACTCTGCCCGCAGAACTACACAAGAGTTCAGCTAACAGGCAGACAAGGACTACCTTTTACATTACACGTTCTATGCAGGAACAGAAATAGTTACACGCTTTGCCACGTTACAACTGAGAGTGCAAGATAATGAGCAAGTGAAGATATCATAAAATATGCGCCCAAACCTTTAAGACGGAGGCAGAACCGCATTGCGTACTCCCTGCATGAAACCTTCCGCCACGAATACAAGGTGCCTCTCGAGACGTGTGCTGTGATTTACTCTTCACAGTCTGCAACAATGACTAGCCTGCTCCGAAAGTCTGAGAACTTATATGCATGTTGGAGCTGAGAATAAGACCTTATCAAATCGATAGCAAGGTGCACTCTTGCAAAGAAAGATTTGAGCACAGGCTGCAATGTTTTATTTGCAAATTGCGGAAGAGTTGCCTTTAAGAGCCTGAGCGACGGCAGGGCGTTCTGGGTACGTTGGGTTTCTCGCACGCCCAGCTAAGCCAATCAGAACAAAGATTTCCAGAGGCAGGAGCACCTCACGGTGCTTTTAGCGACACTTCTCCCCCCCCCCCCCCCCGCAGTTTTCAGCTCCTTCTGTGCATCATTAGCAGCTTTTTCACAGGCACAATGCAATTAGCTTTCCAGGTTGCGCGTCTGTTATCGTGTGTTCAGGCCTCCGCAGGCCCTTTAGCGCAAAAATAGCACATTGCAGCACGTGAGTTGGAAAGCAGATGTAACCCAAGCATTCTTAGCGCATAAATGAAGAAATTATTGCAAGCGGTGCCAACTAACGCAGTATATGGAGGGGCGGTTTGGTGACGGGAGCCTGTGTCGACTGGAGGTTGGGGGTGAAAGTGCCACAACTCATTTCACATGGGCCAGGAAAGACGTTTATTTCGCGACTCTGGGCTGGATTCAAGTGAAAGCCGACGGGTGAAAGGAAAGCCCGCCAACCCCGCCCCAACACGCACGCACACATGCACACACACACAAACAAGATCGTAGAGAAAAATAAACATTGCTGGGGCGGGGGCTCTTTCAGGGGGCGAAACATATTGCGAGTTGCTCTCGATGCCTTTCCCAGCTGGCTCTGAAGTGAATTCGCCCTTGCGAGTTCCCCTCCCCCCCTCCCCCCCTCCCCCCAGAGGTCTCCAGAGAATGTGAGGCGAACAGCTCAAAGGCAGCCCCGGTCCCAAGCCGGAAAAATGGTCAGATCTAGCTCAGTGGTAACGAGCGCAAATTAAGATCAACAGATTTCAATTGCCCCCCCCACCCCCCCCCGCGCCTCGCCCCAACCCCTCAGCGGTAAGCACAGTGACTGAACAGACAGCGTCCCCACAAGTGTGAACAATTTGAAGCCGCGATTTTAATTCTCAAGCAGTGAGTGCACCTTGATTGAGGCAAAAAATAATCATTTCAGATTGCAGGGTGGATGGGGAAATAGGGGAGCAGTACAACATTTATCTCCAGGTTGACATCCATGCAGGCCTCTCAGAAAAGCCATTTCTCGGCTATGTAAGCACAAAGTCAAAACTGTTCTCATCAATCCTGCATTGTAGACGCGGAGGTTGTAAAGAACCCATTTTGCTGTTCCAAATACGCAGATAGATGCACTCCTGTGTAATCCCGGGCAGTCATAATCTCCTTTGGTCTAGGCCGCAAGCCAGAGCAGTGACTCACTCAAGGGCTCGCTCTCACAGCTCTCCCATAAAAGTTTCCATGCACTGATAATTTGCTTTTAATTAATTGTGTTTTTCCTCTTTTTTTTTTTCCTTCTTCTCCGCCCTGCTCCCAAATCCCAGCCGGAGCATCACCCCGAGAGCCGGCGAGCTGTGAGGGCCAGAGACACGCACAGCAGCGGCTCGCCTGTGGGCCTCCAGTGACTGCTGGGCCATATCGTAAGCACGAGTGTTTCGCTGGGACGGACACCATCTGCCCCCTCGGTATACTTAGGTAAACGTAACCCGGCACCATCAGTTCTGGTCTCCGTATTTAAGGAGGGATACACTTGCATTGGAGGCAGTTCAGAGAAGGTTCACTCGGTTGATTCCGGAGATGAAGGGGTTTGTCTTATGAGGAAAGGTTGAGCAGGTTGGGCCTATGCTCATTGGAGTTTAGAAGAATGAGAGGTGATCTTATTGAAATGTATAAGATTCTGAGGGGGCTCGACAGGGTAGATGCAGAGAGGGTGTTTCCCCTCGTGGGGGAATCTAGAACTAGGGGTTGTAGTTTCAGAATAAGGGGTCGCCCATTTAAAATGGAGATGTGGAGGAATTTCTTCTCTCAGAGGGTTGTGAATCTTTGGAATTCTCTGCCCCAGGGAGCTGTGGAGGCTGGGTCATTGAATATATTTACGGCAGAGATAGACAGATTTTTGAGCGATAAGGGAGTCAAGGGTTATGGGGAGCGGGCAGGGAAGTGGAGTTGAGGCCAAGATCAGATCAGCCATGATCTTATTAAATGGCAGAGCAGGCTAGAGGGGCCGAATGGCCGACTCCTGCTCCTATTTCTTATGTTATCACAGGAACCAAGGAACAGGAGGAGGCCACTCAGCCCCTCGAGCCTGTTCCGTCATTCAATGAGATCACGGCTGATCTGTGACCTAACTCCATATACCTGCCTTTGGCCCATATCCTTTAATACCTTTGGTTAACAGAAAGCTACCAATCTCAGATTTAAAATTAACAATTGATCTAGCACCCTTTGTGTGTCGAAGTGTTTCCTAATTTCACTCCTGAAAGGTCTGGCTCTAATTTTGAGGCTATGCCCCTTAGTCCGAGACTCGCCACAAGCCCACACAACCAGCGTTCCCGTTAGGCTGTGCAGGCCGCTCACCGGCTGTTATACGAGAGAAACCGCACACACGCGGAAATTTGAACGGGCTACGCATCCAGTTAAAGGGGCCGCGCACCCTCAAAAAATGAGAGGGAACATTGCACACCACCCCTTGGAATACTCGAACTCAGACCAAAATAGGCACATTCCACTCTCTGCTCAATCTGGCCGGCACCTCTTACCTAAACCCTGCCACAAACACTGCCCACTGCACCTCTCTGGTTACCCACAATCCACCCACATGGCACATCTAAGCAAAGCTGTTCGTGGGGTGTGCTTTCTGCCCTGTTCTGTGGCTTGAGACAGCCCCCTTCTAACTCCAGCCATTTTAGAAGGAAGAATGTCATCTGATCTGTGCGAACGGGATTCAATTTGAAACCCGGTTCCCTCCACCACCGGCGCCCCCTGGCTGCAGTGTGCATCATCGACAAGATGCACTGCAGCAACTCGCCAAGGCTTCTTCGGCAGCACCTCCCAAACCCGCGACCTCTACCACCGAGAAGGACAAGGGCAGCAGGCGCATGGGAACACCACCTCCTCCACGTTCCCCTCCAAGTCACACACCATCCTGACTTGGAAATATATCGGCCGTTCCTTCATCGTCGTTGGGTCACAATCCTGGGACTCCCTCCCTAACAGCACTGTGGGAGCACCTTCACCACACGGACTGCAGCGGTTCAAGAAGGCGGCTCACCACCACCTTCTCAAGGGGCAATTAGGGACGGGCAATAAATGCCAGCCTTGCCAGCGACCCCCACATCCCGTGAATGAATAAAAAAATAGATCAATTCCTGATCTCAGGCAGGCCGTGGAGAGCAGAGATGGGACGTGGGGGAACTCCCCAGGAGGGGAGGGGACAGGGAGGGGAGTGCGGCTGCTCTTGATGGCTTGGCACTGCCGCCAACAGAGGGCTTGGGTTGGACACGGGGCCTCCCAACCCGCGGACACTGAGTGGCTCAGAAAAGGGTCTGGGACCCTGATGAAAGAGTGAGGGGTGGGGGAGGAAGAACCGATAAAAGGGTGTGGGGGGAAGGGATGGGAAAATAATCACCTTTAAGCAACGAATAGTGAATAAAAAGTTGAACGAGGAAGTCCCCTTTCTGTATGTATTGCACATAGCCTAAAGCCTATAGCTGCGTTAATCATACACTAAGGCTGCGTTGCTGTCTTTGAAAGTCAATGCGGGCACAGTCACCTCGTAAAATGTGCTGTCATTACGTGAGCAGTGGAGCACACCATCATGCAGCACTGTAACGTAAAGTGGAAGGCTTAGAAATTCATCTGGGGTGGTGGCGATAAACAGGCAGAATCAGATCAGCCGTGCATCATACGCAGTTCCACTGACTGCCACGGAACAGAATCTCAGGTACGCCGTATTAAGGGGCAGCCAGTCCGATATTGCCCGTTTATCACCACCGCCCCCCAGACCAATTTCTCGGCCTTTAAGTTTCACGTTGAAAACACGAAGGGTCGTTCCCCCCCCCCTACCCCCCCCCCCCTGCCGTCCCCACTAAGGTAAATGCACTGCCTGCTGACTGAACAAGCAGTACAGGTCCGAATGCCCCAGGTTCAATCTCCAGTCTGTGCCGGGTGAGCGGAAAAAGTGAAAATGAAAACAGTTTGCGCCGCAGGTACGCCGTGGCCGCTCGCGCATCTCCCCATTTGGCCGCCGGCTCAGCACACGGACACTGCGAGAGGGATGACTTTCTGAGTTACAATCGCATGTGGAACGAGCACATAGCCGCGTTCGCACAAAACTCCTTTCTCCATTATTTCCACGCATCGCACAGTTTATTTTAAATGGGCTGTCGCCTTTGTTGAAATGGTGTGCAGAGGAATTTTACATAAACGTTAATGTGTTCCTTACAAACAGCGAAGAGTTACCCTCACAATATCCTGCACTGCAGAAGTGAGAGCACAGAAATAGTATTGTGCACAGGAATTATTTTCAACAGGCTGAAATCTAGTCGATGCAGGTGAATGGAACATCATCTTGTTAGCAATGCAGGCTTTTAGGTTGTGTATGTGTGGATGTGCATGTGTGCGTGAATATGGGTGGGTGTGTGGCTATGTGAGCATGTGTACTGATATGGATGCGTGTGCAGATGTGCGTGAATATGTGCGTGAATATGTGTGCGTGCGTGTGTGCGTGAATGTGTGTGTGTGCATGCGTGAATATGTGTGTGTGTGCGTGCGCGCGTGTGGATATGGGTGTGTGGGCGGCTGTGTGCGTGGATATGGGCGGGTGTGTGTGTGTGTGTGTGTGTGTGGATATGAGCAGGTGTGTGTGTGTGTGTGTGGATATGGGTGGTTGTGTGTGTGTGGATATGGGAGGGTGTGTGTGTGTGTGTGTGTGTGTGGATATGGGAGGGTGTGTGTGTGTGTGGATATGAGCAGGTGTGTGTGTGTGTGGATATGAGCAGGTGTGTGTGTGTGTGTGTGGATATGGGAGGGTGTGTGTGTGTGTGTGTGGATATGGGAGGGTGTGTGTGTGTGTGTGTGTGTGTGTGGATATGAGCAGGTGTGTGTGTGTGTGTGTGTGTGTGTGTGGATATGGGAGGGTGTGTGTGTGTGTGTGTGTGTGGATATGGGCGGGTGTGTGTGTGT
Organism: Pristiophorus japonicus; assembly: GCF_044704955.1. NCBI lineage: Eukaryota > Metazoa > Chordata > Chondrichthyes > Pristiophoridae > Pristiophorus > Pristiophorus japonicus. The sequence continues at coordinate 28,496,323 of NC_092010.1, read as the reverse complement.
GTGGATATGGGCGGGTGTGTGTTTGTGTGGATATGAGCAGGTGTGTGTGTGTGTGTATGGATATGAGCGGGTGTGTGTGTGTGTGTGTGGATATGAGCGGGTGTGTGTGTGTGTGTGGATATGAGCGTGTGTGTGTGTGTGTGTGTGTGGATATGGGAGGGTGTGTGTGTGTGTGTGTGTGTGTGGATATGGGCGGATGTGTGTCTGTGTGGATAGGAGCGGGTGTGTGTGTGTGTGGATATGAGCGGGTGTGTGTGTGTGTGTGGATATGAGCGGGTGTGTGTGTGTGGATATGGGCGGGTGTGTGTGTGTGTGGATATGGGCGGGTGTGTGTGTGGATATGGGCGGGTGTGTGTGTGGATATGAGCAGGTGTGTGTGTGTGGATATGAGCGGGTGTGTGTGTGTGGATATGGGAGGGTGTGTGTGTGTGTGTGTGTGGATATGGGTGGTTGTGTGTGTGTGTGTGGATATGGGCGTGTGTGTGTGGATATGGGCGGGTGTGTGTGTGTGTGTGGATATGAGCGGGTGTGTGTGTGTGTGTGTGGATATGGGTGGTTTTGTGTGTGTGTGTGTGTGGATATGGGTGGTTGTGTGTGTGTGGATATGGGCGTGTGTGTGTGGATATGAGCAGGTGTGTGTGTGTGTATGGATATGAGCGGGTGTGTGTGTGTGTGGATATGAGCGGGTGTGTGTGTGTGTGTTGATATGAGCGGGTGTGTATGTGTGTTGATATGAGCGTGTGTGTGTGTGTGTGGATATGAGCGGGTGTGTGTGTGTGTGGATATGGGCGGGTGTGTGTGTGTGTGGATTTGAGCGGGTGTGTATGTGTGTGTGGTATGAGCGGGTGTGTGTGTGTGTGTGGATATGGGCGGGTGTGTGTGTGTGGATATGGGTGAGTGTGTGTGTGTGTGTGGATATGACTGTGTGTGTGTGTGGATGTGAGCGGGTGTGTGTGTGTGGATATGAGCGGGTGTGTGTGTGTGGATGTGAGCGGGTGTGTGTGTGTGTGTGTGGATATGAGCGGGTGTGTGTGTGTGTGTGGATGTGAGCGGGTATGTGTGTGTGTGGATATGAGCGGGTGTGTGTGTGTGGATATGGGCGGGTGTGTGTGTGTGTGGATATGGTCGGGTGTGTGTGTGTGTGTGGATATGAGCAGGTGTGTGTGTGTGGATGTGAGCGGGTGCGTGTGTGTGTGGATATGGGCGGGTGTGTGTGTGTGTGTGTGTGGATATGAGCGGGTGTGTGTGTGTGGATATGGGCGGGTGTGTGTGTGTGTGTGTGGATATGAGCGGGTGTGTGTGTGTGGATATGGGTGGTTGTGTGTGTGTGTGTGGATATGAGCGGGTGTGTGTGTGTGGATATGGGCGGGTGTGTGTGTGTGTGTGGATATGAGCGGGTGTGTGTGTATGTGGATATGGGCGGGTGTGTGTGTGGATGGATATGAGTGGGTGTGTGTGTGTGTGTGTGGATATGAGCGGGTGTGTGTGTGTGGATATGGGCGGGTATGTGTGTGTGTGTGGATATGAGCGGGTGTGTGTGTATGTGGATATGAGCAGGTGTGTTTGTGTGGATGTGAGCGGGTGTGTGTGTGTGTGGATATGACCGTGTGTGTGTGTGTGTGGATATGACTGTGTGTGTGTGTGTGGATATGACCGTGTGTGTGTGTGTGTGTATGACCGTGTGTGTGTGTGTGTGTGTGTGTGGATATGACTGTGTGTGTGTGTGTGTGTGTGTGTGTGTGTGTGTGGATATGACCGTGTGTGTGTGTGTGGATGTGAGCAGGTGTGTGTGTGTGTGTGGATATGGGCTGGTGTGTGTGTGTGTGTGGATGTGAGCGGGTGTGTGTGTGTGTGGATATGGGTGTGTGTGTGTGTGGATATGACCGTGTGTGTGTGTGTGTGTGTGTGTGTGTGTGTGTGGATATGACCGTGTGTGTGTGTGTGTGTGTGGATGTGAGCGGGTGTGTGTGTGTGGATATGAGCGGGTGTGTGTGTGTGTGTGGATATCGGCGGGTGTGTGTGTGGATATGGGCGGGTGTGTGTGTGTGGATATGAGCGGGGGTGTGTGTGTGTGTGTGTGTGTGTGTGTGGATATGACCGTGTGTGTGTGTGTGTGTGGATATGGGCGGGTGTGTGTGTGTGTGGATGTGAGCGGGTGTGTGTGTGTGTGGATATGGATATGGGCGGGTGTGTGTGTGTGTGTGCGTGTGTGTGGCTATGACCGTGTGTGTGTGTGTGGATGTGAGCGGGTGTGTGTGTGTGGATGTGAGCGGGTGTGTGTGTGTGTGGATATGACCGTGTGTGTGTGTGTGTGTGTGTGTGGATATGACCGTGTGTGTGTGTGTGTGTGTGTGTGTGTGTGTGTGTGTGTGGATATGACCGTGTGTGTGTGTGTGTGTGTGTGGATATGACCGTGTGTGTGTGTGTGGATATGGGCGGGTATGTGTGTGTGTGGATGTAAGTGGGTGTGTGTGTGTGTGGATATGACCGTGTGTGTGTGTGTGTGTGTGTGTGTGTGTGGATATGACCGTGTGTGTGTGTGTGGATATGGGCGGGTGTGTGTGTGTGTGGATGTGAGCGGGTGTGTGTGTGTGTGGATATGACCGTGTGTGTGTGTGTGTGTGTGTGTGTGTGTGTGTGTGGATATGACCGTGTGTGTGTGTGTGTGTGGATATGACCGTGTGTGTGTGTGTGTGTGTGTGTGTGTGTGTGTGTGGATATGACCGTGTGTGTGTGTGTGGATATGACCGTGTGTGTGTGTGTGTGTGTGTGTGTGTGGATATGACCGTGTGTGTGTGTGTGTGTGGATGTGAACGGGTGTGTGTGTGTGTGGATATGGGCGGGTGTGTGTGTGTGTGTGTGTGTGTGTGTGTGTGTGTGGCTATGACCGTGTGTGTGTGTGTGGATGTGAGCGGGTGTGTGTGTGTGTGGATATGGGCGGGTGTGTGTGTGTGTGGATGTGAGCGGGTGAGTGTGTGTGTGGATATGACCGTGTGTGTGTGTGTGTGTGTGTGTGTGGATATGACCGTGTGTGTGTGTGTGTGTGTGGATATGAGCGGGTGCGTGTGTGTGGATATGAACGGGTGGGTGTGTGTTTGGTGTCAGCGGGGGAGCGGCATTTATGGGAACCTTTCTGAATGTGTTGTCTCAGTTGAAGATGAAGCCCCTAATTCAGATATGAAGGTAGCGGGTGTGAAATGCTGCACAATTAACCGTTCTGCTCGGCCTAGCCTTGCGGATAATTGCCAAGAGTCTGCTCCTAATGGCTCTGATATGGAGATTAAGGTTGCCTTGTAAATGTCAAGACCTGAGAAATTGAATCTCTGCTGGCCCATTCAGGGGACTGCTGACTGCCCCCCTTGTGTACTTGTACCCTCTCCATTTACTATAATTTAGTGACAACATAAAGGTTCTCACTGTTAGGAATTGGTCAATTCGATTAATGATTTATCACAGGAGAAGGGGTGCGTCAATTTTAGTGCAAATATTTGCAGTTTTGAGGACGGTTGAATTCTTGCTGAACTTTAAACACTACATGGGCGTAATTTTAACCGAACCTGTCCCAGGGGATCGGAACGACCGCCCGTTTTACGTCCCGTCTGATTTTACCGGCCATTGAAGTCTGCGGGAAAGATGCGAAACCTGGCTTAAGGGGATGAGAAAATGAGTGGGCTCAGCGAAAATGGCCCCCTACGGGCTTGAAGCTGTTTCAACGTGACAAGTGTGGTACAGACATTCACTATTTAAATGTGGACACTGACTCATTTATTTCAAATGCGGCAAGTAGCTCCATTTAAAAGAAAAGGTCACAAAGGAGTCTGAAGTGAACGCGTTAAGAATTTGTACACAGATCTTCCCACAGCTAAGTTTCAAGCCTTTCCTGCTCCCCCCACAATGCACCGTATTTCGATAACGGTCATGGCGGAGTTCGGCTTTTCTCTTCTTCCCCGCACCCCGCCCTCCCCCCAACCCGCCCAATTTTCTCCTCTGGTCTGCTGAAGGTGGCGACTTTAACTGGTACCTGGTCCCACAGGCACGAGGAGGCCTCGGGCAGAAGTGGCCGCCATTTTGATTGTGTGGAGTGGGCCTCACCGCTGAGGCCTGATCCTGCCCTCGCCTGGCACCCACACACACACACACACACACACACGTGCACTTTGCCACCTGGCGAGCAGCAGTCGGAACCCACACTGATTCCCCCCCTGCCACACCCCCCCGCCCCCATGCCCCCTGTGGCACTGAGCTCAGTTGCAGCGCAGAATGATACAGCGCAGAAGGAGGCCATTCGGCCCATCGCTTTTTGAAAGAGCCATCCAATTGGTCCCACTCCCCATCGCCCCGCAATTGTTTCCGCCTTCAAGTGTTTATCCACTTCTCTTTTGCCGTTGAATCTGCTCCCACCGCCCTTTCAGACGAGGCAGCGCGATCCAGATCACAGCAACTCGCCGCGTAAAAAAAGCATTCTCCTCATCTGGAATCTGGTCCTTGTCGCCCAAAGCCCGACAATCACCATCTCGCAGAATGGAAGTACATCATGTGGCCATGCAACGATTGTCAGCGTGGGCCCGCTCTATACTTCACTCTTGGTCACAACACATTTGAGGCCTTGCTCTGCCCACTAGCACAGGCTGACTTCTGGAATGCTGTCCTCTGTGTGCATCACTCACACAACTGTTTGAAACCCAGAACACAAACTGACCGGCAGACAGCGTTAATCTTTGGTTGTTTAGCTTCTTTTTTTCCCTTTTAGACACTGCCTGATAGTGTGGTGCTATCGCCGAGTGACTGAACAGGAACAGAATGTCTGTCAACGAACTGCTATCCCTTATCACCAATCCGCAGGGAGACACAGAGGATGGAGTTGCTGGTTCAAAATGTCTCGCAGACTCGCGATTGCCACACCAGCTTGCCTGGGATGTGACTCCTCTGTCGTTCCTCCCCCAATTTTCCACTTCCCCCCTCCCGCTGCCTCCGACTCCTGCCTGGGCTCAGTTCCGCGGCTGCCAATAGCTTGCCCTCCACCCGCCCCCGCCCCCCCCCCCCCCCCCATCGCCGCCACACCTCCTTCCCCCCCGCCGACCCCGGTATTTCTGGCCCAAGGGGGCAACACTTCGCGGGCGAGCCTGGCCAGTGAGCAAGCTGCTCGACTACAGGCAGCGGGCGTCACAGCCAAACCCCAGTCGTGCCCTCGTCAGATGCCCCACCCTGACCACACACACACACACACACACGCAATCTGTAGCAGTTTAGAGATTAGGATCAGGGTCACTGGCTGATATTCACCCCCCCCCCCCCCCTCTACCCCACAGCCCATGGACACTGAAGCCGATGGCTGCGCCTCAATGTCACACCAGTCCATGCCAACTAACTTTAGACAGGCCATGAATGAAGCCTGGGGCCTTCTTGGCTCAGTGGCAAACCAGGCCCAACTATCGGGGTGAGGGGAGACGGCAGGGGGGGATGGGGTGGGGGCGGGGGCTACTGTTCACGCCATGAGGCCATAAGAAGAAGCAGGGAATTGAGAAAAGGCCATTTGGCCTATCAAATTCTCTCCTTCAAGCCCATGTGCAATCTACCCTTTCAGATGCCCGAATGCTAAAATGACAGAAGCCATGAATATGATTTTTAAAAAAATGTTAAGAACATGATAGAAAAGCATCCACTGAGCAAGGCTGAGTAACAAAACAAAAAAAAAAAGAATCTTGTTGGCAGGAGAGAAATACCAACAAGTCATGAGGTATATACTGAGTACAGGGGCAGGGAGGTGTTGCTACAGTTGTACAGGGCCTTGGTGAGGCCACACCTGGAGTATTGTGTACAGTTTTGGTCTCCTAACTTGAGGAAGGACATTCTTGCAATTGAGGGAGTGCAGCGAAGATTCACCAGACTGATTCCCGGGATGGCGGGACTGACATATCAAGAAAGACTGGATCAACTGGGCTTGTATTCACTGGAGTTCAGACGAATGAGAGGGGATCTCATAGAAACGTTTAAAATTCTGACGGGTTTAGACAGGTTAGATGCAGGAAGAATGTTCCCAATGTTGGGGAAGTCCAGAACCAGGGGTCACAGTCTAAGGATAAGGGGTAAGCCATTTAGGACCGAGATGAGGAGAAACTTCTTCACCCAGAGAGTGGTGAACCTGTGGAATTCTCTACCACAGAAAGTTGTTGAGGCCAATTCACTAAATATATTCAAAAAGGAGTTAGATGTAGTCCTTACTACTAGAGGAATCAAGGGGTATGGCGAGAAAGCAGGAATGGGGTACTGAAGTTGCATGTTCAGCTATGAACTCATTGAATGGTGGTGCAGGCTCGAAGGGCCGAATGGCCTACTCCTGCACCTATTTTCTATGTTTCTATGCTTCTATGTAAAACTGGCGCCCGCCCCCGCATCTCTGTGCCTCAACGTGACCCCGACACCATATTTGACAGTATTTAACTGTTTCCGGGCAAATGCAACAGATATTGCCGACGGATCTGGCCACTCAGCACGAGTGTCCAACGATGGGGACACCCGCAGAGGACTGGCGCAGCCAGGAGTTGGCAACTGCAATTGTGAGGTGAGTGTGCAAAAGAAATAGATAGCTATCTCGCCCTGGTTTGGCTGGTCAAGCGGTGCTGTCCGTGGGAGGACATTCACTGCTTCGAGTCCCAATCTGGGCAGCAGGCGCATGGGAACACCACCACCTCCACGTTCCCCTCCGAGTCACACAGCATCCCGACTTGGAAATGTATCGGCCGTTCCTTCATCGTCGCTGGGCCAAAACCCTGGAACTCCCTCCCGAACAGCACTGTGGGAGCACCTTCACCGCACGGACTGCAGCGGTTCAAGAAGGCGGCTCGCCATCACCTTCTCGAGGGGCGCCTAGGGGCGGGCAATAAACGCCGGAATTGTCGGCGACGCCCACATCCCGTGAACGAATAATGCAAAACAGACCAATTGCTGATCTCAGGCAGGCCGTGGCGAGCAGAGACGGGACGTGGGGGAACTCCCCAGGAGGGGAGGGGAGTGCGGCCGCTCTTGATGGCTTGGCACTGCCGCCGACAGAGGGCTTGGGTTGGACACGGGGGCCTCCCAACCCGCGGACACTGAGTGGCTCAGAAAAGGGGCTGGGATGGATCCTGATGAAAGGCGGAGGCGGGTGAGGGGATGGGTGGGTGGGGGTGGGGTGGGGGGGAGGGGGGGGGGGGGGCGGCCGGGTGGGGAAGGGACTTTTTTGTAAAGGGGGCAGGGAGGGATGGGAAAATAATCGCCTTCAAGCAACGAAAGGTGGTCAGCCTCTGCAGCCAGCGCTGTGTTACAAGTGCAAGAGTGTGCGCTTACCTTTGCCATCTGAGCCTGTACCCCACTGGACTTCAGCGCAGACACTGCCTTCTGTGCAGCAGCGGGACTGTCGAAATCCACAAACCCATAGCCTTGAAAAAAAATCCAACAGTGTCATTACAAGTGATTCAATGTTAAAATCGGACTTGAGCAATCATTACTGCTGTACCGCACAATACCAAGCAGAGGCCAACCTGCAGCACAGAAAGCACATGCACACGGCTCTCTCGCCGGTTGAAGCACTTGTGCAATCGGGTGCGGCTGCTTGGAGGCTCTCCCGTCTCTCTCCCACCACCCCCCCCCTCCCCCCACACCCGCCCTCCCCCCCACCTCCACCGCGGGGCAGATCTGAAACAGCTCCGGCAGCGCCATTTTGCGCGCGTGTGCGAATTTGCTCCAGCGCCGCATGCTTGGTTTGCCCCAGTCCTGCGCGAGCAACCTTGCTGCAATACTGCATGTGCAGGCTCAGAACAAAATGGTGTGCCCGGCTCTCCCCTGCCCCCCCCCACCACCCCCGCCCCCCACCAGTGCCCACTGCAGGCGGCGGGCATCCGGTCATTGCTGGGCAGAGGTGGCACCCTTGGCGCCAGGCTGAGTGAAACCACCCGACGAGCGGACGAGCTGGTCCACGCCTTTCACTTAAGGTTTTTTTTTTTTGCTCCCATCATGAAAGGACACATCTCTCCACTCCTTTCGTCCGTTGCGCTCCGTGGTCTGTTTACTCCGGCTGGGCTGGGAGGATGTCGCCTTGGCTTTCCGCTCAGCGTTGTCACTCTGGCAAGAGACCAGTGAACAGCACGCGCCCTCGCCGCCCCCCCCCCCCCCCCCCCCACCCCCACCGCCCCTGCTCCCGAGGTAGAATGAGGCCGTTCATCTGACAGATTTCTCCCCCCGCCGCCGCCCCCCCCCCGCACCCCCGGTGGTTTAGTGGGTAAAGGCACGGCATGGGCTGTGTGCGACGGACCCAGGCTCGATGCTTGGCCGACGTGGATCCAAACCATAGCTAAAGGTGCCCTCCCAGCCGCTGGGTTCGGGAGAGCTGTCGGATCCCCAGCGAGCCTGTCCCAGAAACCCCGCCTGCGAGCAACGTTCGGCGAGAACAGGAGCGGGACTGGCTCGAACGCCCTGTGCAGTTGAATGACCTGCCGACACTCACTCTCAACAACAACAACAACAACTTGCATTTAGGTAGCGCCTTTAATGCAGCAAGACGTCGTCCCACGGTGCTTCACGTGAGCGTAATCAGACCAAAGTTTGACACCGAGCCACACAAGGAGATATTAGGACAGGTGACCAAAAGCTTGGTCAAAGAGGCAGGTTTTCAGGAGCGTCTTAAAAGGAGGAGAGAGAGGCGGAGAGGCTTAGGGAGGGCGTTCCAGAGCTTAGCGCCACGGCAGCGGAAGGCACGGCCGCCAACGTTGGAGCGATGAAAATCGGTGATGCGCAGGAGGCCAGAATTGGAGGAGCGCAGAGAGCTCGGAGGGGTGTAGTGCTGGAGACCCTACAAAGACTCTGGTCGATACTGAATGTATAACATGACAGCCTTTTGTATCGTGGAAGGCTCATATGTGATTAATGGCCACTTGCCGGGGTGGGGGGTCGGGGGGGGTTGGTACCAGAGAGCTGCCCATGGAACCAGACCCAGCGAGGACTCAGAGAGAGGAGGAGTGAAAATGAAACATGTGCCTCGAGAGAGTCGACCTCGGCCAATTGGAGCTCTCCAGAACACGGTTGCTACATACGAGTGAAGCGATGGGAGTCTCATCACCCAGTGACCTTTGACTCTGGTGATCATTCTCAGCTCGTTCAACGCGTTACTTTTGAAAGGTCGAGTCAAAATGCCAGCAGCCTCGCATCAAAAAATGGCCACCATCAGTCAATTTAAGCAGAACGTTTAAATGGAGAGAGACTCCAGAATGCTGCGGTACGGAAGGATCTGGGGGTCTTTGTACATCAAACACAAAAAGTTAGTATGCAGGTACAGCAGGTAATCAGGAAGGCAAATGGAATGTTGGCCTTTATTGTAAGGGGGATAGAGTATAAAAGCAGAGAAGTCCTGCTACAACTGTACAGGGTATTGGTGAGGCCATACCTGGAGTACTGCGTGCAGTTTTGGTCTCCGTATTTAAGGAATGATATACTTGCATTGGAGGCAGTTCAGAGAACGTTCACTCGGTTGATTCCTGGGATGAAGGGGTTGTCTTATGAGGAAAGGTTGAGCAGGTTGGGCCTCTACTCATTGGAGTTTAGAAGAATGAGAGGTGATCTTTTTGAACCATATAAGATTCTGAGGGTAGATGCAGAGAGGATGTTTCCCCTCGTGGGTGAATCTAGAACTAGGGGGCATAGTTTCAGAATAAGGGGCCGCCCATTTAAGAAGGAGATGAGGGGGAATTTCTTCTCTCAGAGGGTTGTAAATCTGTGGAATTCTCTACCTCAGAGAGCTGTGGAGGCTGGGTCATTGAATATATTTAAGGCGGAGATAGACAGATTTTTGAGCGATAAGGGAATCAAGGGTTATGGGGAGCGGGCGGGCAAATATAGCTGAGTCCATGATCAAATCAGCCATGATCTTGTTAAATGGCGGAGCAGGCTCGAGGGGCCAAATGGCCGACTCCTGCTCCTATTTCTTATGTTCTTATGTTTCACACCATGCAGCATGGTGGTGGCCTGCAGTGTACCTTTGAGAACAGGAACCTATCTAGACATATTTGAACGTCATGGTCCTCAGCTCAGTTGGTTACAAGCCTGAATTACCTAAAGGCAGCCCATTGTGGTGATCGGGGATTTATAATTGGCATCAATTGGCATAATTGAGCGAAGGACGTAAAGTAGTCATGGCTCCTGCACTTGCATGGTATAAAATGCACATCTGTAGATATTGGGCGAGAAAAGGATTGGGGTTGATTGGGATGACCTCCAACAGCAACTGGTATTTAAATAGCACCTTTAACGCAGAAAAATGTCCCAAGGCGCTTCACAGTGGAATATGCCAATCCGAAGATGAACATGTTAGGAGGGTGCTTGGTCAACAAGTTTGGATTTTAAGGAGGGGAGAGAGGCGGAGAGGTTAAGGGAGGGAATTTCAGAGATTAGGGCCCAGGCAGCTGAAGGCACGGCCACCAAGGGTGGGCGAAATGGGTGGAGGTGGGAGAGGTGTGGGTGCACAATACGCCAGAGTCAGAGCAATCTAGTTCAAGGGGGTGGGGTGGGGTGGGGGTATCTATGGAAGGATTTAAAACCAAGAGGGAGAATTTTGAAGTTGAGGCGTTGCCGGACCGGGAGCCAATGTAGGTCAGTGAGCACAGGGGGTGATGGGTGAGTGGGACTCGGTGTGAGTTAGGACATGGGGCAGTGAGCACAGGGGGTGATGGGTGAGCGGGACTCGTTGCGAGTTAGGACACGGGGCAGTGAGCACAGGGGGTGATGGGTGAGTGGGACTCGGTGCGAGTTGGGACACGGGGCAGTGAGCACAGGGGGTGATGGGTGAGCGGGACTCGTTGCGAGTTAGGACATGGGGCAGTGAGCACAGGGGGTGATGGGTGAGCGGGACTCGGTGCGAGTTAGGACACGGGGCAGTGAGCACAGGGGGTGATGGGTGAGCGGGACTCGGTGCGAGTTAGGACACGGGGCAGCAAGCACAGGGGGTGATGGGTGAGCGGGACTCGGTGCGAGTTAGGACACGGGGCAGCGAGCACAGGGGGTGATGGGTGAATGGGACTTGGTGCGAGTTAGGACACAGGGCAGCGAGCACAGAGGGTGATGGGTGAGCGGGACTTGGTGTGAGTTAGGACACGGGGCAGCGAGCACAGGGGGTGATGGGCGAGCAGGACTTAGTGTGAGTTAGGACACGGGCAGTGAGCTCAGAGGGTGATGGGTGAGTGGGACTGGGTGTGAGTTAGGACACGGGCAGTGAGCACAGAGGGTGATGGGTGAGCGGGACTTGGTGTGAGTTAGGACATGGGCAGTGAGCACGGGGGTGATGGGTGAGCGGGAGTTGGTGTGAGTTAGGACATGGGCAGTGAGCACAGGGGGTGATGGGTGAGCGGGACTTGGTGCGAGTTAGGACATGGGCAGTGAGCACAGCGGGTGATGGGTGAGCAGGACTTGGTGTGAGTTAGGACATGGGCAGTGAGCACAGGGGGTGATGGGTGAGCGGGACTTGGTGCGAGTTAGGACACGGTCAGTGAGCACAGGGGGTGATGGGTGAGTGGGACTTGGTGTGAGTTAGGACATGGGCAGTGAGCACAGGGGGTGATGGGTGAGCGGGACTTGGTGCGAGTTAGGACATGGTCAGTGAGCACAGGGGGTGATGGGTGAGTGGGACTTGGTGTGAGTTAGGACATGGGCAGTGAGCACAGGGGGTGATGGGTGAGCGGGACTTGGTGCGAGTTAGGACACGGGCAGTGAGCACAGCGGGTGATGGGTGAGCAGGACTTGGTGTGAGTTAGGACATGGGGCAGTGAGCACAGGGGGTGATGGGTGAGCGGGACTTGGTGCGAGTTAGGACACGGTCAGTGAGCACAGGGGGTGATGGGTGAGTGGGACTTGGTGTGAGTTAGGACATGGGCAGTGAGCACAGGGGGTGATGGGTGAGCGGGACTTGGTGTGAGTTAGGACATGGGGCAGTGAGCACAGGGGGTGATGGGTGAGCGGGACTTGGTGCGAGTTAGGACACGGTCAGTGAGCACAGGGGGTGATGGGTGAGTGGGACTTGGTGTGAGTTAGGACATGGGCAGTGAGCACAGGGGGTGATGGGTGAGCGGGACTTGGTGCGAGTTAGGACACGGTCAGTGTGCACAGGGATGATGGGTGAGTGGGACATGGTGTGAGTTAGGACACGGGCAGCAAAATTTTGGATGAGCTGAGATTACAGAGGGTGGGAACAGGACAAGGCTATTCAGCCCCTCGAGCCTGTTCCATGATTCAATTAGATCATGGTTGATCTGTATCTTAACTCCTGCCTTGGTTCCGTAACCCTTAATACCCTTGCCTCACAAAAATCTACCAATCTCAGTTTTGACATTTTCAATTGACCCCTGGCCTCGACAGCTGTTTGGGGGAGGGAGTTCCAGACTCTCATTGCCCTTTGTGTGAAGAAGTGCTTCCTGACATCACCCCTGAACGGCCTGGCTCTAATTTTAAGGTTATGCCCCCTTGTTCTGGACTCCCCCCACCAGAGGAAATGGTCTCTCTCGATCGACCCTATCAATTCCTGCAGTCATCTTAAACACCTCAATTAGATCACTCCTGAATCTTCTATACTCAAAGGAATACAAGCCTGGTCTATATAACCTGTCCTCATAATTTAACCCTTTCAGAGTTGAAGGTGGAGGATGCGACTCCGGCCATGGGAGTATTGGAATAGTTTGAGTTTGGAGATGACAAAAGAAAGACTTGGATTTCTATAGCGTCTTTCACGACCAGCAGACATCTCAAAGCGCTTTACAGCCAATGAAGTACTTTTGAAGTGTAGTTACTGTTGTAATGTGGGAAACGCAGCAGCCAATTTGCGCACAGCAAGCTCCCACACACAGCACTGTGATAATGACCAGATAAACTGTTTTTGTTTTTGTTGATTGAGGGATAAACATTGGTCAGGTATTCGAAATCGTGCCATGAGATCTTTTCCGTCCACTTGAGAGAGCAGACAGGGCCTCGGTTTAACGTCTCGGTCTCAACTCCACTTCCCTGCCTGTTCCCCATAACCCTTCAGAGTGCGGCGCTCCTTCAGCACTGCACTGGGAGTGTCAGCCTTGCTGGCGATGCCCATAATAAATGAATATATGTATTTTAAAAAGTGAAGGGGTTTAGCTGGCATAACTGCCTCTCTCTGAAGTCCTCCAGGGAAGGAAATCTGCCACCCTTACCCGGTCTGGGCTGATATCTCACTCCAGATCCACAGCAATGTGGCTGACTCTTAACTGCCCCTGAAATGGCCGAACAAGCCACTCGATTGGATAAGGCAGCTCGCCACCATCATCTCAAGGGCAATTAGGGGTGGGCAATAAATGCTGGCCTTGGCTGTGACACCCACATCCTGTGAATGAATAAATTTCAAAGAAAATGCGGAACAAGTTGTATCCTCGCCAGCAAGGCCACTCTAAGTGCTCAATTTTCCCCAGTGATTTGCGCCTTTTTTTGGAGCAGGCTGCTCTTTTTGGCCAAAGTTGAAAAACCACAGTTTCCCCGATCAATTTGCACCAGCGTAACTCAGTTTTTTTTTCAGCCAAAGGGGGCGTAACCAGCTACCTATGCCAAGAGAGAGAGAGAGAGAGAGAGAGTGTGTGTGTGTGTGTGTGTGTGTGTGTGTCCGGGGACCGAGAATGGGACCGGACCGAATGGGTTGGAGGTAAGTTGCTGCTATGTGCTTTTGTGTTGGGAGCTGGCTGTATGCTTTGCAGCCTCAGCTCGCACTGTGTCCCTGGTTACCATGGCAGCCTGATCTTTTTGGCGCAGATCAAGGCTCCGCCCTCAAAACTAAAGGTCGGGTTCGGCCACGCCAAAATGAAGAAAGACGCGAGATGTTACTTGACACACTGGAGTTGGGTCAGGTAGGTTCACTGTTTCCTATTTCTGTGAACGGGACGGGCGGGAAGCCTCATCTCAGCGTAGCGGCAACTCAAGATTTGCGACCAGCCGCTTAATATTTGCAGTGGACTTCTTGTATCTATCGGCAGCGTTTTGCTTGGGCAACCAGAGATGACGTCTCCTTTGCACGGCGTGTTTTGGGAAAATGATGACACCAGATGGACCTGCTGATGTTCCGCTCGGGATTTACCTTTTGAACGGCGAGTCTGTAAACTTCTCAAAATGGAAAAGCAGGCGCTGAAGATTTGATTCCCCAACTGGGTGCTCGTGGCAAGGAGCGATCGCCTGGAAATCGCGGGCCGGCAACTTAAAAGGGACGGAACGTCAAGATCATAGCATCATAGACATTTACAACAGGGAAGGCGGCCATTTTGGCCCATCGTGCCCGCGCCGGCTGACCAAGAGCTACCCGGCCTAATCCCACTTTCCAGCTCTTGGTCCGTAGCCCTGCAGGTTGCGGCGATTCAGGTGCACATCCAAGTACTTTTTAAATGTGGGGAGGGTTTCTGCCTCTACCACCCTTTCAGGCCGTGAGTTCCAGACCCCCACCACCCTCTGGGTGAAATAAGTTCTCCACTCCCCTCTAAACCTCCCCCCAATTACTTTAAATCTATGCCCCCTGGTTGGTGACCCCTCTGCCAAGGGAAATAGGCCCTTCCTATCCACTCTATCCAGGCCCCTCATAATTTTATCCACCTCAATAAGGTCTCCCCTCAGCCTCCTCTGTTCCAAAGAAAACAAACCCAGCCTATCCAATCTTTCCTCACAGCTGATGCCATTCTTCCGCCGAGCACTTCTAATCAGCTCTCAAAAGTCCAATTTTGAAGATGAAAATCCATTATTCCCTTCACGTTGGCTCGTCATGATGCGCAGTCATTAATTTTTAATCTTCTCAATGAATTCTCAGCCACAGCAGAGTCAATCAACAGCAGTCAAGGCTTGTCGTGCCTCCACTTCGAATCACAATCCAAGATACAGATGAGGAAGAAAGAAAGACTTGCATTTATATAGCGCCTTTCGTGCCCACAGGATGCCCCAAAGAGCTTTACAGCCAATGAAGTACTTTTGAAGAGTTGTAATGTAGCAAACGCAGCAGCCAGTTTGCGCACAGCAAGCTCCCACAAAACAAATGAGATAATGACCTGATAGCCTGTTTTAGCGCCGACAAAGTATTTACAGCACAGAAGCGGGCTATTCCGCCCAACAGGTCCTTGCCGGTGATGTTGGTTGAGGGATAAATATTGGCCAGGACACCGGGGAGAGCTCCCCTGCTCCTCTTCAAAATTGTGGTCATGGGATCTTTCACGTCCACCTGAGAGAGCAGACAGGGCCTCGGTTTAGTGTCGCATCTGAAAGATGGCACCTCCGACAGTGCGGCTCTCCCTCAGTTCTGCACTGGGAGTATCAGCCTCGATTTTTGTGCTCGAGTCCCTGGAATGGGACTTGAACCCACAACCTTCCGACTCAGAGTGCTGCCCACTGAGGCACGGCTGACCGGAAGGCCATTTAGATTGTCCACACAGAACAATCCTCCAGTCTCCCTGCCACAACACGGACTGTGCCTGAAGTTATTCCCTGGCGTTTGCTTCTGCCACCTATCCAGAGGTCCACTGCCACATCTGGACCTTCCTGGCATTCTCTCACATTGGCCGCTCACCAGTTTGACCGTGTTCTATCGTCAGAGGTCAGAGGTGACCTGCAGCTTTGCCCCAGGTGACAACCCTAGCCGTGATGCAAACTGTTACGAGAGAGAATTCTGCGTTGGACGAAACAAGAGGAGAAAAAAACTCGAGACTCCTTACCTCACGTTTAAAAACAAAAAGACTTTTGGTTCAGAGCCAAGTTAATCCAGAATGTTCTGGCCAGACCACAAGGCGGAGACAGAGACGTTATCCTTCCCAGGATGCACCATGCACTTCCAGATGCTGAACCTTTGAGCCCTGAGCATTCCTCTGAACAATAGATGTTGTTCATGCCCGTAGGGGTCTCCTGTAGTGTCAAGACCGCTTATTTTCTTAAATGAAAGCTTATCCCACACGCAAGGTACCAGATTCCTGTTTCCAGATATCCAATTTCACAACAGAAAACGGAAGAAACTTTTATGGATCCAGTTTGTTGAACCTTGTGTCATTTTTTAAAATAATACCACCACAGATTCCCCGGTGTGTTAGTTGGTAAACGCATGGCTCCTCTGTAGCACTGACCCCTAAAGATCAGGAAGATCTCAGGTTCAATCCCTGCGATAGGGACACCATTGTTAGCCTCAGTAAGGCCACACGAGCTGGCTTAATTGATCGGCCTAAATTGAGATGTTCCACTGCTAGCAACAGATGTGACGCGGGTTAGCCATGCCTGGGTAAACTATTACAAGCAAAATACCCGGGAGGAAATATGAAATCTGGACAAATAGGACAAAAAAAAGCCACCGTTCCCCCTCCTCATCCACGACGCACCAGCCTGCCCTCTCTGGCTCTGCGCACACTTTAATCTGTCTCCCCACAAAAGCTGTTGAGGTTGGAGGGGTCAACTGAAAATATCAAAAGTGTGGTTCCGGGACCACGGCGGGTAAGATGGAGTTAGATCACAGATCAGCCATGATCTCAGTGAATGGCGGAACAGGCTCGAATGGGCTCAATGGCCTCCTCCTGTTCCTATGAAGAATGGCAAGTCGGATGAAGGAGGGATGTCCTTACTCCAGGAGAGGAGAACTATGGAGGGCACTGTGTGACATCAAGTGTGTGTGAGAGTGCGTGTGAGTGAGAGTGCGCGCGCGCGTGAATGCGAGTGTGCGTGATCGTGCGTGTCGATGTGCATGTCAGTCGAATAGGCTACCGGCACTCACTGCATAGACCAATATTTGAAGGCCAGCCACTCAGGTGAGGTATTGGTAGGCGGGTGGCACCCGTAGAACCATCTCCAGCAAGAGTCAGGGCCATCAGGAGAGGGGAGAGAGAAAACTGGAGGGGGAAAAAAGAAAGTATGGAATAAGGTACAGAATGAGCTGGAAGGTGGAAATCAGACACGAGCAGCTTCCCCCTGTCTGTGCAGCGGTTAAACGTTGAGCTGGAAGAAAAGCAATCTCCATTTCTGAGGTGACCAACACGAGCGCAGGCAAATACGAGAAGCGCAAACTGACGGCTGTGAAATGAATGAGAGGGAGCCGTTACCTAGTCACGAAGTTGTTCTACTTTTCCAGACGGGTTGCAAAATAAATGAGTCATAGTAAATACAGTCCCCCGCCTCTTATAGCGATGGTCGGTATAATGGGAGAGCGTGAATAACATTCCAGGTGGTTGCCATTTTGGGTGGCTGCTGGACAGAATTTGTACGTTACGGTTGTCGGTAATCACGTCCACTTCTC
Source organism: Pristiophorus japonicus (assembly GCF_044704955.1). Lineage (NCBI taxonomy): Eukaryota > Metazoa > Chordata > Chondrichthyes > Pristiophoridae > Pristiophorus > Pristiophorus japonicus. Next base: position 28,479,045 of record NC_092010.1, on the reverse strand, counting down.
GTCCTGTGTAAATCAGTGGCTTTGCCCGCCATTAGTTTCAAATTATAATCGCCCATAATTTCAATGGGATGTGAAATTAAAAAGTTCTTTCAAAAGAATATACTGTATTAAAGGCTGCCAGAGAGAGGACAGTTAAAATACCACGCTGTTTTTGAAGAGTAGAATCATACAGCACAGAAGGAGGCCATTCGGCCCATCATGCCTGTGCCAGCTCTTTGGCCACGGGTTCCTCCCTCTTTACAGTCGCTCTTGTTTTTCTTTAAAGGAGAGAGAGAGGTAGGGCTTGGTAACCTTAAGATTCTTTCTACACGGGTCGATTTATGTAAAGGAGTGAAGGGTGAGGTTTGCTGTAATTGCACGAGCGAGTGAGTAAACCCAGTTGTTTCTGCCCGGGATAAAAGGCGTCTTTAAGGCGCTGTGACTGGCAACTTTGAAACGAATGCAAATGGCAAATGGCGATGGTTTTTCTGTCGCTATAAGCGACAGGCCATTTTAAAGGTGGGCGTCTTGAGGAGGTGGGGTCTGGAGCTGGCTTTAACCAGCATATTTTAAACCAACAGTAATGCAAGCTCGGTAGCTACTGAGAGCCAAGACGGAAATCAGGCCTTTTATCAAAGTTATACACCAGGGGACCGCCAAAGACCGTCAAGGAACATGCAAAACATTTAACCCAGCCTTGGCGTTTTTCAAATTCACTGATGCTTTGACACGCACTGATATTGCTTTACCTCCCTTGCTCTTCTAACTCACGAGTGAGCTAGACAGTGAGTAGGTGCCGGGCTATTCAACTGCGAGGGCGTCGCAGCTGAAGCTGACCCCCTCCTCCCTGAACGTCCACACCTTCCAGCAGGGCTCACTGACCAGCATTCCGGGAGACAGGATGGAACCGAGCCCGACAGGCCAGGGATGGTCCAGTGTTTGATCCCCGATCTGTGCAGAATCTTAGCCCGGGTGGTGGTGGGTTTTCCCCAGCCCTGTTTCAGCTGGGGCGGAGAGAAATAAACCAGGGCCTCCGCTCCTGATCAGTGAGTCCCTGCTGGAAAGCGCGGACGTGTGGAATGCCAGGCCAGGATCGTGAGCAATTGCGACTCTCCTACAGTCAAATAGCCGAGAAGCACTCACTCTTTTAGGCTGACACATGGCAAAATTCATTGTTTTTTTCAAAAAAGAGCCTGGTTGTATTTTTCAAAAAAAAAATGCACGGCTGCCGACGTCTAATGTTTTCAATCAGAATTTCTTTGATGAAATAAATTCCCGGATCACGGCAGTGCCAAAGCGAGAGACCTTGCTCGGGAATAGACAACAAAAACGTGAGGTGATTTGCCCTTATGACAGACTGAACTCCCGACAAACTAGGACCAGTGGACTGGAAGCAACTGGGAGGGGCTGGGGAAGGGCAGAGGTCAGACTCAGCAATGCTCCCATGGCGACGATTTGCGGGGCATGTGGTGGGTTATTGGCTTCTTAATTACCGTGGAAATTGCCCCAAGGGCCAGTGAATTTGAACTGCTGCAACTTCATTTGGGTTGCCGTCGCAGGGACAAGGGGCTTGGTGGCTTATAAAATGGCCCCTTCAGTTCCCCCTTAGAGGGCAGAAGGTGGATCCATTCCTCCCCTTTGGCTCGCCAATCTCAACAGGAAATGTTGCTGGAAGTACACCAAGTTCTTTGTGTATAAATACTCTTGCAGATGCCGTTACATGTTTCAGACAACTTTATTGCACGCTCTCTCTCTCTCGCTGGTTCCCCCCACAGTGCAGTTGTCCTTCGGGACCTCCCTAGTGTTCCGTGGATAGCTGGAATCCCAGGAATGCGAAGCCTGCAAAGGCTGGAGAATGCGTTGTGATCAAATGATATGCAATTAGCTTCGGTAAAAGTCTTGAACCTGCGTTTGGCTTTGGGGGGGGGGGGTTGCGTGGAAAGAGAAAAAAAACGCACTTTTGACACAAAGAAAAGGACCTCATTTCAACCTCTCTTCACGGACAAAGGCTGTAACCATGACACTCTGCTGTGTGAGCGCTTTGCCAGTTCCCCGCTCGACACTAATGGAACTGCAGTTCATTCACCCCCCCTGGGTGAATGGAGAATCCTGAGCATTTTACTTTGCATTAGCAGCAAGGAAGTAAAGATTATGAATCCTGCCCCGCTCCCACTGACTGAGAGGCGTGCGTTAACCATTTCAGGTTCAAATCCTGCTCTGCCATATCAGCGATGAACGCACAAGCAACCACCACCGTCACGGAGGCACAAACCTGTTTATTTATCCGTAAACTTGAGCTCATCCAGAACTTGGCAGCCCCGTGTCCTAACCCGCACCCAGTCCCGCTCACCCATCACCCCCTGTGCACACTGCCCCGTGTCCTAACTCACACCAAGTCCCACTCACCCATCACCCCCTGTGCTTGCTGCCCCGTGTCCTAACCCGCACCCAGTCCCGCTCACCCATCACCCCCTGTGCACACTGCCCCGTGTCCTAACTCACACCAAGTCCCACTCACCCATCACCCACTGTGCTTGCTGCCCCGTGTCCTAACCCGCACCCAGTCCCGCTCACCCATCACCCCCTGTGCTCACTGCCCCGTGTCCTAACTCACACCAAGTCCCGCTCACCCATCACCCACTATGCTCACTGCCCCGTGTCCTAACTCGCACCCAGTCCCACTCACCCATCACCCCCTGTGCCCCGTGTCCTAACTCGCACCGCGTCCCGCTCACCCATCACCCCCTGTGCTCGCTGCCCATGTCCTAACTCGCACCAAGTCCTGCTCACCCATCACCCGCTGTGCTCACTGACCTACATTGGCTCCCGGTTAAGCAACACCTTGATTTCAAAATTCTCATCTTGTTTTCAAATTCCTCCATGGCCCTCGCCCCCTCCCTATCTCTGTAATCTCCTCTAGCCCAACAACCCCCCCGCGACCTCTGCACTCCTCTAATTCTGCCCTCTTGCGCATCTCCGATTTTCATCGCTCCACCATTGGTGGCCGTGCCTTCTGTTGCCTGGGCCCCAAGCTCTGGAACTCCCTCCCTGAACCTCTCTGCCTCTCCGCCTCGTTTTTCCTCCTTTAAGACGTTCCTTAAAACCGACCTCTTTGACCAACCTTCTGGTCACCTGTCCTAATAAGCTCCTTATGTGGCTCGGTGTCAAATTCTGTTTCTGATGACGCGCCCGTGAAGCCCCTCGGGACGGTTTAACTTTGTTAAAAGGCGCTATAGAGATGCAAGTTGTTGTTGTTGTTAATACTTCCACTACAGAAGCAGAATTTCACGTGAAAATGTTAACGTTGCTGGCATCACACTGCACAATTTCAACCGATTGGCAAAGCTTACTATTATCCATTAAATGGTTTCATTAAGAGGGTATCACACAACTGGCCACAGTATAGACACAGTTACCAGAACACACCACCCTACTTTGACTCGCATCTCAAGCACGAGATCGCTCTCAGTTATCGTACACTTTATAGACGGGACCAGTTTGAATCAGACCACCTCATCCTGGTAACTGGTGGAACACTCCCATAAAAACAAATAGCCGTGTTAGTATCTCTCCCTTGTGTCTGGTCTCCATGCATCTCACATCATTCCTGTACAGTGCTTAATTCCCGGCTTCCCGGAGGAGCGTGGCAGCACCTGATAACGGCTCCACACTGCTATCGCCCCTCCTACCTTCCTCGCCCTCCATGCTGCTGCCCGTCAGCGCGGATTAAAATCAGGGAATGCCGACAATGGGAAAACAGGTGTTCACCTACGGCACAGGGGCGAGGGGAGGGACCATGGATGCATCATGCCCCCCCTGGCCCTGGCTTACAAGTCCTTTAACATCAGATACTGTTGAAGTAGAGTCTCCTACCTTTGCACTTGTTAGTTGTCTTATCCAGAATGGCTTTTGTGGAAACTATTTTACCATACCTGTTAAGAGAAAAAGGAGAATTTTAGAAATAGCAAAATGGTTGAAGCCGCAAATCAGCGTTTGGGCCAGTGACTTGTTACTGCTGGTACCTGTCCAGGCAGCTGCCTCGAGATGCATAAGCTAGGAATACCGTCATGTTGCAAACAGTTCTTTACTTTCCTCTGCCCTTTCACTGTTCTAAATGGTGTCAGCTGTGGCTCAGTGGGCAGCACCCTCACCTCTGGGTCAGAAGGTTGTGGGTTCAAGTCCCACTCCAGAGACTTGAGCACATAAATATAAGCCTTCACTCCGAGGGGAGTGCTGCACTGTCGGAGGTGCTGTCTTTCGTATGAGACGTTAAACCGAGGCCCCGCCTGCTCTCTCAGGTGGATGAAATGGATCCCATGGCACTACTTCAACGAAGAGCAGGGGAGCTATCCCTGGTGTCATGGAACAATATTTATCCCTCAATCAACATCACTAAAACAGATTGTCTGGTCATTATCACATTGCTGTTTGTGGGAGCTTGCTGTGCACAAATTGGCTGCTGCGTTTCCCACATTACAACAGTGACCACACTCCAAAAGTACTTCATTGGCTGTAACGCGCTTTGGGACGTCGTGAAAGGCGCTATATAAATGCAAGTCTTTCTTTTTCTGTCAGGCTAATGCCAATTCTAACCCTATTTCTTCTACTGACCTCAGATTGGCCGATTCTAACACATGACATTGGTCCGACCAGCTCTGATTCCCGATCGCCCTCTCAGCTCCCTCCTGAATCTGGTATTTCTTTTCCGCCATTTTAAATGTTAAATCTCCAACATCCCCCTTCCTCTTCCAAATTCATATAGGGGCCCACCCTCTACGCCCCTGCGGGCTTCTTCTCTCAACTTGGCAGGCGGCCATGGTCACTATGCAGCTGCCCCATCCCCCTCCCGTGACCCCTGACAGGTCCCCACCCAGAGTTCAGGGCCTCTTTCCCGTGAGAAAGCAGCCATTGCTACGATGGACCACCCAGCATTCTCCGACGCACTCCGAAGTAAACGGTAACTCGGAACCTCGGAGAACATCTTCCTGCTGATGTGCATCATAACATCAAAACAAGGCAAGGGACATTATTGATCAGTCAGTGGGCATTGAGCCAGAAACTGGCCTTTAATTGATTGAAGTGCTTTTACTCAATTGCCCTGCAGTCCCAGTCAAATATACTGAAACCCCATTGAGTGCATGAAAACGTTTAAAAGGCGATTCCCGACTCAGTGCCATGAAGCCAGCACTTGCCATTTTATTGACTTACTTTCCAAGGGATATCATGGGGGAGATGTGCAAGTGGGGCACAATAAGGACCCTGGCCCTATTTTAACTGTAATCTTTCAGATGAGATGTTCAACCGAGGCCCCGTCTGCTCTCTCAGGTGGATGTAAAAGATCCCATGGCACTATTTCGAAGAAGAGCAGGAGAGTCCTCCGGTATTTATCCCGCAACCAACATCGTTAAAACAGATTCATCATCATCATCATCATCATAGGCGGGCCCTCGAAGTGAGGGATGCCAAAAAGGGATGAGTTCACAGGTGTTTCAATGAAGGACCGAATATTCCAGATCCCGAACTACATCCTGAAGGGTGGAAGATGCCTGTGCGTGGATTTTTTTAACATACGGTGGTTATCCGGTCATTATCACATTGCAACTGTGGGAGCTTGCTGTGCTCAAATTGTCTGCCACGTCGCCCCACATTACAACAGTGACTACACTTCAGAAGCACTTCATTGGCTGCAAAGCCCTTCGGGACGTCCTGGGGTTGTGAAAAAACACTGTATAAATGCAAGTCTTGCTCGTAAAAGACAAAACCCCTGCTTTTTAGCTCATACAGATAACTTTTCAGTTACATATAACCTATGATTACATAAAACCCTTCCATATCCTTGTGACCCCCTCTACACCACTACCCCCAATCCCATAGCGCTCAGTCCCTGCTCCCAATACGCCCATATCCCATCACTGACTCACACTAAGACCACAACCTAACACCCATCTCCAGAAAACCACAACGTCACCAAAACAACCCTCGAAACTGCAAAAGCTCGTCACCCTCCTCCACACGATTCCCAGAACCCTCGCCCACACTCCTAACCCCCACCCCAGTGTCCTCTCAGTACTCCCTCACCACACCACAAGTCCACCATCACGCCACCACCAAACCACACAACCCCCTCCAGTCCACACTAACACCTCACGCCCCCACCTGCCCGCAACCCTGAATATTTACTGTAGCATCTTCCTCTCTATCCTTGAATTCAAAACAGTGTAAAGCATAAAGCACAATGCATGGCACAGTGTTCCGTTCCATTCGCAACTCCTCAGATAATGAAGTAGTCCGTGCCCGCATGCAGCAAGGCCTGGATGACATTCAGGCTTGGGCTGATAAGTGGCAAGTAACATTCATGCCACACAAGTGCCAGGCAATGACCATCACCAACAAGAGAGAATCTAACCACCTCCCCTTGACATTCAATGATGTTACCATAATGGAATCCACTACCATCAACATCCTGGGGGTCACCATTGACCAGAAACTTAACTGGACCAGCCACATAAATACTGTGGCTACTAGAGCAGGTCAGAGGCTGGGTACTTTGTGGCGAGTGTCTCACCTCCTGACTCCCCAAAGCCGTTCCACCATCTACAACGCACAAGTCAGGAGTGTGATGGAACACTGGATGAGTGCAGCTCCAACAACACTCAAGAAGCTCGACACCATCCAGGACAAAGCAGGCGCTTGATCGGCACCCCATCCACCACCTTCAACATTCACTCCCTCCACCACCGGTGCACCGTGGCTGCAGTGTGTACCATCTACAAGATGCACTGCGGCAACTCGCCAAGGCTTCTTCAGCAGCACTTCCCAAACCCGCGACCTCCACCAGCTAGAAGGACAAGGGCAGCAGGTGCATGGGAACACCATCACCTCCACGTTCCCCTCCAAGTCACACACCATCCCGACTTGGAAATATATCGGCTGTTCCTTCATCGTCGCTGGGTCACAATCCTGGAACTCCCTCCCGAACAGCACTGTGGGAGCACCTTCACCACACGGACTGCAGCGGTTCAAGAAGGCAGCTCACCACCACCTTCTCTAGGGATGGGCAATAAATGCTGGCCTTTTTTAGGATTTTGAAAGGAATTGATAAGGTTGATAGAGAGAAACTTTCTCCACTGGTGGGGAAGTCTAGGACAAGGGGACATAACCTTAAAATCAGAGCCAGGCCATTCAGGAGGGAAGTTGAGAAACACACCTTCACGCAAAGGGTCGTAGATGTGTGGAACTCTCTCCCACAAAAAACAGTAGATGCAAGCTAAATTAATAATTTTAAATCAGAGATTGCTAGATATTTGCTAGCCAAGGGTATTGAGGGATATGCAGCCAAGGCAGGTGTATGGAGTTGAGATACAGATCAGCCGTGATCTCATAGAATGGAGGAACAGGCTCGAGGGGCTGAATGACCTCCTCCAGTTCCTATGTTCCGATGACTGGGTCGTTTCTGAGTCTAGTTCCCAGTGGGTGTGAGCCCACAGCATCAAACTGCCCAAAAGTTGGCACGGACTTGGCAATCTCGCTCAAGGAGTCCCTGGGGAACGAAAGTGAGGCACTGGTGCTGTAGAATATGTTGTTCTAAGCTTGGGGCTGATGTGCAGAGCTGACTGAGAGGTAGCTGGTTGTCCCTGACCTTCGAGTGCCGAGTATTAAAGGAGACTGATAACCCTCACCCTGATGAACTCAACACCAACGCTTCCCCCAAGTAAAATTGTCGAAAGCCATCTTTATTGTGAAAATAAAATGCTAATTAAATTTCTGCTGCCATGTTAGATGTAGCTGAGTCGAGCTAATTAAAAAAAAACATTCTCGGGATGTGGGTGTCACTGGCAAGGCCGGCATTTATTGCCCATCCCTCATTGCCCCTTGAGAAGGTGGTGGTGAGCCGCCTTCTTGAACCACTGCAGTCCGTGTGGTGAAGGTACTCCCACAGTGCTGTTAGGGAGGGAGTTCCAGGATTGTGACCCAACAACGATGAAGGAACATAGAAAACATAGAAAATAGGTGCAGGAGTAGGCCATTCGGCCGTTCGAGCCTGCACCGCCATTCAATAAAATCATGGCTGATCATTCCCTCAGTACCCCATTCCTGCTTTCTCTCCATACCCCTTGATCCCTTTAGCCGTAAGAGCCACACCTAACTCCCTTTTGAACATATCCAACGAACTGGCCTCAACAACTCTATGCGGTAGAGAATTCCACAGGTCAACAACTCTCTGAGTGAAGAAGTTTCTCCTCATCTCGGTCCTAAATGGCTTACCCCTTATCCTTAGACTGTGACCCCTGGTTCTGGACTTCCCCAACATCGGGAATATTCTTCCTGCATCTAACCTGTCCAATCCCGTCAGAATTTTAAACGTTTCTATGAGATCCCCTCTCATTCTTCTGAACTCCAGTGAATACAAGCCCAGTTGATCCAATCTTTCTTCATGTGTCAGTCCTGCCATCCCGGGAATCAGTCTGGTGAACCTCCGCTGCACTCCCTCAATAGCAAGAACGTCCTTCCTCAGATTAGGAGACCAAAACTGTACACAATATTCCAGGTGTGGCCTCACCAATGCCCTGTACAACTGTAGCAACACCTCCCTGCCCCTGTACTCAAATCCCCTCGCTATGAAGGCCAACATGCCATTTGCCTTCTTCACTGCCTGCTATACCTGCATGCCAACCTTCAGTGACTGATGTACCATGACACCCAGGTCTCGTTGCAGCTCCCCTTTTCCTAATCTGTCACCATTCAGATAATAGTCTGTCTCTCTGTTTTTACCACCAAAGTGGATAACCTCACATTTATCCACATTATACTTCATCTGCCATGCATTTGCCGAACAAAGGCACAGCATCTCCCTTGCCTCTTCCCCCGCCCCACCCGGAATGCAATGCAGCCCCTTCACACAAGCATTATATTTGAGTACACTTGTAAATCTGAAACCAAAGCAGGAAATGCTGGCAACCCAGAGCAAGTCAGTCAGCATCCGTGAAAAGGACAGACAGATCCCCATCCAAAAGGTTGTCTTGTCTGACTTTCCGCAGATGCTGACTGACCTGCTGTGTGGTTTCAGCATTCCTTGTTCCTGGTTCACCTTGGCACAGACACTGCCTTGCCATCTCACCGTTACTGCCCTTCCCCTCGATCCGTAACTCCAGCCCTTCAGTCTGAAATGCTCTCCTCACAACGCAGTGATCCTACAGCTGAAAAGTCAAAAGGCTTCGCGATGCCCCGGCGAGGTACCGGGACCGAAAAAGAAAGAGCTTGCATTTATATAGCGCCTTTCACGACCCCAGGACGCCCCAAAGAGCTGTACAGCCAATGAAGTACTTTTGGAGTGCGGTCACTGTTGCAATGTGGGAAACGCAGGCAGCCGATTTGCGCACAGCAAGCTCCCACAGACAGCAACGTGATAATGACCCAGATAATCTGTTTTTGCGATGAGGGATAAATATTGCGGGAGAACTCCCCTGCTCCTCTTCGAAATAGTGCCGCGGGATCTTTTTCGGCCACCCGAGAGGGCAGACGGGGGCCTCGGGTCTGTCCGGGAAAGACCAGAATGGCCTCGGGGTTGACCCCCTAGTCCCTACCGAGTGAGCTGGATAATCAGCCAGGGCAGGAGCAGGGTTGGGGAGGGTGTTACGATCGGATTCCGCACGGCTGGACGAGGGAGAGGACAAAGCAGCCAGGGTTGCTGCTCCTAATCATCTGTCCAGTGGGGCCACCGGTAGGACAGGTGTGTGTGTGTGTGTGGATGCCGCGCGCCGGTAAAATTGGCCTCGGACGTGAGAGCCCCCGGCGTTGAAAGACTGCTGCCCGGCACTAGCTGGCTGGCCCAAGCTCAGAGCAACATATTCGACAGCACCAGTGCCTCACTTCCGTTCCCCAGGGACTCCCTGAGCGAGATCGCCAAAGTCCGTGCCAACGCATGAGGTGCCGCCACTAGGGGGAGCCAGAGGCGGGCGATGGGCACTTGGGAGGACTGGGCCCCCAGCGAGAGGCAATGCCTTCAGGAGAGCAGCAGAGAGTTGGAACGGCAGGAACTTCTCAGCGGCTCAGTGGCACGGGGCCAGCAGATGGGAGAAGGTGGCTGTGTTTGAAAAGCGCTTGGCAGGGCTGCGATTTCATAAGGACCCGTCCCCTTGGAGGCGAAACAGAATCAGATTTCTCTCCTCCCTCAGCTCCTCCAAGCCCCTTCGGAAACTTTACGCATGAAGCAACGCAAGCAATCTGCTTCGAAAGCTTCCTCCCCTGACCTCCCCCCGCTGCCGCCCTTCCTAGGAGGGAAAAGGTTACCAGAGCTGAATGAATCAGGAGGCTCTATAAATAATTCCCGTCACATGCAAAAATATTTCCTGTTCTCATCAGCTGCAGCCTCGATAGTGCGTATAAATTTCCTGAATGACTCATTGAAGCAAGGCATCCGTGTGATCTCATGCTCTTTTTGAATGGCTCGGTGTTAATTACAGTTTATTTCGGTGATTAATTGCGCCGGTGGCCAGGTTCGTGCGAGCAGACAGATATTTCCAGGCTGCGTGAGGGGAGCGGGTAGGTCCGAAGGCCTCCTCGTAGGACTGCTCCTGGGCACGGCCAAGGGGGCCATCAGCCGGTCCAGGCAGCGGGCGGTCGAGGGGGTCGTTCAACCTGACTGCCTGCCTCTCTTCCGCTCTTACATCCGGTCCAGGGTGTCCTTGGAGATGGAGCACGCGGTGTCCACCGGTACGCTCGCGGCCTTCCGCGAGAGGTGGGCACCGGAGGGACTGGAGTGCATCATCACCCCCGGCAACCAAATTTTAATTTGATTTTACGTTTTTTAAGTTTAATTTATCTTAATTGCCGGTGCTTTTAGTGTCCCCCTTCCCTTTTAGAGGGGGCACTGGGGAAAATTGTGATTTTAGTGCCCAAAAAAAAAACAAAAAAAAAAAAAGAAAAACACAAAAAAAAAAAGGGGGGGGGGGAAAAAAAAAAAAAGGGCCTTGTAAATGTCTGGAGTGTCACCCAGGTCGGGTGGCACCGTTTAATGTTTTTATGTTTTGCAGGTAAACTCAAAAGAGTTTCCAGGCTGCGTCGCCTGAGCAAGAGGCGCAGTCAGTCCCCACTGGCGTTGGCCAGCTAAGCCGGCGACCTTGGCGCCGCTTGCTCGCCCTCGGGCACCCAGGGCATCGCAGCCCCGTCCCGGTCGAACCCGACCCGGGCACCCCTGCACGGCCCAGCAGGGGGGGCGCCGGAGAGCCAGCCGGAGTGAGAGGACCGGCCGATTTATTTCTCCACCCCCCCCCACCCTCACTCCCACCGTCCCCACCCCCTCGCTCCTCAGGTCAGAGGCCCTGAGGCCAATTGTAGCGCTCGAACTCCGGCCTTGGCTGAGACCAGCACAGTGCCGGCGTCAGATCCGGGACCCCCTTTGTCCACGTGTCTCAGTCCTGCGTCTCCGACTTCACCCAGCGAGCCACAAAGTGGCCGGAACGCAAGTTCTTTTCAAAGTTTCCAGTGAACTCCTTCGAATGCACAGCACGGAAACAGGCCAGTCAGCCCAACTGGTCTGTGCCGGTATTGATGCTTGCCACAAACCTCCTCCCACCCTGTCCTGGGGCCAATTTTTATCCTTCATTCAAAATCACAAAAACAGATGATCTGGTCATTATCACATTGCTGTGTGTGGGAGCTTGCTGTGCGCAAATTGGCTGCCGCGTTTCCCACACTACAACAGTGACGACACTCCAAAAGTACTTCAATGGCTGTAAAGTGCTTTAAGACGTCAGGTGGTTGTGAACGGCGCGACAGAAATGCAAGTCTTTCTTTCTCCTTTAGCACACCCTTCTATTCCTTTCTCCCTCATGCAGCATTCCCCTTTAATGTGGCGAATAGCCCAGTTTGTGCATGAACCACAATAAGCTGCAGGGCCCTTCGCTAATCCAGTCTTCACTGCCATCCCACTTCAAGCTGGAAGTGTGAAACCTGATGACTGTGGGCCTCTAAATAGTGCGACAGAGTGAGGGCGAAATTCCCCTGTTGCGCACCTCCCGTTTCGCCTCCGGGGGGCGCTAATAGGGGGCAGAAGTGTTTTCGCCCGGGGTTGAAGGGGTGGCGGGGGAGGGGGCGCGGCAGACTCCCGCGGAATCTCGCGGGGGTTAGCGGAGGCGCGAATCCAGTCGCGCCGCGCCACACTGGTCGCGGCCTGGGCCGCTGCACCGGCAATGATGATGTCATTGCTCTGCGCAGCGCCCCGTGGCGGAAATTGGCCAACGCCAATTGCGATGTCAGCGGCCAGCCCTGTGGGTCGCGAACCGGGCTGCACTCCGCTCGCGGGGGCGAAAGTGAAAGGGGAGGTGCGCTGCTCCGGGCGCCGCCATTTTATTTTCTCTCCGACTCACCGGCCGGGCCGTTGTCCATCGCTGTTGCGGGGTCTTGTGGAAATGTATTTTTATCTAAGCTGATACCACACGGTATTTTTGTGCCCTTTTTAATATGTAACAAAATGGAGTTCTGGTCCTTCCAGGAATTTCTGCATAAAGCAGTCGGTTTGCATAAACAGCTAAACCTGGCTTGAAATGGCTGCTAGCCATCAGACAGCTAGGAGACAAGTCCTGCTGAAGACAAGTACCCCCCCATGGTGCTCTCCTATTGTCTATACGACACCAGTTTCACTCCACCCCACCCTTTTCGAAGTACTCAAACCACCAGCCAATTTATCTTGTAGAGACCTCATCCATTTGATGCAAACAGATAACTGACTAGGAAACTGAACAATCCTGACACAATGCAAGACAGGTAATAGCTCATTACCACACTCTCATGGAGTAATGGCCGGCTGGCCAACTAATAACCCTGACAAAAGGAAATATCTGGAAACCATGTCAGGACAAGGATGTAGTAATTAACTCTTTATCTGTATTCACTGACTGCGAGACAGAGCCAATACACAGGGAGAGGCCATAACTTGGGTTTTACTGTATAAATATCTCGTGAAACTGTACCATTAGAAAGGTGTTCACTTAGCCATTGACTGAGTGTAACCTGCCCCTTGCTAGCAAGTAAATTAAAGAAACATCTGCCGGAGCTGAAGGTGTCTGAGTCATTTATCGGAGGTCGAGATTTCAACAGTTACTTCTTGGAGGTTCCACCGAGATGCATACTCCCTGCCCTGTGAGTAAAACGGATACAGGCATAGTGCCTCTCCAGTGAAAGGCTTCAGTGGCCAAAACAAGGTGAGCCTTTTGCTCACAAGAGGTTTCTTCACTGTTGAATCGCATATGTAATCTGTTGTCCACATGGGAGGTACTGCAATCTACGAGACTCGACATTTAAAAGCTAAAGTTATTTTTTATGATCATTTCTTTCTCAGCTCGCAAGCAGAAGAGATCTGGTTCTGGAAATATCTTGAAACAGCCCGGGGAAGGTTTCAGTAGGTAAGGTAGAAACAGCGTTAGTCGATCGAAGGTTCTTATGTGATAAGAGTTAAGGTAATGGGACCATAAGTTTTATAAGTTTTATTAGGATAAGTTAAGGACTCGGTCTGTAGTGGCGTACAACGCAGACTGAGAATTGATTATTTGTTTAGATAGAGCTTAAGGTTATGATTTGTATACTCGTGTGAATGTTGTTTGTCCTCGTTGTCCTTGTTAGACTGTTGTGTTCAATACCTTTGAGCGACATTGCCATTAGAGAAATGGGAAGAGTCACTCGGGAAAATTGTGATTTGGAAAAACAAGGATTAATTAAGAGAAGAAACAGTGACTGATTGATCAACTACGGTTGGTTCGTGCCAACATATCTCACACACCCAGACTGAGCCCGAATTAAGAGCCTTTTCAGGCCATGTAACGGCCAGGAGAAGTGGGCGTAGAGAACTCGGTTGGCCGAAATGATTGTGAGATCAGAAACTGTGGAAAATCTTAATCATCCAGAATGGGGGCTGGAGCAAGTAAACCACCACCAAAAGGGACCCCAGCCCATTTCATGCTCCAGAATTGTGGTCAGTCTTCAATTGACCACCTAAGGGTAAAGTGGACTAAGGGTGAAAACAGGCCATTTCCACCCGATGGTTCATTTAATTTCGAGAGAATAACCTGTCTAGAAGAATGCCTTATAGACAGAGACCCAGGTAGGAGAGGGAAAAAGAAAGTGAATTGGTCGGCGTTTGGAGATTGGAAAAGGGAAGCTGAGGAACGACACGAGAAGAGCCGAAGAGTTAGCAAGCAGTGTACTTGAGGGAGAAAGCAGATGGATGAACGAGTAGAACAGGTGAATCGCCCTAGACATAGCAAACATCCATCTGTTATGGTTGCTAAAGAGACAAAGGCACACTCACCAAGTGCCCCTAAGGGTTGGGAAAAAGATGAGGATGAGGAATGGGACGATGATTGGACTCCCTACAGCCATCGACCACCGCCGTATGTTCCACCCCCGGGGGGTGCTCCAGGCCAACAAGGAGGAGACGATCCTCGGGCCGGAGCACAGGGAAACGGGGTAACACCCGCTCCCAACAATGCAGGTGCGGCTGCAGGAAAAATAGATCCGTCACAAGGGAATCAATACCGTGACAGCCCTGCAGGGGGCACGCGAAGTCTTACCCGTGGACCAGGGCCCGGTGCCCTGGAGCCATCATCATCTGCATTCCCAGTAAGACTTTTTCCCAGTCCACTCCCTGAGGGGGCTCCGGTCCCTATTTATCGACCATGGTCACCAAGTGAGTTAAGAATAATTGTGGAAGGATTGGCAGACCCTAAAACCAGTATTGAAAAGGCCATAGACCAGTTAAAAGTAATCATCTTGTGCCACGAACCCAGTATATTAGATGGTCAAATCTTACTGAAAGCATGGTTAAAGGACACGAAATTTGCCGAACTTGAGATAAAATTCACAAATTTAAAAACCCATCGAGAGGCTCCCAATGCAGATCCCAGCACGAAGCCAGGAGAGGGGTTCTGGAAAAGAAGCCTTACATTTGGTGTTCCCAAGGAAAACAAATTGGTCCAAAATGATGGAAACTACACAAAGAGTGCGAGAGATCATGAACCAATGTTCAGGCATGAAAATAGAGGAGGTAGAATCTCCCATGATCAGCGCCGTGGTAAATGGGCTACGACCCGAACTCAGAGATCCCTTTAAACTAGTTTGTCTCGGATGGCGACAGGAATCGCTATCCAAGGTTGTATCTATGTTAAAGGACATACAAGAGCGAAATAGAGAATCTAAAAGCAAGGTCACCATGTTTGTGGAACAAGCAGCTGCAACAACACCCACCCCAGCGACACCGTCCTACGGCTCCACCCAGGATAGAGGAAGAGGGCGAGGCAGAGGAGGGAATTTCAGAGGAAGAGGGAGAGGAGGTGCAGGGCGGGAACAATATGATACCTGTTACAATTGTGGTCAGATTGGACACTGGGCTAGAAATTGCCCGTCAAAACAGCAACAACCAAATTATGATTGGACTCAACAGGCAGGTAATAGACCACCTCCTCCCCCTCCAGGACCCAACCCAGGTACATGCTGGACCTCAGACTAATTTCTCGGTTCAAAATCCATTTGGATCACAGAATCAAAAGCAATTCGGCCAACGACCAAATTATCCGTATAATGACCAATGACGCCCAATCCCAGACCCAAGTGCTGTGAACAAACAGCTACCCGTCGTTTCGTTAAATGCCATAGGAGAACCTGAAGTAAAAGTACGAATACAAGGAAAGGATATCCCATTCCTGGTGGATACTGGCGCCACCTATTCGGTCCTTTCGAGGGAAGATACACAGGGAATTCCCACTTCCACTAACCAAACCTCAGTGATTGGACTATCTGGATACGCGCAGCAAATGTTTTTCTCAGATGTACAATTAGAAGATTATGAAGATAGTCATTCATTCCTACTGTCTAAGGAGGTTCCAGTAAATCTGTGTGGACGTGACCTATTATGTAAAATGAATGCCACTATCCTCTGTTCTCCAGCCGGTATGGAAGTTCGAGTCCCCATAGATAAATGTGGCGCATATTCACTACTTCAACCCACAACACCCATATTGTATGCCTGGAAAAGTTTGGACCCTACACTAAGCAAAACCCTATCCTATTTGGTTGGTTCATATTGGTGTGTAACACGGTTAATCACAGACTACCTCAAATCTCAAACCTTGGAAATTGGCACGAAACATTACACTGCACAGCATATTGTGACAACACGGGATCAGACGCTACAGCACAAATCTTTTATCAACCATTCCTGCACCAGAAACATCAATTGATGATCGAACAAATTTTTATCGGACCCGAAGGGATAGCGGCAGGGGTTGAATTATCCTCCCACAGTCAGAGCTTGTTTAAGGTTAAAGGGAGCGTTCCACACTGCACCCTTGCGGTTGCAGGCACACACATAAGCCCCAGGATTTGGGACGAATGGTTAAAAGAATGCAAGGATCCCCAGTACAAGAGGAATGGCACACACGTAATGGAACTTTGGGGCAACATGAAAGGGGGGGAGGCTATTCTGTCAAGTTGAATGGGAAAATATATTTCGATACTGTCTGAGAAGAAAGGATGCTTTCAGTCACTAGCTTCCCATTACAACAAAGCACAGCAGAGCTTCTTGCTAAGGTTCCAGAGCAACTATGGTCTACACACGCTAATGAAGTAGGAAAGATGCTCACCGCACAACCATATAAGGTAGCGATCAATTCGACCGTACCACTTCCTAAGAAACCCCAATACCCATTGTCTCCAGCCGCAGAACAAGGTATCGAGCCAGTCATTACATCTCTGCTGGCCCAGGGAATAATCGTTCCAACTAGAAGTCTGTGTAACACACCGATCTTTCCGGTGCAGAAGCCCAATAGTGACAAATGGAGATTTGTCCAAGACCTAGGAGCTGTGAATCATTCTGTATTCCCAACTTATCCGGTGGTACCCAACCCGGCAATTATACTTGCCAGTATTCCGGCATCCTCAACGTATTACACAGTGATTGATCTGTGTTCAGCATTTTTCTCAATACCCATTCACCCAGAGTCTCAATTCCTGTTTGCCGTCACGTATAAAGGTCGCCAATATACGTGGACAAGACTCCCGCAGGGATATACCGAAAGCCCCACTCTATTCTCACAATGCCTAAAGAGGGATCTGGAAGATGTAATTTTACCAGCAGGTTCTAGTCTTGTGCAGTATGTTGATGACTTATTGCTCGCCTCACCCTCCAAATTGGCCTGCGAAACGGACTCCCTTGTGTTATTAAAAGCCCTGGCCTCGAAAGGACACAAGGTGTCAAAGGCAAAGTTACAATTTGTCTCAGAAAAGGTTCGGTATCTAGGACACAAATTGGTCAGAGATACGAGACAAGTGACACAAGACCGAGTAAAAGCAATCTGCTCTGCCCCACTACCAGTAACCAAAAGAGAAATGAAACACCTCCTCGGCATGACAGGATACTGCCGGCAATGGGTTATGAGTTATTCCGAGATCGTTAGACCACTGTTAGACATGTCCATGCCCGCACTACCAGAAAAGTTGATTTGGAATGAGGTGTCCTGGAATGCTTTCCAGAACCTTAAACAGTCCCTCACTTCAGCACCAGCCTTAGGATTACCAGATTACACGAAGCTATTCAACTTATTTGTTCATCACAAGTCGGGTTTTGCACAATCTGTTTTGACTCAGTTACATGGGGACAGGCAGCGGCTGGTAGTGTATTTCAGTGTCCAACTAGACCCAGTGGCACGCGGACTACCAGGATGTCTTCCTTCATTGGCAGCAGCTTATTATGCTATACAACAGGCTCAGACAATAACTCTAAATCATCAGACCATTCCATACATCCCACACTCTGTCGAGATTTTACTTACTAAATGTGCTACCCAACACCTAACCTCCGCAAGAACCACTAAATATGAAGTTCAACTGTTATCAAATCCGAACCTTATCATCAAAAGATGCACTACCTTAAATCCAGCCACTCTACTCCCCACGGAAGAAGACGGCGAACCCCATTCATGTGAAATGGTAACCGAATTAGTGACTAAACCACGTATCAATCTAACAGATGTACCAATGTGTAACCCTGATCTAGTGTACTATGTTGATGGATCAGCCTTACGAAATGATAGGGGCCAACCTTGAGCGGCTTATGCAATTGTAACCCAGTTTAATGTTGTCGAAACAGCCTCTCTTCCAGACTCCTTTTCAGCCCAACAAGCCGAATTGTTTGCGTTAACTCGAGACTGTATTCTGGCTAAAGGACAAACAGTTAATATCTACACTGACTCCAGGTATGCTTTTGGGGTATCACATGATTATGGACAAATTTGGAAGATTCGCGGGTACCTGACTTCTTCAGGAACCACGATCAAAAATGCAGAACAAGTGGAAAATCTCCTGCGAGCCATTCAATGCCCCTTAAAACTTGCCATTATCAAATGCCAAGCACATACAGGCCAGTCGAATGAGGTGACACTTGGGAATGCCAGAGCTGATAATGCGGCTAAGTCAGCAGCTCTGTCAAAAGGGGGGATGCAGGTGTCATTGTTCCCACTAAGGAAAAATAATTGCTCAGACTCGCCACCCACTATTAATGACGTGCTGGCCTTTCAGACACAGGCCAGTACGGAGGAGGTGGTGACCTGGACGAAGGATCAATGTTATAAAAATCCAGAAGGAATATGGGTTCACCACGACGGCCGCGTGGTGGCCCCCAGATCCTTACTTCCATGGATTGCCCGATGTGTTCATACATTCACACATGCAGGCAAAGTGGTGGGGGGGGGTGGCAGATTATATTTTGGCAACTTGGTATGCACCAGGTATTTCGGCAATTGCAAAACAAATCTGTGAAAATTGTGTTACCTGTCAGACAATGAATCCGGGTAAGACGGAAAAGGTAGAATCTGCCTCCCACCCAAATCCAATCGGGCCTTTTGTACATTTACAAATGGATTTTATTGAATTACCTATGTGTATGGGATTCAAGTATGTATTAGTTATTGTAGATGTGTTCTCGAGATGGATTGAAGCCTTTCCATGTAAAAAGGCCGATGCCACTACTGTTGCTAAATGTTTGTTAAAAGAAATCGTACCGCGCTTTGGAATCCCTGCTAAGCTTTCTCGTGATAACGGGTCACGTTTCACGGGAACTGTTATAAGAGAAATGTGTAAAGCTTTGCAGATTAATCAACATTTTCATTGCAGTTATCATCCACAATCAGCTGGACTTGTTGAAAGATATAATGGAATGCTTAAAAATAAGCTGGCAAAATTATGCAATAACACTGGACTGAAATGGACAGAACTGCTGCCCTTAGCTTTGATGCTGCAGCCAACAGAACAACAGGCCTGTCACCGCATGGGATAGTTATGGGACGTCCCCAACGACTACCTTTTACAGCACCATTTACTGCAAAACAGATGGACATCCACAAAATGGAGGAAAATATGTTGAATTATTGCACTAACCAAATGTATTTCCAGCTTTCATTCACAAGTAAAGGAAGCTCAAGTCAAGCCAGCAGAAGGGAAGTGTCATAACCTGGAGCCCGGGGAATTCGTTTACATCAAAATCTTTAAAAGAAAAAGCAGTCTACAGCCAAGATTTGAAGGACCATACCAGGTCTTGCTGGCGACTAATACTGCAATCAAGGTAAAGGAAAGACCAACATGGATCCATGCGTCCCATTGCAAAAGGGCACCCAACCAGGAGGAAGGGAAGAAGGAACCAGAGGAACAGAAAAAGGAAGACTGAATAAGGAACTGTATGGACTATAGGGACTGATGGTGTTGGGCTTGACAGGGTTTTACTTTGCATTATTGATTACACCAGGGGTACAGACCCGCCACCGAAGGGAACTGCAAGTAAACGTATTTATGGCACTGAGTCATAAGTATGCTCAAGAAAGAAACTTGTCGAGTTGTTGGATATGTTCCCATGTACCTGTCCACTCCGAAGGGGGTATTCCCCTGAGATCTGTCCCCTTTAACGAATCAGAAATGGTAGAATGGTTTTTAGTGCAAAATAGGACAAACCTAACCAAGGTGTCAGAAACGAAGGATCTAACAGAATGGAGGTCAGCAGGGTATAAACTTACAGCCTTCCAGGGATGGTACCAGCCCAATTATAATAATAACCATCAGCCTCCCTTCCTAAGCATTACTCCCAGAATAGGAAATCCTGAAGGTATAATATGCCGAGTGAGTAATGAGACTAAAGGACCAGAAATGGGACGCAGCAAGTGTTCCCAAATGACTAAATGGCAAGCCACAACTAATCCCACTGAGAGAAAGATAGCAACCGTTGGCTGGACAACGGTCCATAACAAAGCCCCAGGTGAAGGGTGGGAAGGTGAGACCACTCGAGTAGGGATAGTGCGAAAGGACCAGGAGCTGACGTCCTATAATTGCACCTACTTTATTTGTGGCCATAAAGCCTACCCATGGTTACCAGCCAACTGGACAGGGTCCTGTTACTTAGAATATGTGGTACCCTTTATCAGATCAATAAGGACTCAAAGGGATGCCTATGGAAGTCATAGATTTAAACAGGATTTGACATGGCTAAATGGAATATTCAAGGTAATGATGCCACCCTATGGAATAGCATCGACCGAATGGCAGTTATGGGAACTGGCTAACTTAGTCGAATCAGTAGCCAACGCAACTTCCCAAGCCTTTGAAGGGGTGAATGATGAAATGGTAGCTATTCGAACAGTGGCTCTCCAAAATCGTATGGCCTTAGATTATCTCCTAGCCAAGGAGGGAGGGACATGCGCATTAATAGGTGAAGAATGCTGTACGTATATCCCAGATAAATCAGAAGGAATCGGCAGTCTCGCTGAATACATCAGGAAAAAGGTAATAGAGTATAAACAGACAGTTGGCCAGGACGGTATCACCTTGTGGGGTTGTGCATCGGGATGGTTGGGATCCCTAGGGAAATCTGTGGGACAGGGTTTGATCATATTCCTGCTGATAGTCTTCGCTTTCTATCTATTATTTGTCGTCGTTAAGTGTTGCTGTGCCAGGGTGGGAGAAACTATGTTACCTACCGAGACCACGGCTAGAGTTATGGTAGCAACAACTGCTGAAGGCTCTTGTGTGGAAATGGAAATGGAGAGACTGTACAAGATCAGAATGGATTAAGTTGTCCTTGTGAAGGACAAAATGGGGGAATGTGGAAATGTATTTTTATCTAAGCTGATACCATACGGTATTTTTGTGCCCTTTTTAATATATAACAAAATGGAGTCCTGGTCCTTCCAGAAATTTCTGCATAAAGCAGTCGGCTTGCATAAACAGCTAAACCTGGCTTGAAATGGCTGATAGCCACCAGACAACTAGGAGACAAGTCCTGCTGAAGACAAGTACCACCCATGGTGCACTGTTATTGTCTATATGACACCAGTTCCACTCCACCCCACCCTTTTCGAAGTACTTAAACCACCAGCCATTATCTCTTGTAGAGACCTCATGCATTTGATGCAAAAAGATACCTGACCTGGAAACTGGACCATCCTGACACAATGCAAGGCAGGTAATAGCTCATTACCACACTCTCATCGAGTAATGGCTGGCTGGCCAACTAATAACCCTGACAAAAGGAAATATCTGGAAACCATGTCAGGACAAGGATGTAGTAATTAACTCTTTTTCTGTATTCACCGACTGCGAGACAGAGCCAATACACAGGGAGAGGCCATAACTTGGGTTTTACTGTATAAATACCTCGTGAAACTGCACCATTAGAAAGGTGTTCACTTAGCCATTGACTGAGTGTGACCTTTCCCTTGCTAGCAAGTAAATTAAAGAAACTTCTGCCGGAGCTGAAAGTGTCTGAGTCGTTTATCGGATTTCGACAGTCTGGGCCACGATCGTGCAGCCCGGCGCTCCGTCGCGATGCCGGGCTGCGACCACGGCAGCCCCTAGACCCGGTGGCCCGGTGAAGGCCCATCAAATGGCCATGCCGAGCTCACAGCGGCCCTCCCTGTTACCGGACAGGGAGGGGCGTTGAAATGCGTCAGCGCTACGTGTAGAGGCCGCGTAGCGCTCTGCGATGCGCCCTGGTCGCGCCTCCAAACCCTGTGAGGGGCGGTAACCCCAATTCCGCTTCCGGGGCAGATTGTCCGGCCTCAGAAAGGTTACCGTCCCCAACCAGGACGGTACGCAATTTCGGCTCCCCCCGTTCCTCCTTTCAGTCAGCAGAGAAGGCCTGCAAGTTTGTCTGTTCCGAGATGGCTGTCATGCGCCAACCACCTTTACGCCAGCCGTGAACGTAACCTGCGACACCCTGAACGACCGTCTCTGCCCGCTTTACCCGTCGGCCCTGTTGACAGCAAGTCGCCGATATCAGGCTGGGTGTGGGGGCGCTCGATAATCGCAGCGTTCGTGTCAGCAGATGTTTTTGCCGACTGGCTGCGCGGCGTGCCAGGAGGGCAACCTGTTGACAGGCCTCAGATGTCAACATCTGGAGCAGGGACGCAGGGAAAGCTAAATGGGCACGGCCCGAGCACAGTCTGCTCATTGACTCAGCAATTGGCTGTGTTGACATCGTGCCCACAGCCCTGTTTTTTTCTTTCAACAGCTGCAAACCAAAAATGATTTTTGTGCTGTCTGATCGCTCTGTCCTCGGCCTCCTGCACTGTTCCAATGGAGCTCAGCATAAGCTCGAGGAACAGCACCTCATCTTTCGTTTAGGCACGTTACAGCCTTCTGGGCTCAACATTGAGTTCAACAACTTCAGACCATAACCAAGGAATAGACATTTTCCCGGACCGGACGTGCTGGTAATGGTTCTGCTGTTGTCATGTACACCTCCTCCAGGCCCAACCTTGCTTTACTTGTCCCATTACCGCCCCCTTTTGCCTTGCACCCTCATCCCTTTTGTAACCCTGCTCTCCAGCCTGTCACAGACCGTCCCGTGTGTACTTGCTCGTTGTGTGCTTTCTTAAAACCTCTAAAATCTCAAACGTCTTCCACCTTGGATGTTCCCTTTAAGCTGCGTGGCCTCGCAGAGCTCCGGGGGGGGGTCCCGAGCAGCCGGCTTTTGATTTGGGAAAGAAAAGGTGCACGTGCGGACTTTTGAATTTGCCGCGCAGCCTGTTAAAGGGGCCGCGCGGCTCAAACCAAAATTAAGGGGAACATGAAAGGTCATCGACCTGAAACGTTAACTCTGTTTCTCGCTCCACAGGTGCTGCATGGCCAAGCTTTCCAGCAGTTTTTGTTTTTTTATTTACGGTTTGCAGTACAGGGTATTTTGCTTTTGTTTCACATTGTGCTTTGGCCGGTGAGCCTCCCCTGTTGCTGGCCAAGTGTACGACTGCCGAGATTCACCAAGACAGCCGGGCAGGAAGATGCACGGCAAAGGCCAGCCAGCAGCAGTGCGCGCCAGAACATTTATGATTGGCGTGCGAAAGGTTTCAGGTTTACGGCACCAGTCAGCACCAGAGCGGGTGTTGTGCATTCAGCTCCCTATGTTCTGCTCCAGAAGTGTGCCTCAATGTCAACCGCACCCTTACTGTGCCAGTGCACTCTTTCAAATCCCCACACCAGCCATCCTTGAGTGAGACAACCAATTTAGTGCAGGATTACAGGGAGGTTGCTGCTGTACCAGAAACCAGTAAACAAACTAACGTCAGAACCAGGTAACAAACTAACAACAGAACCAGGTAACAAACTAATATCAGAACCTGGTAACAAACTAACATCAGAACCAGGTAACAAACTGACATCACAACCAGGTAACAAACTAACATCAGAACCAGGTAACAAACTAACGTCAGAACCAGGTTACAAACTAACATCAGAACCAGGCAACAAACTATCAGAACCAGGTAACAAACTAACAACAGAAACAAGTAACAAACTATCAGAACTAGGTAACAAACTAACATCAGAACCAGGTAACAAACTAACATCAAAACCAGGTAACAAATTAACATCAGAACCAGGTAACAAACTAACATCAGAAACAGGTAACAAACTATCAGAACCAGGTAACAAACTAACATCAGAACCAAATAACAAACTAACATCAGAACCAGGTAACAAACTAACATCAGAACCAGGTAACAAACTAACATCAGAACCAGTTAACAAACTAACATCAGAACCAGGTAACAAACTAACATCAGAACCAGTTAACAAACTAACATCAGAACCAGTTAACAAACTAACATCAGAACCTGGTAACAAACTAACATCAGAACCAGGTAACAAACTAACATCAGAACCTGGTAACAAACTAACATCAGAACCTGGTAACAAACTAACATCAGAACCAGTTAACAAACTAACATCAGAACCAGGTAACAAACTAACATCAGAATCTGGTAACAAACTAACATCAGAACCAAGGGCTAGAATTTCCCCTCCGATTGCTGGCGTCGGATCCTTAGCATTATTCCGGCGGTTGCGTCTTTTTACCCGAAGGAATACTGCTGGTGCACGCTCCCGTGGTTTTGGGTCCTCGATGTCGCCGGTGGCAAAGCCGAGCGATAGGTGACTGGAGTGGGCGGAGAAAACGGGAGAAAGCTCGGCGATCTCCTTACCTTTAGTAAGGAACGCAGAACCACTACAGAAAACGGCCGGGAAATCTTTTCTGCGCATGTGTGGTCATTCCCCCGTGATTTCGGGGTCAAGGGTGACCCTGCACATGCGCAGAGAAGAGTAGGACAGCACTAGACATCGTGAAGCTGCAGAGGTTAGTTGAGGGCAGTGAGAGAAGAGCTGTGAGAGGATTTTGTGAGGTATTTTGAAGAGTACATTGATTATATTCAGTATGTTTAAAATTATATCATAGTATGAAATAATATAATTAATAATATAACTAGTAATAATTATAATAATGGATCTTAAAATCTTAAAAAATAATAGTAATAATAATAAATAATTCATTAATTAAATTCAAATATATATACAAATAAATATCAACAAAATGGAAAATCGAGCCATGGAAGTGGAGAGGGAGTTAGGTGGGAGGAAGAGGGCCACTCGTTTCTCGGAGGAAGCCCAGGAGGCATTGCTGGGCGAAGTAGAGGTGCGTTGGAATCAGTTAACACGGGGTGGGCGAGGGAAACCATCACTCTTCGTGTAACAGTGATTATGGTGAGAGATCGTGGAGGCGGTGTCCTTCATTTCGCCCGTGATGCAGGGGCCGAATCAATGCTGCAAACGGTGGAATGACATCGTTGGGTATGCGAGAGTAAGTACGAACTTTTAGCATGCATTTACTCTTGAAGAGTGACACGTTTTATTATGTTGCAACGCTTGGTGTCATTTTTATTTCCCATTGTCGATCTCATTGTGTGAGTCCTTTGTATTTTCATGTGTTCATCATGCAACATTTGCGTGCTAACAAAACTTAAATCCTGCACTCGTTGACGAAAAGACTGCGGGATGGTTAATTGGGGATGTGCATGTATGTATGTATGTCTGTATGTATGTATGTATGTGTGTGTTCGGTATTAGTAGCTGTCAAATTAGTTCACAGATATTTTTTGTCCCCTTTGCAGAAAAAACTAGCCGGCAATAGGGCGGAGCTCCGCAAAATGGGCGGTGGTCCGCCGAAAACTATTCCTCTGACGGACCTCGAGGGACGGGGGCACATGGTCGCAGCGCCATGTGTGTTGGTGCCGAACCAGTTCTCCCGGAGGCTAAGTCTGCATAATCCCTGGACTGTACTGCGATCATGTAGTTCAATCTTTTGGCCATATAATGTAGAATGTAATATAATGCTGGGAGCAAGACATGTTGTTAGTTGTGACATGATTTATTGGTTGATCACACTCTGCCACTTGGAAAGCAAACAGTTTGGGACTCAAGTTTTGTTATGTCATGTACTCTCTCTATACTTTGCTTATGATAGTTTCATGCAATGATTCTCAGAAAAAAAGGTTTGTTCTCCACATAAGCCTGCGCAAAGTGAATTGCTCTGATGTTACCTCTGACCCCTCCCCTCCCCTGCCGCCGACCATTCATGTTATGTTTTTACAGTTGCCCAGGTGGAGCCGCCTGCCCCTCCCAGAGAGGAGTCATTGCAGGGAAGACCAAATGAAGAGGTGGTGGAAGATGCGGAGGAGATGGTGCTGCAGGAGCTGGAGGTGACCACTCCTCAAAGCGTTGTAATGGTGGTGGTGCAGGAGGGAGGGAGGAATGGCGGGACTTGAAGAGTCCTTTCTGCCGGCGGCCACCGGTTCCTCGGATTCCGGCCCGAGGAAGCGGGATCAAGCGGAATGCAATGGCGCACACCGCTCCCCCCCATGGTGAATCCGCGGTGGCTAATCCGCCAAAGTGGGAACGCCGCGCGACAGGCAGATGCGAGCCTGGACATGGTGGGACTGTCCAGGGTGAGCATCGACTTGATTCGAGAGCTCCTCCGGGCCATTGCTGGGTTGTCTGAAAACATCGCGGCTTTAGCAGCCCGTCAATCGGAGGACATGGCAGAGCTGATTGCCGCGGTGAGGGAGAACACCCAGACTGCCAATGCCAATGCTATGCAGCAATCGACAGTCCTGGGATATGGCACTGCACCCTAAGGTGCCACACCACCAATGGTGACAGCACCTGATCGTCGGGAGGAACCAGTTTCTTCCGACTTTGAAGATGGGTTCTCAGCACCTCCATCTGCTTCAGCACCCCCAAACATAGCGCTGCTATTGTCGCCCCCCCGCCCCGCGTCCTCAGCAGACACACTCGAGGTTCTGTGCTGGTGCACGATGTACTGTTCCCGACGTGAGCAGGGCCAGGGGTGTTGATAGTGGGAGGAGGAGGGTGTCAGGGGGGAGATTGGGGAGGAAAGGCGTTGGGAAAAGTGGCCGCAGGTAGAATTGTGGGAGGGTGCACGGACTTTTCAGTGGTGTTTATACTGTTGTTCATAATGGGTTTTTTTGCACAAATTTTCATTCAGAACAATGATGTTATTTTATTACATTGTTAAAGTTTAATACAAATTACAAGTTTTATATTACATTTTATTCAACTAAACCATTCTTGTATTGTGTCTCACTCACTTCTGGGAAGGGGAAAATATGTCCCATATGACAACTTTTAGGAAACACAACTTTAAATGTGTGATTGCCGGTGTCCCTTGTAAACTCAGACCTCATCTTGGATGATCCAGACCCAACTGGCTGGGGTTTTATTGAGTCTTGTGAACATCATGTGACTGGCTCAGCCTCTCTCAATGCAACAGCTCCACCAACCTGGGAGCATCCTCACAGGTGCATACATTGCAGTTGTCACGCCGGCTACAGTTGAATAGCCCCACGACCACAGTGTCAAGCCACGTGAAGAATGGTTACTTGGATGAGGCCCCGGTGCATGGACACAACCCCTCCCCCGCTACAGCCAGCATCAGTAAGGGGGGGGCGGCGTGGGGGAGAGAACATTTCCAGCAAATAATTCATTTTCAACAATGGGCTGACTCCAATGGCTTTTTCCTGAGTGGTGTTACATATGTTACAAAATCCCTTTCCTGACACCCACAAAATCAGCCCCTCGGGTACTGGTCAGTTGCTCCAGTCAAACAGACGTGAGACATCTGCGATTGAATTGGGTTTATTTTTTAAATAATGTTTCGATTGGGAGCGTCTGTTTGTGCGGAACCAGAAATACACCAGGCAGCATCGCTCAGCAAAGACCCTCAGTTCAGTGTGTCTGAATTCACGGCAGCGAGCGAGACCTGGCATGAGATCAGTAGCGAGGCATCATTCCTCGCCAACCTGCATTCCTCAGTTTAAAAAAAAAAGTTCAAGCAGTAAAATGAACCACTCCTCTCCCTCTTCCCATCCCACTCACACGTGTAATCGCGAATAAAATATTTCATTGCCGGTGATTGCTGTGACTGGCTTTAATTAGATCAGCCCAGGCCGAGTTCGAAGTACTTCAGAAATGACTTTATCGTCTTTGAAATGTGATAATAAATGCAGATTTTCTTTCTAAAGGCTATCGAGCTGTAATGCGTCCCGAGCTGAAAATGTTTGCGTCAGCCTCTGCAAATGCTGCTTCCTCTCCATGCAAACTGCTCCAGTAACTGGAGTTGGCCCAGGAGCTTGATGGAAGTTCAACTCATGATGTTGATGGAACAAATGCTGAAGTTGCTCCTCGTCGGTCTAATTCAAAAATCTCTGGTGGGATGTAATGGGGAGCAAACGTTGTTGGGGAGGTGGGGGGTATCTCCCCAGACTGTTATATCCCCTGATAGTGAGATTGAAAAGGGGGGGGGGGGCAGCCTATTTTCTTCGCTGGACTACTGCTTTTCCTTGGAGTTCTGATCCACAGCACCCCTCCAGCACCTCACCCAAGTGGCTATCCCTTTAAGACAAGCCAAATTTTGTCTATTTGGCTACAAATCAAATTTACGTCATGGAAGGAGGCCATCTCGGCCCACTGTGTCTGGGCAGGCCGACCAAGAACTATCCAGCCTAATCCCAGTTTCCAGCTCTTGCCTCTATGGGTGTACTGCAGCCGAGCCTGATTAGGTGATCCAACACTACAGCAATACATTATAGAAGAAAGTCTTTGGTCTCTTGGTGCTGAAGCGTGGCTTGTGCTGGCGACAAAGAGGGGAATTGATCGTGGAACCATGGAACAGGGAATGGGGGGGCTCCCCCTCCGGGTCAGGGAATGGGCCCCACCCCCCGCCGCCCCCGTCCGGGTCAGGGAATTTGGAGATCCCCCTCCGGGTCAGGGAATGGGGAGATCCCCCTGTGGGCCTTCACCCATTCCTTGACCCCTGGGACGACCTGCTGACCCTCACTGTCTGGGCTCAAACAGTGTTGCGACTGCCGCTCCTCAGGATGGAGAAGTCCAAGGACGAGACCATTGCCGACATGAAGGAGAGAGAGGTAATGATCGAGATTGTTTCGGCGCTCACAGCGGATTGGGCTCGATATTGGCCTTTGACCTATGGTGCCCGATTTAAAGGGAGCCTTACTCTGCTGTACCCGTGCTGTACCTGCCCTGGGAGTGTTTGATGGGACAATGTAGAGGGAGCTTTACTCTGTATCTAACCCCGTGCTGTATCTGCCCTGGCAATGTTTGATGGGACAGTGCAGAGGGAGCTTTACTCTGTATCTAACCCCGTGCTGTATCTGACCTGGGAGTGTTTGATGGGACAGTGTCGAGGGAGCTTTACTCTGTATCTAACCCGTGCTGTACCTGCCCTGGGAGTGTTTGATGGGACAGTGTAGAGGGAGCTTTATTCTGTATCGAACCTCTTGCTGGACCTGCCCTGGGAGTGTTTCATGGGACAGTGCAGAGGGAGCTTTACTCTGTATCTAACCCGTGCTGTACCTGCCCTGGGAGTGTTTGATGGGACAGTGTAGATGGAGCTTTACTCTGTATCTAACCCCGTGCTGTACCTGCCCTGGGAGTGTTTGATGGGACAATGTAGAGGGAGCTTTACTCTGTATCGAACCCCGTGCTGCACCTGCCCTGGGAGTGTTTGATGGGACAGTGAAGAGGGAGCTTTACTCTGTATCTAACCCGTGCTGTACCTGCCCTGGGAGTGTTTGATGGGACAATGTAGAGGGAGCTTTCCTCTGTATCTAACCTCGTGCTGTACCTGCCCTGGGAGTGTTTGATGGGACAGTGTAGAGGGAGCTTTACTCTGTATCCAACCCCCTATCCCTGCCCTGGGAGTGTTTGATGGGACAGTGTAGAGGGAGCTTTACTCTGTATCTAACCCGTGCTGTACCTGCCCTGGGAGTGTTTGATGGGACAGTGTAGAGGGAGCTTTACTCTGTATCTAACCCCGTGCTGTATCTGCCCTGGCAATGTTTGATGGGACAGTGTCGAGGGAGCTTTACTCTGTATCTAACCCGTGCTGTACCTGCCCTGGGAGTGTTTGATGGGACAGTGTCGAGGGAGCTTTATTCTGTATCGAACCTCTTGCTGGACCTGCCCTGGGAGTGTTTCATGGGACAGTGTAGAGGGAGCTTTACTCTGTATCTAACCCGTGCTGTACCTGCCCTGGGAGTGTTTGATGGGACAGTGTAGAGGGAACTTTACTCTGTATCTAACCCCGTGCTGTACTTGACCTGGGAATGTTTCATGGGAGAGTGTAGAGGGAGCTTTACTCTGTATCTAACCCCCTGTACCTGCCCTGGGAATGTTTGATGGGACAGTGTAGAGGGAGCTTTACTACGCATCTAACCCCGTGCTGTAACTGCCCTGGGAGTGTTTGATGGGACAATGTAGAGGGAGCTTTCCTCTGTATCTAACCTTGTGCTGTACCTGCCCTGGGAGTGTTTGATGGGACAGTGTAGATGGAGCTTTACTCTGTATCTAACCCGTGCTGTACCTGCCCTGGGAGTGTTTGATGGGACAATGTAGAGGGAGCTTTCCTCTGTATCTAACCTTGTGCTGTACCTGCCCTGGGAGTGTTTGATGGGACAGTGTAGAGGGAGCTTTACTCTGTATCTAACCCGTGCTGTACCTGCCCTGGGAGTGTTTGATGGCGCAGTGTAGAGGGAGCTTTACTCTGTCGCTAACCCCGTGCTGTACTTGACCTGGGAGTGTTTCATGGGACAGTTTAGAGGGAGCTTTACTCTGTATCTAACCCTGTGCTGTACCTGCCCTGGAAGTGTTTGATGGGGCAGTGTACAGGGAGTTTTATTCTGTATCTAACCCATGTTGTACCTGCCCTGGGAGTGTTTGATGGGACAGTGTAGAGGGAGCTTTACTCTGTATCTAACCCCCTGTACCTGACCTGGGAGTGTTTGATGGGACAGTGTCGAGGGAGCTTTACTATGCATCTAACCCCGTGCTATAACTGCCCTGGGAGTGTTTGATCGGACAATGTAGAGGGAGCTTTACTCTGTATCTAACCGCCTGTACCTGCCCTGGGAGTGTTTGATGGGACAATGTAGTGGGAGCTTTACTCTGTATCGAACCCCGTGCTGTATCTGCCCTAGGAGTGCTTGATGGGATAGTGTAGAGGGAGCTTTACTCTGTATCTAACCCGTGCTGTACCTGCCCTGGGAGTGTTTGATGGGATAGTGTAGAGGGAGCTTTACTCTGTATCTCACCCGTGCTGTACCTGCCCTGGGAGTGTTTGATGGGACAATGTAAATGGAGCTTTACTCTGTATCTAACCCCGTGCTGTACCTGCCCTGGGAGTGTTTGATGGGACAGTGTCGAGGGAGCTTTGCTCTGTATCGAACCCCGTGCTGCACCTGCCCTGGGAGTGTTTGATGGGATAGTGCAGAGGGAGCTTTACTCTGTATCTAACCCCGTGCTGTACCTGCCCTGGGAGTGTTTGATGGGACAGTGCAGAGGGAGCTTTACTCTGTATCGAACCTCGTGCTGTACCTGCCCTGGAAGTGTTTGATGGGATAGTGTAGAGGGAGCTTTACTCTGTATCTCACCCGTGCTGTACCTGCTGAGAGTGTTTGATGGGACAGTGTAGATGGAGCTTTACTCTGTATCTAACTCCGTGCTGTAACTGCCCTGGGAGTGTTTGATGGGACAGTGTAGAGGGAGCTTTACTCTGTATCTAACCCCCTGCACCTGCCCTGGGAGTGTTTGATGGGACAGTGTAGAGGGAGCTTCACTGTATATTTAACCCCGTGCTGTAACTGCCCTGGGAGTGTTTGATGGGATAGTGTAAAGGGAGCTTTACTCTGTATCTTACCCGTGCTGTACCTGCCCTGGGAGTGTTTGATGGGACAGTGTACAGGGAACTTTACTCTGTATCTAACCCCGTGCTGTGTCTGCCCTGGGAGTGTTTGATGGGACAGTGGAGAGGGAACTTTACTCTGTATCTAACCCCGTGCTGTACCTGCCCTGGGAGTGTTTGATGGGATAGTGTAGAGGGAGCTTTACTCTGTATCTAACCCCCTGTACCTGCCCTGGGAGTGTTTGATGGGACAGTGCAGAGGGAGCTTTTCTCTGTATCTAACTACCTGGACCTGCCCTGGGAGTGTTTGTTGGGACAGTGTAGAGGGAGCTTTACTCTGTATCTAACCCCCTGTACCTGCCCTGGGAGTGTTTGATGGGACAGTGCAGAGGGAGCTTTACTCTGTATCTAACCCCCTGTACCTGCCCTGGGAGTGTTTGATGGGACAGTGTAGAGGGAGCTTTACTCTGTATCTAACCCCCTGTACCTGCCCTGGGAGTGTTTGATGGGACATTGTAGAGGGAGCTTTACTCTGTATCTAACCCCCTGTACCTGCCCTGGGAGTATTTGATGGGACAGTGTCGAGGGAGCTTTACTCTGTATCTAACCCGTGCTGTACCTGCCCTGGGAGTGTTTGATGGGACAGTGTAGAGGGAGCTTTACTCTGTATCTAACCCCCTGTACCTGCACTGGGAGTGTTTGATGGGACAGTGTAGAGGGAGCTTTACTCTGTATCTAACCCCGTGCTGTGTCTGCCCTGGGAGTGTTTGATGGGACAGTGGAGAGGGAGCTTTACTCTGTATCTAACCCGTGCTGTACCTGCCCTGGGAGTGTTTGATGGGATAATGGAGAGGGAGCTTTACTCTGTATCTAACCCCCTGTACCTGCCCTGGGAGTGTTTGATGGGACAGTGTAGAGGGAGCTTTACTCTGTATCTAACCCCCTGTACCTGCCCTGGGAGTGTTTGATGGGACAGTGTAGAGGAAGCTTTACTCTGTATCTAACCCCCTGTACCTGCCCTGGGAGTGTTTGATGGGACATTGTAGAGGGAGCTTTATTCTGTATCTAACACCCTGTACCTGCCCTGGGAGTGTTTGATGGGACAGTGTAGAGGGAGCTTTAGTCTGTATAAACCCCCTGTACCTGCCCTGGGAGTGTTTGATGGGACAGTGTAGTGGGAGCTTTACTCTGTATCTAACCCCGTGCTGTATCTGCCCTGGGAGTGCTTGATGGGATAGTGTAGAGGGAGCTTTACTCTGTATCTAACCCGTGCTGTACCTGCCCTGGGAGTGATTGATGGGACAGTGTAGAGGGAGCTTTACTCTGTATCTAACCCATGTTGTACCTGCCCTGGGAGTGTTTGATGGGACAGTGTAGAGAGAGCTTTACTCTGTATCTAACCCACTGTACCTGCCCTGGGAGTGTTTGATGGGACAGTGTAGTGGGAGCTTTACTCTGTATCTAACCCGTGCTGTACCTGCCCTGGGAGTGTTTGATGGCGCAGTGTAGAGGGAACTTTACTCTGTATCTAACCCCGTGCTGTACTTGACCTGGGAGTGTTTCATGGGACAGTGTAGAGGGAGCTTTACTCTGTATCTAACCCTGTGCTGCACCTGCCCTGGGAGTGTTTGATGGGGCAGTGTAGAGGGAGCTTTACTCTGTATCTAACCACCTGTACCTGCCCTGGGAGTGTTTGATGGGACAGTGTAGAGGGAGCTTTACTCTGTATCTAACCCCGTGCTGTACCTGCCCTGTGAGTGTTTGATGGGACAGTGTAGATGAAGTTTTACTCTGTATCTAACCCCGTGCTGTCCCTGCCCTGGGAGTGTTTGATGGGACAGTGTAGAGGGAGCTTTACTCTATATCTAACCCACTGTACCTGCCCTGGGAGTGTTTGATGGGACAGTGTCGAGGGAGCTTCACTCTGTATCAAACCCCCTGTACCTGCGCTGGGAGTGTTTGATGTGACAGTATAGAGGGAGCTTTACTCTGTATCTAATGCCGTCCTGTAACTGCCCTGGAAGCGTTTCTTGGGACAGTGTCGAGGGAGCTTTCCTCTGTATCTAACCCCCTGTACCTGCCCTGGGAGTGCTTGATGGGACAGTGTAGAGGGAGCTTTACTCTGTATCAAACCCCCTGTACCTGCGCTGGGAGTGTTTGATGTGACAGTGTAGAGGGAGCTTTACTCTGTATCTAATGCCGTCCTGTAACTGCCCTGGGAGCGTTTGTTGGGACAGTGTCGAGGGAGCTTTCCTCTGTATCTAACCCCCTGTACCTGCCCTGGGAGTGTTTGATGGGACAGCGTAGAGGGAGCTTTACTCTGTCTCGAACCTCGTGCTGTACCTGCCCTGGGATTGTTTGATGGGACAGTGTAGATTGAGCTTCACTCTGTATCTAAACCCATGCTGTAACTGCCCTGGGAGTGTTTGATGGGACAGTGTAGAGGGAGCTTTACTCTGTATCTAACCCCGTGCTGTGTCTGCCCTGGGAGTGTTTGATGGGACATTGTAGAGGGAGCTTTACTCTGTATCTAACCCCGTGCTGTACGTGGCCTGGGAGTGTTTGATGGGGCAGTGTAGAGGGAGTTTTATTCTGCATCTAACCCATGCTGTACCTGCCCTGGGAGTGTTTGATGGCACAGTGTAGAGGGAACTTTACTCTGTATCTAAAAGTTGTTAAAAGTTGTAATGACTTTTTTTTTTAAAGCCTTTGTGGGTCTCTCGAGGTGCAGGCTGGGGGAGTACACTCTCATTGTCCTTGGTGTAAAATCTTGGTACAAAAGCTTCTAGCTCAGTAAGAGGATTTATTTTTAGATAAAGAGTGGCAGTACAATATTTGAATTGGGATTTTGAGATATTTCAGGTGATCTCCTTGATCAACATTTTGGGTGTATTGGAAAAATCTTGGGTTTGGAAGCCTTTTAATAAGATTAGAAAACAAGTACTTTACATTCTGTGACCTGTGAATCACTATAAGCATAAATGAGAAGTCCGTGTAACACACAGATTCGTCCAGTTCAGAAGCCCACACAAATGGAGGTTTGTCCATGACCTACGAGCTGTGAATGAATCTACTATATTCTCACAATGCTTAAAGGATGTGGAATGAAGTATCCCGGAATGCTTTCCAGAGTCTTAAGCAGTCCCTCACTTCAGCACCAGCCTTGGGAATTACCAGATTACACTAAGCTATTCAACTTATTTGTGCATCACAAGTCGGGTTTTGCACAATCTGTTTTGACTCAGTTACATGGGGACAGGCAGCGACCGGTAGCATATTTCAGTACCCAACTCGACCCAGTGGCACGCGGACTACCAGGATGTCTTCCTTCGTTGGCAGCAGCTTATTATGCTATGCAACAGGCTCAGACAATAACTCTAAATCATCAGACCATTTTGTATATCCCACACTCTGTCGAGATTTTACTTACTAAATGTGCTACCCAACACCTAACCTCCGCAAGAACCACTAAATACGAGGTCGAACTGTTATCAAATCCGAACCTTATCATCAAAAGATGCACTACCTTAAATCCAGCCACTCTACTCCCCACGGAAGAAGACGGCGAACCCCATTCATGTGAAATGGTAACCGAATTAGTGACTAAACCACGTATCAATCTAACAGATGTACCAATGTGTAACCCTGATCTAGTGTACTATGTTGACGGATCAGCCCTACGAAATGATAGGGGCCAACCTAGAGCGGCTTATGCAATTGTAACTCAGTTTAATGTTGTCGAAACAGCCTCTCTTCCAGACTCCTTTTCAGCCCAACAAGCCGAATTGTTTGCGTTAACTCGAGACTGTATTCTGGCTGAAGGACACACAGTTAATATCTACACTGACTCCAGGTATGCTTTTGGGGTATCACATGACTATGGACAAATTTGGAAGATTCGCGGGTACCTGACTTCTTCAGGAACCACGATCAAAAATGCAGAACAAGTGGAAAATCTCCTGCGAGCCATTCAGTGCCCCTTGAAACTTGCCATTATCAAATGCCAAGCACATACAGGCCAGTCGAATGAGGTGGCACTTGGGAATGCCAGAGCTGATAATGCGGCTAAGTCAGCAGCTCTGTCAAAAGGGGGGATGCAGGTGTCATTGTTCCCACTAAGGAAAGATAATTGCTCAGACCCGCCACCCACTATTAATGACGTGCTGATCTTTCAGACACAGGCCAGTATGGAGGAGGTGGTGACCTGGACGAAGGATCAATGTTATAAAAATCCAGAAGGAATATGGGTTCACCATGATGGCCGCGTGGTGGCCCCCAGATCCTTACTTCCATGGATTGCCCGATGTGTTCATACATTCACACATGCGGGCAAAGGGGGATTGGCAGATTATATTTTGGCAACTTGGTATGCACCAGGTATTTCGGCTATTGCAAAACAAATCTGTGAAAATTGTGTTACCTGTCAGACAATGAATCCGGGTAAGACGGAAAAAGTAGAATCTGCCTCCCACCCAAATCCAGTCGGGCCTTTTGTACATTTACAAATAGATTTTATTGAATTACCTATGTGTATGGGATTTAAGCATGTATTAGTTATTGTAGATGTGTTCTCTAGATGG
Source organism: Pristiophorus japonicus (assembly GCF_044704955.1). NCBI lineage: Eukaryota > Metazoa > Chordata > Chondrichthyes > Pristiophoridae > Pristiophorus > Pristiophorus japonicus. The sequence continues at coordinate 28,442,907 of NC_092010.1, read as the reverse complement.
ATTGAAGCCTTTCCATGTAAAAAGGCCGATGCCACTACTGTTGCTAAATGTTTGTTAAAAGAAATCGTACCGCGCTTCGGAATCCCTGCTAAGCTTTCTCGTGATAACGGGTCACGTTTCACGGGAACTGTTATAAGAGAAATGTGTAAAGCTTTACAGATTAATCAACGTTTTCATTGCAGTTATCATCCACAATCAGCTGGACTTGTTGAAAGATATAATGGAATGCTTAAAAATAAGCTGGCAAAACTATGCAATGACACTGGACTGAAATGGACAGAACTGCTGCCCTTAGCTTTGATGGTAATGCGATCTGCAACCAACAGAACAACAGGCCTGTCACCGCATGAGATAGTTATGGGACGTCCCCAACGACTACCTTTTACAGCACCATTTACTGCAAAACAGATGGACATCCACAAAATGGAGGAAAATATGTTGAATTATTGTATTGCACTAACCAAATGTATTTCCAGCTTTCATTCACAGGTAAAGGAAGCCCAAGTCAAGCCAGCAGAAGGGAAGTGTCATAACCTGGAGCTAGGGGAATTCGTTTACATCAAGATTTTTAAAAGAAAAAGCAGTCTACAGCCAAGATTCGAAGGACCATACCGGGTCTTGCTGGCGACCAAGACTGCAATCAAGGTAAAGGAAAGACCAACATGGATCCATGCATCCCATTGCAAACGGGCACCCGACCAGGAGGAAGGGACGAAGGAATCAGAGGAACAGAAAAAGGAAGACTGAATAAGGAACTGTATGGACTATGGGGACTGATGGTGCTGGGCTTGACAGGGTTTTACTTTGCATTATTGATAACACCAGGGGTACAGACCCGCCACCGAAGGGAATTGCACGTAAACGTATTTATGGCACTGAGTCATAGGTATGCTCAAGAAAGAAACTTGTCGAGTTGTTGGATATGTTCCCATGTACCTGTCCACTCCAGGGGGGGTATTCCCTTGAGATCTGTCCCCTTTAACGAATCAGAAATGGTAGAATGGTTGACAGTGCAAAATAGAACAAAACTAACTAAGGGGCCAGAAACGAAGGAGCAAACAGAATGGAGGTCAGCAGGGTATAAACTTATAGCCTTCCAGGGATGGTACCAGCCCAATTATAATAATAACCATCAGCCTCCCTTCCTAAGCATTAGTCCCAGAATAGGAAATCCTGAAGGTATAATATGCCCAGTGAGTAATGAGACGAAAGGACCAGGAGCTGACGTCCTATAATTGCACCTACTTTATTTGTGGCCAGAAAGCCTACCCATGGTTACCAGCCAACTGGACAGGGTCCTGTTACTTAGGATATGTGGTACCCCTTATCAGATCAGTAAAGACTCAAAGGGAGGCCTATGGAAGTCACAGATTTAAACGGGATTTGACGTGGCTAAACGGAATATTCAAGGTAATGGTGCCACCCTATGGAATAGCATCGACCGAATGGCAGTTACGGGAACTGGCTAACTTAGTCGAATCAGTAGCCAACGCAACTTCCCAAGCCTTTGAAGGGATAAATGACGAAATGGTAGCTATTCGAACAGTGGCTCTCCAAAATCGTATGGCCTGAGATTATCTCCTAGCCAAGGAGGGAGGAACATGCGCATTAATAGGTGAAGAATGCTGTACGTCTATCCCAGATAAATCAGAAGATATCGGCAGTCTCGCTGAAAACATCAGGAAAAAGGTAATAGAGTATAAACAGACAGTTGGCCAGGACGGTATCACCTTGTGGGGTTGGGCATCGGGATGGTTGTGAGCCCTGGGGAAATCTGTGGTACAGGGTTTGATCATATTCCTGCTGATAGTCTTCGCCCTGTATCTATTATTTGTCGTCGTTAAGTGTTACTGTGCCAGGGTGGGAGAAACTATGTGACCGACCGAGACCACGGCTAGAGTTATGGTAGCAACAACTGCTGAAGGTTCTTGTGTGGATATGGAAATGGAGAGACTGTACAAGATCAGAATGGATTAAGTTGTCCTTGCGAAGGACAAAATGGGGGAATGTGGAAATGTATTTTTATCTCAGCTGATACCACACGGTATTTGTGTGCCCTTTGCAATATATATCAAAATGGAGTCCTGGCCCTTCCAGAACTTTCTGCAGTTTAGCAGTCAGCTTGCGTAAACAGCTAAACCTGGTTTGAGATGGCTGATGGCCATCAGACAGCTAGGAGACAAGTCATGCTGAGACAAGTACCCCCCCATGGTGCTCTCCTATTGTCTACACCACACCAGTTCCATGTCACCCCACCTTTCCTATGTACTCGATTCCACCAGCCACTATCTCTTGTCGAGACCTCATCCATTTGATGTAAACGATAAACTGACCAGGAAATTGAACTATCCTGACACAATACAAGACAGGTGATAGCCCATTAACTATGACTCATGGAGTAATGGCCGGCTGGCCAACTGATAACCCTGACAAAAGGAAATATCTGTAAACCATGTCAGGACCAGAATATAATAATTAACTCTTTATCTGTATTCACTGACTGTGAGACAGAGCAATACACAGGGAGAGGCCATAACTTGGGTTTCACTGTATAAATATCTTGTTAAACTGAACCATTTCGGAGGTGTTCACTTAGCCCTTGACTGAGTGTAACCTACCCCTTGCGAGCAAGTAAATTAAAGAAACTTCTACCGGAGCTGTAAGTGTTGGAGTCATTCTTTTCAGAGGTCGAGATTTCGACAAGAGGGAGCTTTATTGTGTATCTCACCCCCTGTAACTGCCCTGGGAGTGTTTGATGGGACAGTGTAGAGGGAGATTTACTCTGTATCTAATCCCTTGCTGTACCTGCCCTGGGAGTGTTTGATGGGATAGTGCAGTCGGAGCTTTACTCTGAATCTAACCCTCTGTCCCTGCCCATTGGATTGTTTGATGGGACAGTGTAGAGGGAGCTTTACTCTGTATCTAACCCCCTTTACCTGCCCTGGGAGTGTTTGATGGGACAGTGTAGAGGGAGCTTTACTCTGTATCTAACCCCGTCCTGTAACTGCAATGGGAGTGTTTGTTGGGACAGTGTAGAGGGAGCTTTCCTCTGTATCTAACCCCCTGTACCTGCCCTGGGAGTGTTTGATGGGACAGTGTAGAGGGAGCTTTACTGTGTATCTAACCCGTGCTGTACCTGCCCTGGGATTGTTTGATGGGACAATGTCGACTGAGCTTTACTCTGTATCTAACCCCATGCTGTAACTGCCCTGGGAGTGTTTGATGGGACAGTGTGGAGGGAGCTTTACTCTGTATCGAACCCCCTGTACCTGCGCTGGGAGTGTTTGATGGGACAGTGCAGAGGGAGCTTTACTCTGTATCTAACCCCGTGCTGTGTCTGCCCTGGGAGTGTTTGATGGGACAGTGTAGATGGAACTTTACTCTGTATCTAACCCCGTGCTGTACCTGCCCTGTTAGTGTTTGATGGGGCAGTGTAGAGGGAGTTTTACTCTCTTTCTAACCCCGTGCTGTACCTGGCCTGGGAGTGTTTGATGGGGCAGTGTAGAGGGAGTTTTATTCTGCATCTAACCCATGCTGTACCTGCCCTGGGAGTGTTTGATGGGACGGTGTAGAGGGACCTTTACTCTGTATCTAACCTGTGCTGTACCTGCCCTGGGAGTGTTTGATGGGACAGTGCAGAGGGAGCTTTACTCTGTATCTAACCCTTGCTGTACCTGCCCTGGGAGTGTTTGATGGGACAGTGTAGTGGGAGCTTTACTCTGTATCTAACCCCGTGCTGTATCTGCCCTGGGAGGGTTTGATGGGATAGTGTAGAGGGAGCTTTACTCTGCATCTAACCCGTGCTGCACCTGCCCTGGGAGTGTTTGATGGCACAGTGTCGAGGGAACTTTACTCTGTATCTAACCCTGTGCTGTACCTGCCCTGGGAGTGTTTGATGGGACAATGTAGATGGAGCTTTAATCTGTATCTAACCCTGTGCTGTACCTGCCGTGGGAGTGTTTGATGGGATAGTGTAGAGGGACCTTTACTCTGTATCTAACCCCCTGTACCTGCCCTGGGAGTGTTTGATGGGACAGTGTAGAGGGAGCTTTACTCTGTATCTAACCCGTGCTGTACCTGCCCTGGGATTGTTTGATGGGACAGTGTAGATTGAGCTTCACTCTGTATCTAACCCCATGCTGTAACTGCCCTGGGAGTGTTTGATGGGACAGTGTAGAGGGAGCTTTACTCTGTATCGAACCCCGTGCTGTACGTGGCCTGGGAGTGTTTGATGGGGCAGTGTAGAGGGAGTTTTATTCTGCATCTAACCCTGTGCTGTACTTGACCTGGGAGTGTTTGATGGGGCAGTGCACAGGGAGTTTTATTCTGTATCTAACCCCGTGCTGTAACTGCCCTTGGAGTGTTTGATGGGACAATGTAGAGGGAGCTTTACTCTGTATCTAACCCCGTGCTGTAACTGCCCTGGGAGTGTTTGATGGGACAGCGTAGAGGGAGCTTTACTCAGTATCGAACCTCGTGCTGTACCTGCCCTGGGAGTGTTTGATGGGACAATGTAGATGGAGCTTTACTCTGTATCTAACCCCGTGCTGTACCTGCCCTGGGAGTGTTTGTTGGGACAGTGTAGAGGGAGCTTTACTCTGTATCGAACCCCGTGCTGTATCTGCCCTGCGAGTATTTGATGGGATAGTGTAGAGGAAGCTTTACTCTGCATCTAACCCGTGCTGTACCTGCCCTGGGAGTGTTTGATGGCGCAGTGTAGAGGGAGCTTTACTCTGTATCTAACCCTGTGCTGTACATGCCCTGGGAGTGTTTGATGGGACAGCGTAGAGGGAGCTTTACTCTGTCTCGAACCTCGTGCTGTACCTGCCCTGGGAGTGTTGATGGGATAGTGTAGAGGGAGCTTTACTCTGTATCTAACCCGTGCTGTACCTGCCCTGGGAGTGTTTGATGGGACAATGTAGATGGAGCTTTACTCTGTCTCTAACCCCGTGCTGTACTTGCCCTGGGAGTGTTTGATGGGACAGTGTAGAGGGAGCTTTGCTCTGTATCGAACCCCGTGCTGCACCTGCCCTGGGAGTGTTTGATGGGATAGTGCAGAGGGAGCTTTACTCTGTATCTAATCCCATGCTGTACCTGCCCTGGGAGTGTTTGATGGGACAGTGGAGAGGGAGCTTTACTCTGTATCTAACCCCCTGTACCTGCCCTGGGAGTGTTTGGTGGGACAGTGCAGAGGGAGCTTTACTCTGTATCTAACCCCGTGCTTACCTGCCCTGGGAGTGTTTGATGGGATAGTGTAGAGGGACCTTTACACTGTATCTAACCCCCTGTACCTGCCCTGGGAGTGTTGATGGGACAGTGCAGAGGGAGCTTTACTCTTTATCTCACCCATTGTACAGTGTAGAGGGAGCTTTACTCTGTATCTAACCGCCTGTACCTGCCCTGGGAGTGTTTGATGGGACAGTGTAGAGGGAGCTTTACTCTGTATCTAACCGCCTGTACCTGCCCTGGGAGTGTTTGATGGGACAGTGTAGAGGGAGCTTTACTCTGTATCTAACCCCCTGTACCTGCCGTGGGAGTGTTTGATGGGACAGTGTAGAGGGAGCTTTACTCTGTATCGAACCCCTTGCTGTAACTGCCCTGGGAGTGATTGTTGGGACAATGTTGAGGGAGCTTTACTCTGTATCTAACCCCGTGCTGTGTCTGCCCTGGGAGTGTTTGATGGGACAGTGTAGAGGGAACTTTACTCTGTATCTAACCCCGTGCTGTACCTGCCCTGGGAGTGTTTGATGGGATAGTGTGGAGGGAGCTTTACTCTGTATCGAACCCATTGTACAGTGTAGAGGGAGCTTTACTCTGTATCTAACCCCCTGTACCTGCCCTGGGAGTGTTTGATGGGACAGTGTAGAGGGAGCTTTACTCTGTATCTAACCCCCTGTACCTGCCGTGGGAGTGTTTGATGGGACAGTGTAGAGGGAGCTTTACTCTGTATCTAACCCCGTGCTGTGTCTGCCCTGGGAGTGTTTGATGGGACAGTGTAGAGGGAACTTTACTCTGTATCTAACCCCGTGCTGTACCTGCCCTGGGAGTGTTTGATGGGATAGTGTGGAGGGAGCTTTACTCTGTATCTAACCCATTGTACAGTGTAGAGGGAGCTTTACTCTGTATCTAACCCCCTGTACCTGCCCTGGGAGTGTTTGATGGGACAGTGTAGAGGGAGCTTTACTCTGTATCTAACCCCCTGTACCTGCCCTGGGAGTGTTTGATGGGACAGTGTAGAGGGAGCTTTACTCTGTATCTAACCCGTGCAGTAACTGCTCTGGGAGTGTTTGATGGGACAGTGTAGAGGGAGCTTTACTCTGTATCTAATCCGTGCTGTATCTGCCCTGGGAGAGTTTGATTGGACAGTGTAGAGGGAGCTTTGCTCTGTATCGAACCCCGTGCTGCACCTGCCCTGGGAGTGTTTGATGGGATAGTGCAGAGGGAGCTTTACTCTGTAACTAATCCCGTGCTGTACCTGCCCTGGGAGTGTTTGATTGGACAGTGTAGAGGGAGCTTTACTCTGTATCTAACCCCGTGCTTACCTGCCGTGGGTGTGTTTGATGGGATAGTGTAGAGGGACCTTTACTCTGTATCTAACCCCCTGTACCTGCCCTGGGAGTGTTTGATGGGACAGTGTAGAGGGAGCTTTACTCTGCATCTAACCCGTGCTGTACCTGCCTGGGATTGTTTGATGGGACAGTGTAGATTGAGCTTCACTCTGTATCTAAACCCATGCTGTAACTGCCCTGGGAGTGTTTGATGGGACAGTGTAAAGGGAGCTTTACTCTGTATCTAACCACCTGTACCTGCCCTGGGAGTGTTTGATGGGACAGTGCAGAGGGAGCTTTACTCTGTATCTAACCCCCTGTACCTGCCCTGGGAATGTTTGATGGGACAGTGTAGAGGGAGCTTTACTCTGTATCGAACCCCGTGCTGCACCTGCCCTGGGAGAGTTTGATTGGACAGTGTAGAGGGAGCTTTGCTCTGTATCGAACCCCGTGCTGCACCTGCCCTGGGAGTGTTTAATGGGATAGTGCAGAGGGAGCTTTACTCTGGAACTAATCCCGTGCTGTACCTGCCCTGGGAGTGTTTGATGGGACAGTGTAGAGGGAGCTTTACTCTGTATCTAACCCCCTGTACCTGCCCTGGGAGTGTGTGATTGGACAGTGTAGAGGGAGCTTTACTCTGTATCTAACCCCGTGCTTACCTGCCGTGGGAGTGTTTGATGGGATAGTGTAGAGGGACCTTTACTCTGTATCTAACCCCCTGTACCTGCCCTGGGAGTGTTTGATGGGACAGTGTAGAGGGAGCTTTACTCTGTATCTAACCCGTGCTGTACCTGCCCTGGGATTGTTTGATGGGACAGTGTAGATTGAGCTTCACTCTGTATCTAAACCCATGCTGTAACTGCCCTGGGAGTGTTTGATGGGACAGTGTAGAGGGAGCTTTACTCTGTATCTAACCCCGTGCAGTGTCTGCCCTGGGAGTGTTTGATGGGACAGTGTAGAGGGAGCTTTACTCTGTATCTAACCCCGTGCTGTACGTGGCCTGGGAGTGTTTGATGGGGCAGTGTAGAGGGAGTTTTATTCTGCATCTAACCCATGCTGTACCTGCCCTGGGAGTGTTTGATGGCGCAGTGTAGAGGGAACTTTACTCTGTATCTAACCCCGTGCTGTACTTGACCTGGGAGTGTTTCATGGGACAGTGTAGAGGGAGCTTTACTCTGTATCTAACCCTGTGCTGTACATGCCCTGGGAGAGTTTGATGGGGCAGTGCACAGGGAGTTTTATTCTGTATCTAACCCAGTTGTACCTGCCCTGGGAGTGTTTGTTGGGACAGTGTAGAGGGAGCTTTACTCTGTATCTAACCCCCTGTACCTGCCCTGGGAGTGTTTGATGGGACAGTGCAGAGGGAGCTTTACTCTTTATCTCACCCATTGTACAGTGTAGAGGGAGCTTTACTCTGTATCTAACCGCCTGTACCTGCCCTGGGAGTGTTTGATGGGACAGTGTAGAGGGAGCTTTACTCTGTATCTAACCGCCTGTACCTGCCCTGGGAGTGTTTGATGGGACAGTGTAGAGGGAGCTTTACTCTGTATCTAACCCCCTGTACCTGCCGTGGGAGTGTTTGATGGGACAGTGTAGAGGGAGCTTTACTCTGTATCGAACCCCGTGCTGTAACTGCCCTGGGAGTGATTGTTGGGACAGTGTTGAGGGAGCTTTACTCTGTATCTAACCCCGTGCTGTGTCTGCCCTGGGAGTGTTTGATGGGACAGTGTAGAGGGAACTTTACTCTGTATCTAACCCCGTGCTGTACCTGCCCTGGGAGTGTTTGATGGGATAGTGTGGAGGGAGCTTTACTCTGTATCGAACCCATTGTACAGTGTAGAGGGAGCTTTACTCTGTATCTAACCCCCTGTACCTGCCCTGGGAGTGTTTGATGGGACAGTGTAGAGGGAGCTTTACTCTGTATCTAACCCCCTGTACCTGCCGTGGGAGTGTTTGATGGGACAGTGTAGAGGGAGCTTTACTCTGTATCTAACCCCGTGCTGTGTCTGCCCTGGGAGTGTTTGATGGGACAGTGTAGAGGGAACTTTACTCTGTATCTAACCCCGTGCTGTACCTGCCCTGGGAGTGTTTGATGGGATAGTGTGGAGGGAGCTTTACTCTGTATCTAACCCATTGTACAGTGTAGAGGGAGCTTTACTCTGTATCTAACCCCCTGTACCTGCCCTGGGAGTGTTTGATGGGACAGTGTAGAGGGAGCTTTACTCTGTATCTAACCCCCTGTACCTGCCCTGGGAGTGTTTGATGGGACAGTGTAGAGGGAGCTTTACTCTGTATCTAACCCGTGCAGTAACTGCTCTGGGAGTGTTTGATGGGACAGTGTAGAGGGAGCTTTACTCTGTATCTAATCCGTGCTGTATCTGCCCTGGGAGAGTTTGATTGGACAGTGTAGAGGGAGCTTTGCTCTGTATCGAACCCCGTGCTGCACCTGCCCTGGGAGTGTTTGATGGGATAGTGCAGAGGGAGCTTTACTCTGTAACTAATCCCGTGCTGTACCTGCCCTGGGAGTGTTTGATGGGACAGTGTAGAGGGAGCTTTACTCTGTATCTAACCCCCTGTACCTGCCCTGGGAGTGTTTGATTGGACAGTGTAGAGGGAGCTTTACTCTGTATCTAACCCCGTGCTTACCTGCCCTGGGAGTGTTTGATGGGACAGTGTAGAGGGAGCTTTACTCTGCATCTAACCCGTGCTGTACCTGCCTGGGATTGTTTGATGGGACAGTGTAGATTGAGCTTCACTCTGTATCTAAACCCATGCTGTAACTGCCCTGGGAGTGTTTGATGGGACAGTGTAAAGGGAGCTTTACTCTGTATCTAACCACCTGTACCTGCCCTGGGAGTGTTTGATGGGACAGTGCAGAGGGAGCTTTACTCTGTATCTAACCCCCTGTACCTGCCCTGGGAATGTTTGATGGGACAGTGTAGAGGGAGCTTTACTCTGTATCGAACCCCGTGCTGCACCTGCCCTGGGAGAGTTTGATTGGACAGTGTAGAGGGAGCTTTGCTCTGTATCGAACCCCGTGCTGCACCTGCCCTGGGAGTGTTTAATGGGATAGTGCAGAGGGAGCTTTACTCTGGAACTAATCCCGTGCTGTACCTGCCCTGGGAGTGTTTGATGGGACAGTGTAGAGGGAGCTTTACTCTGTATCTAACCCCCTGTACCTGCCCTGGGAGTGTGTGATTGGACAGTGTAGAGGGAGCTTTACTCTGTATCTAACCCCGTGCTTACCTGCCGTGGGAGTGTTTGATGGGATAGTGTAGAGGGACCTTTACTCTGTATCTAACCCCCTGTACCTGCCCTGGGAGTGTTTGATGGGACAGTGTAGAGGGAGCTTTACTCTGTATCTAACCCGTGCTGTACCTGCCCTGGGATTGTTTGATGGGACAGTGTAGATTGAGCTTCACTCTGTATCTAAACCCATGCTGTAACTGCCCTGGGAGTGTTTGATGGGACAGTGTAGAGGGAGCTTTACTCTGTATCTAACCCCGTGCTGTGTCTGCCCTGGGAGTGTTTGATGGGACAGTGTAGAGGGTGCTTTACTCTGTATCTAACCCCGTGCTGTACGTGGCCTGGGAGTGTTTGATGGGGCAGTGTAGAGGGAGTTTTATTCTGCATCTAACCCATGCTGTACCTGCCCTGGGAGTGTTTGATGGCGCAGTGTAGAGGGAACTTTACTCTGTATCTAACCCCGTGCTGTACTTGACCTGGGAGTGTTTCATGGGACAGTGTAGAGGGAGCTTTACTCTGTATCTAACCCTGTGCTGTACATGCCCTGGGAGAGTTTGATGGGGCAGTGCACAGGGAGTTTTATTCTGTATCTAACCCAGTTGTACCTGCCCTGGGAGTGTTTGTTGGGACAGTGTAGAGGGAGCTTTACTCTGTATCTAACCCCCTGTACCTGCCCTGGGAGTGTTTGATGGGACAATGTAGAGGGAGCTTTACTCTGTATCTCACCCCGTGCTGTAACTGCCCTGGGAGTGTTTGATGGGACAGCGTAGAGGGAGCTTTACTCAGTATCGAACCTCGTGCTGTACCTGCCCTGGGAGTGTTTGATGGGATAGTGTAGAGGGAGCTTTACTCTGTATCTAACCAGTGCTGTACCTGCCCTGGGAGTGTTTGATGGGACAATGTAGATGGAGCTTTACTCTGTATCTAACCCCGTGCTGTACCTGCCCTGGGAGTGTTTGTTGGGCCAGTGTAGAGGGAGCTTTACTCTGTATCGAACCCCGTGCTGTATCTGCCCTGCGAGTGTTTGATGGGACAGCGTCGAGGGAGCTTTACTCAGTATCGAACCTCGTGCTGTACCTGCCCTGGGAGTGTTTGATGGCGCAGTGTAGAGGGAGCTTTACTCTGTATCTAACCCTGTGCTGTACATGCCCTGGGAGTGTTTGATGGGACAGCGTAGAGGGAGCTTTACTCTGTATCTAACCCCCTGTACCTGCCCTGGGAGTGTTTGATGGGTCAGTGTAGAGGGAGCTTTACTATGTATCTAACCCCGTGCTGTAACTGCCCTGGGAGTGTTTGATGGGACAATGTAGAGGGAGCTTTACTCTGTATCTAATCCCGTGCTGTAACTGCCCTGGGAGTGTTTGATGGGACAGCGTAGAGGGAGCTTTACTCTGTCTCGAACCTCGTGCTGTACCTGCCCTGGGAGTGTTTGATGGGATAGTGTAGAGGGAGCTTTACTCTGTATCTAACCCGTGCTGTACCTGCCCTGGGAGTGTTTGATGGGACAATGCAGATGGAGCTTTACTCTGTCTCTAACCCCGTGCTGTACTTGCCCTGGGAGTGTTTGATGGGACAGTGTAGAGGGAGCTTTGCTCTGTATCGAACCCCGTGCTGCACCTGCCCTGGGAGTGTTTGATGGGATAGTGCAGAGGGAGCTTTACTCTGTATCTAATCCCATGCTGTACCTGCCCTGGGAGTGTTTGATGGGACAGTGGAGAGGGAGCTTTACTCTGTATCTAACCCCCTGTACCTGCCCTGGGAGTGTTTGGTGGGACAGTGCAGAGGGAGCTTTACTCTGTATCTAACCCCGTGCTTACCTGCCCTGGGAGTGTTTGATGGGATAGTGTAGAGGGACCTTTACACTGTATCTAACCCCCTGTACCTGCCCTGGGAGTGTTGATGGGACAGTCCAGAGGGAGCTTTACTCTTTATCTCACCCATTGTACAGTGTAGAGGGAGCTTTACTCTGTATCTAACCGCCTGTACCTGCCCTGGGAATGTTTGATGGGACAGTGTAGAGGGAGCTTTACTCTGTATCTAACCGCCTGTACCTGCCTTGGGAGTGTTTGATGGGACAGTGTAGAGGGAGCTTTACTCTGTATCTAACCCCCTGTACCTGCCGTGGGAGTGTTTGATGGGACAGTGTAGAGGGAGCTTTACTCTGTATCGAACCCCGTGCTGTAACTGCCCTGGGAGTGATTGTTGGGACAGTGTAGAGGGAGCTTTACTCTGTATCTAACCCCGTGCTGTGTCTGCCCTGGAAGTGTTTGATGGGACAGTGTAGAGGGAACTTTACTCTGTATCTAACCCCGTGCTGTACCTGCCCTGGGAGTGTTTGATGGGATAGTGTGGAGGGAGCTTTACTCTGTATCTAACCCATTGTACAGTGTAGAGGGAGCTTTACTCTGTATCTAACCCCCTGTACCTGCCCTGGGAGTATTTGATGGGACAGTGTAGAGGGAGCTTTACTCTGTATCTAACCCCCTGTACCTGCCGTGGGAGTGTTTGATGGGACAGTGTAGAGGGAGCTTTACTCTGTATCTAACCCCGTGCTGTGTCTGCCCTGGGAGTGTTTGATGGGACAGTGTAGAGGGAACTTTACTCTGTATCTAACCCCGTGCTGTACCTGCCCTGGGAGTGTTTGATGGGATAGTGTGGAGGGAGCTTTACTCTGTATCTAACCCATTGTACAGTGTAGAGGGAGCTTTACTCTGTATCTAACCCCCTGTACCTGCCCTGGGAATGTTTGATGGGACAGTGTAGAGGGAGCTTTACTCTGTATCTAACCCCCTGTAACTGCCCTGGGAGTGTTTGATGGGACAGTGTAGAGGGAGCTTTACTCTGTATCTAACCCGTGCTGTAACTGCCCTGGGAGTGTTTGATGGGACAGTGTAGAGGGAGCTTTACTCTGTATCTAATCCGTGCTGTATCTGCCCTGGGAGAGTTTGATTGGACAGTGTAGAGGGAGCTTTGCTCTGTATCGAACCCCGTGCTGCACCTGCCCTGGGAGTGTTTGATGGGATAGTGCAGAGGGAGCTTTACTCTGTAACTAATCCCGTGCTGTACCTGCCCTGGGAGTGTTTGATGGGACAGTGTAGAGGGAGCTTTACTCTGTATCTAACCCCCTGTACCTGCCCTGGGAGTGTTTGATTGGACAGTGTAGAGGGAGCTTTACTCTGTATCTAACCCCGTGCTTACCTGCCGTGGGAGTGTTTGATGGGATAGTGTAGAGGGACCTTTACTCTGTATCTAACCCCCTGTACCTGCCCTGGGAGTGTTTGATGGGACAGTGTAGAGGGAGCTTTACTCTGCATCTAACCCGTGCTGTACCTGCCCTGGGATTGTTTGATGGGACAGTGTAGATTGAGCTTCACTCTGTATCTAAACCCATGCTGTAACTGCCCTGGGAGTGTTTGATGGGACAGTGTAAAGGGAGCTTTACTCTGTATCTAACCACCTGTACCTGCCCTGGGAGTGTTTGATGGGACAGTGCAGAGGGAGCTTTACTATGTATCTAACCCCGTGCTGTAACTGCCCTGGGAGTGTTTGATGGGACAATGTTGAGGGAGCTTTACTCTGTATCTAACCCGTGCTGTACCTGCCCTGGGAGTGTTTGATGGGACAATGTAGATGGAGCTTTACTCTGTATCTAACCCCATGCTGTACCTGCCCTGGGAGTGTTTGATGGGACAGTGTAGAGGGAGCTTTGCTCTGTATCGAACCCCGTGCTGCACCTGCCCTGGGAGTGTTTGATGGGATAGTGCAGAGGGAGCTTTACTCTGTAACTAATCCCGTGCTGTACCTGCCCTGGGAGTGTTTGATGGGACAGTGTAGAGGGAGCTTTACTCTGTATCTAACCCGTGCTGTACCTTCCCTGGGATTGTTTGATGGGACAGTGTAGATTGAGCTTCACTCTGTATCTAACCCCATGCTGTAACTGCCCTGGGAGTGTTTGATGGGACAGTGTAGAGGGAGCTTTACTCTGTATCGAACCCCGTGCTGTACGTGGCCTGGGAGTGTTTGATGGGGCAGTGTAGAGGGAGTTTTATTCTGCATCTAACCCATGCTGTACCTGCCCTGGGAGTGTTTGATGGCGCAGTGTAGAGGGAACTTTACTCTGTATCTAACCCTGTGCTGTACTTGACCTGGGAGTGTTTCATGGGACAGTGTAGAGGGAGCTTTACTCTGTATCTAACCCTGTGCTGTACATGCCCTGGGAGAGTTTGATGGGGCAGTGCACAGGGAGTTTTATTCTGTATCTAACCCAGTTGTACCTGTCCTGGGAGTGCTTGTTGGGACAGTTTGGAGGGTGCTTTACTCTGTATCTAACCCCCTGTACCTGCCCTGGGAGTGTTTGATGGGACAGTGTAGAGGGAGCTTTACTATGTATCTAACCCCGTGCTGTAACTGCCCTTGGAGTGTTTGATGGGACAATGTGGAGGGAGCTTTACTCTGTATCTAACCCCGTGCTGTACCTGCCCTGGGAGTGTTTGTTGGGACAGTGTAGAGGGAGCTTTACTCTGTATCGAACCCCGTGCTGTATCTGCCCTGCGAGTGTTTGATGGGATAGTGTAGAGGGAGCTTTACTCTGCATCTAGCCCGTGCTGTACCTGCCCTGGGAGTGTTTGATGGCGCAGTGTAGAGGGAGCTTTACTCTGTATCTAACCCTGTGCTGTACATGCCCTGGGAGTGTTTGATGGGACAGCGTAGAGGGAGCTTTACTCTGTATCTAACCCCCTGTACCTGCCCTGGGAGTGTTTGATGGGTCAGTGTAGAGGGAGCTTTACTATGTATCTAACCCCGTGCTGTAACTGCCCTGCGAGTGTTTGATGGGACAATGTAGATAGAGCTTTACTCTGTATCTAATCCCGTGCTGTAACTGCCCTGGGAGTGTTTGATGGGACAGCGTAGAGGGAGCTTTACTCTGTCTCGAACCTCGTGCTGTACCTGCCCTGGGAGTGTTTGATGGGATAGTGTAGAGGGAGCTTTACTCTGGATCTAACCCGTGCTGTACCTGCCCTGGGAGTGTTTGATGGGACAATGTAGATGGAGCTTTACTCTGTCTCTAACCCCGTGCTGTACTTGCCGTCGGAGTGTTTGATGGGACAGTGTAGAGGGAGCTTTGCTCTGTATCGAACCCCGTGCTGTACCTGCCCTGGGAGTGTTTGATGGGATAGTGCAGAGGGAGCTTTACTCTGTATCTAATCCCATGCTGTACCTGCCCTGGGAGTGTTTGATGGGACAGTGGAGAGGGAGCTTTACTCTGTATCTAACCCCCTGTACCTGCCCTGGGAGTGTTTGGTGGGACAGTGCAGAGGGAGCTTTACTCTGTATCTAACCCCGTGCTCACCTGCCCTGGGAGTGTTTGATGGGATAGTGTAGAGGGACCTTTACACTGTATCTAACCCCCTGTACCTGCCCTGGGAGTGTTGATGGGACAGTGCAGAGGGAGCTTTACTCTTTATCTCACCCATTGTACAGTGTAGAGGGAGCTTTACTCTGTATCTAACCGCCTGTACCTGCCCTGGGAGTGTTTATTGGGACAGTGTAGAGGGAGCTTTAC
This sequence comes from Pristiophorus japonicus, assembly GCF_044704955.1. Taxonomy (NCBI): domain Eukaryota; kingdom Metazoa; phylum Chordata; class Chondrichthyes; family Pristiophoridae; genus Pristiophorus; species Pristiophorus japonicus. The sequence goes on along the minus strand of NC_092010.1, from coordinate 28,427,550 downwards.
TCTGTATCTAACCGCCTGTACCTGCCCTGGGAGTGTTTGATGGGACAGTGTAGAGGGAGCTTTACTCTGTATCTAACCCCCTGTACCTGCCGTGGGAGTGTGTGATGGGACAGTGTAGAGGGAGCTTTACTCTGTATCGAACCCCGTGCTGTAACTTATCTGGGAGTGATTGTTGGGACAGTGTAGAGGGAGCTTTACTCTGTATCTAACCCCGTGCTGTGTCTGCCCTGGGAGTGTTTGATGGGACAGTGTAGAGGGAACTTTACTCTGTATCTAACCCCGTGCTGTACCTGCCCTGGGAGTGTTTGATGGGATAGTGTGGAGGGAGCTTCACTCTGTATCTAACCCATTGTACAGTGTAGAGGGAGCTTTACTCTGTATCTAACCCCCTGTACCTGCCCTGGGAGTGTTTGATGGGACAGTGTAGAGGGAGCTTTACTCTGTATCTAACCCCCTGTACCTGCCCTGGGAATGTTGATGGGACAGTGCAGAGGGAGCTTTACTCTTTATCTCACCCATTGTACAGTGTAGAGGGAGCTTTACTCTGTATCTAACCGCCTGTACCTGCCCTGGGAGTGTTTATTGGGACAGTGTAGAGGGAGCTTTACTCTGTATCTAACCGCCTGTACCTGCCCTGGGAGTGTTTGATGGGACAGTGTAGAGGGAGCTTTACTTTGTATCTAATCCGTGCTGTATCTGCCCTGGGAGAGTTTGATTGGACAGTGTAGAGGGAGCATTGCTCTGTATCGAACCCCGTGCTGCACCTGCCCTGGGAGTGTTTGATGGGATAGTGCAGAGGGAGCTTTACTCTGTAACTAATCCCGTGCTGTACCTGCCCTGGGAGTGTTTGATGGGACAGTGTAGAGGGAGCTTTACTCTGTATCTAACCCCGTGCTTACCTGCCGTGGGAGTGTTTGATGGGATAGTGTAGAGGGACCTTTACTCTGTATCTAACCCCCTGTACCTGCCCTGGGAGTGTTTGATGGGACAGTGTAGATTGAGCTTCACTCTGTATCTAAACCCATGCTGTAACTGCCCTGGGAGTGTTTGATGGCGCAGTGTAGAGGGAACTTTACTCTGTATCTAACCCCGTGCTGTACTTGACCTGGGAGTGTTTCATGGGACAGTGTAGAGGGAGCTTTACTCTGTATCTAACCCTGTGCTGTACATGCCCTGGGAGAGTTTGATGGGGCAGTGCACAGGGAGTTTTATTCTGTATCTCACCCAGTTGTACCTGCCCTGGGAGTGTTTGTTGGGACAGTGTAGAGGGAGCTTTACTCTGTATCTAACCCCCTGTACCTGCCCTGGGAGTGTTTGATGGGACAGTGTAGAGGGAGCTTTACTATGTACCTAACCCCGTGCTGTAACTGCCTTTGGAGTGTTTGATGGGACAATGTAGAGGGAGCTTTACTCTGTATCTCACCCCGTGCTGTAACTGCCCTGGGAGTGTTTGATGGGACAGCGTAGAGGGAGCTTTACTCAGTATCGAACCTCGTGCTGTACCTGCCCTGGGAGTGTTTGATGGGATAGTGTAGAGGGAGCTTTACTCTGTATCTAACCAGTGCTGTACCTGCCCTGGGAGTGTTTGATGGGACAATGTAGATGGAGCTTTACTCTGTATCTAACCCCGTGCTGTACCTGCCCTGGGAGTGTTTGTTGGGACAGTGTAGAGGGAGCTTTACTCTGTATCGAACCCCGTGCTGTATCTGCCCTGCGAGTGTTTGATGGGACAGCGTAGAGGGAGCTTTACTCAGTATCGAACCTCGTGCTGTACCTGCCCTGGGAGTGTTTGATGGGATAGTGTAGTGGGAGCTTTACTCTGTATCTAACCAGTGCTGTACCTGCCCTGGGAGTGTTTGATGGGACAATGTAGATGGAGCTTTACTCTGTATCTAACCCCGTGCTGTACCTGCCCTGGGAGTGTTTGTTGGGACAGTGTCGAGGGAGCTTTACTCTGTATCGAACCCCGTGCTGTATCTGCCCTGGGAGTGTTTGATGGGACAATGTAGAGGGAGCTTTACTCTGTATCTAATCCCGTGGTGTAACTGCCCTGGGAGTGTTTGATGGGACAGCGTAGAGGGAGCTTTACTCTGTCTCGAACCTCGTGCTGTACCTGCCCTGGGAGTGTTTGATGGGATAGTGTAGAGGGAGCTTTACTCTGTATCTAACCCGTGCTGTACCTGCCCTGGGAGTGTTTGATGGGACAATGCAGATGGAGCTTTACTCTGTCTCTAACCCCGTGCTGTACTTGACCTGGGAGTGTTTGATGGGACAGTGTAGAGGGAGCTTTACTCTGTATCGAACCCCCTGTACCTGCCCTGGGAGTGTGTGATGGGACAGTGTAGAGAGAGCTTTACTCTGTATCTAACCCCGTGCTGTACCTGCCCTGGGAGTGTTTGATGGGACAGTGTCGAGGGAGCTTTGCTCTGTATCGAACCCCGTGCTGTACCTGCCCTGGGAGTGTTTGATGGGATAGTGCAGAGGGAGCTTTACTCTGTATCTAATCCCATGCTGTACCTGCCCTGGGAGTGTTTGATGGGACAGTGGAGAGGGAGCTTTACTCTGTATCTAACCCCCTGTACCTGCCCTGGGAGTGTTTGGTGGGACAGTGCAGAGGGAGCTTTACTCTGTATCTAACCCCGTGCTTACCTGCCCTGGGAGTGTTTGATGGGATAGTGTAGAGGGACCTTTACACTGTATCTAACCCCCTGTAACTGCCCTGGGAGTGTTGATGGGACAGTGCAGAGGGAGCTTTACTCTTTATCTCACCCATTGTACAGTGTAGAGGGAGCTTTACTCTGTATCTAACCGCCTGTACCTGCCCTGGGAGTGTTTGATGGGACAGTGTAGAGGGAGCTTTACTCTGTATCTAACCGCCTGTACCTGCCCTGGGAGTGTTTCATGGGACAGTGTAGAGGGAGCTTTACTCTGTATCTAACCCCCTGTACCTGCCGTGGGAGTGTTTGATGGGACAGTGTAGAGGGAGCTTTACTCTGTATCGAACCCCGTGCTGTAACTGCCTGGGAGTGATTGTTGGGACAGTGTAGAGGGAGCTTTACTCTGTATCTAACCCCGTGCTGCACTTGCCCTGGGAGTGTTTGATGGGACAGTGTAGAGGGAGCTTTACTCTGTATCGAACCCCCTGTACCTGCCCTGGGAGTGTGTGATGGGACAGTGTAGAGAGAGCTTTACTCTGTATCTAACCCCGTGCTGTACCTGCCCTGGGAGTGTTTGATGGGAGTGTCGAGGGAGCTTTGCTCTGTATCGAACCCCGTGCTGCACCTGCCCTGGGAGTGTTTGATGGGATAGTGCAGAGGGAGCTTTACTCTGTATCTAATCCCATGCTGTACCTGCCCTGGGAGTGTTTGATGGGACAGTGGAGAGGGAGCTTTACTCTGTATCTAACCCCCTGTACCTGCCCTGGGAGTGTTTGGTGGGACAGTGCAGAGGGAGCTTTACTCTTTATCTCACCCATTGTACAGTGTAGAGGGAGCTTTACTCTGTATCTAACCGCCTGTACCTGCCCTGGGAGTGTTTGATGGGACAGTGTAGAGGGAGCTTTACTCTGTATCTAACCGCCTGTACCTGCCCTGGGAGTGTTTCATGGGACAGTGTAGAGGGAGCTTTACTCTGTATCTAACCCCCTGTACCTGCCGTGGGAGTGTTTGATGGGACAGTGTAGAGGGAGCTTTACTCTGTATCGAACCACGTGCTGTAACTGCCCTGGGAGTGATTGTTGGGACAGTGTAGAGGGAGCTTTACTCTGTATCTAACCCCGTGCTGTGTCTGCCCTGGGAATGTTTGATGGGACAGTGTAGAGGGAACTTTACTCTGTATCTAACCCCGTGCTGTACCTGCCCTGGGAGTGTTTGATGGGATAGTGTGGAGGGAGCTTTACTCTGTATCTAACCCATTGTACAGTGTAGAGGGAGCTTTACTCTGTATCTAACCCCCTGTACCTGCCCTGGGAGTGTTTGATGGGACAATGTAGATGGAGCTTTACTCTGTATCTAACCCCGTGCTGTACCTGCCCTGGGAGTGTTTGTTGGGACAGTGTAGAGGGAGCTTTACTCTGTATCGAACCCCGTGCTGTATCTGCCCTGCGAGTGTTTGATGGGACAGCGTAGAGGGAGCTTTACTCAGTATCGAACCTCGTGCTGTACCTGCCCTGGGAGTGTTTGATGGGATAGTGTAGTGGGAGCTTTACTCTGTATCTAACCAGTGCTGTACCTGCCCTGGGAGTGTTTGATGGGACAATGTAGATGGAGCTTTACTCTGTATCTAACCCCGTGCTGTACCTGCCCTGGGAGTGTTTGTTGGGACAGTGTCGAGGGAGCTTTACTCTGTATCGAACCCCGTGCTGTATCTGCCCTGGGAGTGTTTGATGGGACAATGTAGAGGGAGCTTTACTCTGTATCTAATCCCGTGGTGTAACTGCCCTGGGAGTGTTTGATGGGACAGCGTAGAGGGAGCTTTACTCTGTCTCGAACCTCGTGCTGTACCTGCCCTGGGAGTGTTTGATGGGATAGTGTAGTGGGAGCTTTACTCTGTATCTAACCAGTGCTGTACCTGCCCTGGGAGTGTTTGATGGGACAATGTAGATGGAGCTTTACTCTGTATCTAACCCCGTGCTGTACCTGCCCTGGGAGTGTTTGTTGGGACAGTGTCGAGGGAGCTTTACTCTGTATCGAACCCCGTGCTGTATCTGCCCTGGGAGTGTTTGATGGGACAATGTAGAGGGAGCTTTACTCTGTATCTAATTCCGTGCTGTAACTGCCCTGGGAGTGTTTGATGGGACAGCGTAGAGGGAGCTTTACTCTGTCTCGAACCTCGTGCTGTACCTGCCCTGGGAGTGTTTGATGGGATAGTGTAGAGGGAGCTTTACTCTGTATCTAACCCCGTGCTTACCTGCCCTGGGAGTGTTTGATGGGATAGTGTAGAGGGACCTTTACACTGTATCTAACCCCCTGTACCTGCCCTGGGAGTGTTGATGGGACAGTGCAGAGGGAGCTTTACTCTTTATCTCACCCATTGTACAGTGTAGAGGGAGCTTTACTCTGTATCTAACCGCCTGTACCTGCCCTGGGAGTGTTTGATGGGACAGTGTAGAGGGAGCTTTACTCTGTATCTAACCGCCTGTACCTGCCCTGGGAGTGTTTCATGGGACAGTGTAGAGGGAGCTTTACTCTGTATCTAACCCCCTGTACCTGCCGTGGGAGTGTTTGATGGGACAGTGTAGAGGGAGCTTTACTCTGTATCGAACCCCGTGCTGTAACTGCCTGGGAGTGATTGTTGGGACAGTGTAGAGGGAGCTTTACTCTGTATCTAACCCCGTGCTGTACTTGCCCTGGGAGTGTTTGATGGGACAGTGTAGAGGGAGCTTTACTCTGTATCGAACCCTCTGTACCTGCCCTGGGAGTGTGTGATGGGACAGTGTAGAGAGAGCTTTACTCTGTATCTAACCCCGTGCTGTACCTGCCCTGGGAGTGTTTGATGGGAGTGTCGAGGGAGCTTTGCTCTGTATCGAACCCCGTGCTGCACCTGCCCTGGGAGTGTTTGATGGGATAGTGCAGAGGGAGCTTTACTCTGTATCTAATCCCATGCTGTACCTGCCCTGGGAGTGTTTGATGGGACAGTGGAGAGGGAGCTTTACTCTGTATCTAACCCCCTGTACCTGCCCTGGGAGTGTTTGGTGGGACAGTGCAGAGGGAGCTTTACTCTTTATCTCACCCATTGTACAGTGTAGAGGGAGCTTTACTCTGTATCTAACCGCCTGTACCTGCCCTGGGAGTGTTTATTGGGACAGTGTAGAGGGAGCTTTACTCTGTATCTAACCGCCTGTACCTGCCCTGGGAGTGTTTCATGGGACAGTGTAGAGGGAGCTTTACTCTGTATCTAACCCCCTGTACCTGCCGTGGGAGTGTTTGATGGGACAGTGTAGAGGGAGCTTTACTCTGTATCGAACCCCGTGCTGTAACTGCCCTGGGAGTGATTGTTGGGACAGTGTAGAGGGAGCTTTACTCTGTATCTAACCCCGTGCTGTGTCTGCCCTGGGAATGTTTGATGGGACAGTGTAGAGGGAACTTTACTCTGTATCTAACCCCGTGCTGTACCTGCCCTGGGAGTGTTTGATGGGATAGTGTGGAGGGAGCTTTACTCTGTATCTAACCCATTGTACAGTGTAGAGGGAGCTTTACTCTGTATCTAACCCCCTGTACCTGCCCTGGGAGTGTTTGATGGGACAGTGTAGAGGGAGCTTTACTCTGTATCTAACCCCCTGTACCTGCCCTGGGAGTGTTTGATGGGACAGTGTAGAGGGAGCTTTACTCTGTATCTAACCCCCTGTACCTGCCGTGGGAGTGTTTGATGGGACAGTGTAGAGGGAGCTTTACTCTGTATCTAACCCCGTGCTGTGTCTGCCCTGGGAGTGTTTGATGGGACAGTGTAGAGGGAACTTTACTCTGTATCTAACCCCGTGCTGTCCCTGCCCTGGGAGTGTTTGATGGGATAGTGTGGAGGGAGCTTTACTCTGTATCTAACCCATTGTACAGTGTAGAGGGAGCTTTACTCTGTATCTAACCCCCTGTACCTGCCCTGGGAGTGTTTGATGGGACAGTGTAGAGGGAGCTTTACTCTGTATCTAACCCCCTGTACCTGCCCTGGGAGTGTTTGATTGGACAGTGTAGAGGGAGCTTTGCTCTGTATCGAACCCCGTGCTGCACCTGCCCTGGGAGTGTTTGATGGGATAGTGCAGAGGGAGCTTTACTCCGTAACTAATCCCGTGCTGTACCTGCCCTGGGAGTGTTTGATGGCGCAGTGTAGAGGGAGCTTTACTATGTATCTAACCCCGTGCTGTAACTGCCCTGGGAGTGTTTGATGGGACAATGTAGAGGGAGCTTTACTCTGTATCTAATCCCGTGCTGTAACTGCCCTGGGAGTGTTTGATGGGACAGCGTAGAGGGAGCTTTACTCTGTCTCGAACCTCGTGCTGTACCTGCCCTGGGAGTGTTTGATGGGATAGTGTAGAGGGAGCTTTACTCTGTATCTAACCCGTGCTGTACCTGCCCTGGGAGTGTTTGATGGGACAATGCAGATGGAGCTTTACTCTGTCTCTAACCCCGTGCTGTACTTGCCCTGGGAGTGTTTGATGGGACAGTGTAGAGGGAGCTTTACTCTGTATCGAACCCCCTGTACCTGCCCTGGGAGTGTTTGATGGGACAGTGTAGAGGGAGCTTTACTCTGTATCTAACCCCCTGTACCTGCCGTGGGAGTGTGTGATGGGACAGTGTAGAGGGAGCTTTACTCTGTCTCGAACCCCGTGCTGTAACTGCCCTGGGAGTGATTGTTGGAACAGTGTAGAGGGAGCTTTACTCTGTATCTAACCCCGTGCTGTGTCTGCCCTGGGAGTGTTTGATGGGACAGTGTAGAGGGAACTTTACTCTGTATCTAACCCCGTGCTGTACCTGCCCTGGGAGTGTTTGATGGGATAGTGTGGAGGGAGCTTTACTCTGTATCTAACCCATTGTACAGTGTAGAGGGAGCTTTACTCTGTATCTAACCCCCTGTACCTGCCCTGGGAGTGTTTGATGGGACAGTGTAGAGGGAGCTTTACTCTGTATCTAACCCCCTGTACCTGCCCTGGGAGTGTTTGATGGGACAATGTAGAGGGAGCTTTACTCTGTATCTAACCCCCTGTACCTGCCGTGGGAGTGTTTGATGGGACAGTGTAGAGGGAGTTTTACTCTGTATCTAACCCCGTGCTGTGTCTGCCCTGGGAGTGTTTGATGGGACAGTGTAGAGGGAACTTTACTCTGTATCTAACCCCATGCTGTACCTGCCCTGGGAGTGTTTGATGGGATAGTGTGGAGGGAGCTTTACTCTGTATCTAACCCATTGTACAGTGTAGAGGGAGCTTTACTCTGTATCTAACCCCCTGTACCTGCCCTGGGAATGTTTGATGGGACAGTGTAGAGGGAGCTTTGCTCTGTATCTAACCCCCTGTACCTGCCCTGGGAGTGTTTGATGGGACAGTGCAGAGGGAGCTTTACTCTGTATCTAACCCGTGCTGTAACTGCCCTGGGAGTGTTTGATGGGACAGTGTAGAGGGAGCTTTACTCTGTATCTAATCCGTGCTGTATCTGCCCTGGGAGAGTTTGATTGGACAGTGTAGAGGGAGCTTTGCTCTGTATCGAACCCCGTGCTGCACCTGCCCTGGGAGTGTTTGATGGGATAGTGCAGAGGGAGCTTTACTCTGTAACTAATCCCGTGCTGTACCTGCCCTGGGAGTGTTTGATGGGCCAGTGTAGAGGGAGCTTTACTCTGTATCTAACCCCCTGTACCTGCCCTGGGAGTGTTTGATTGGACAGTGTAGAGGGAGCTTTACTCTGTATCTAACCCCGTGCTTACCTGCCGTGGGTGTGTTTGATGGGATAGTGTAGAGCGACCTTTACTCTGTATCTAACCCCCTGTACCTGCCCTGGGAGTGTTTGATGGGACAGTGTAGAGGGAGCTTTACTCTGTATATAACCCGTGCTGTACCTGCCCTGGGATTGTTTGATGGGACAGTGTAGATTGAGCTTCACTCTGTATCTAAACCCATGCTGTAACTGCCCTGGGAGTGTTTGATGGGACAGTGTAGAGGGAGCTTTACTCTGTATCTAACCCCGTGCTGTGTCTGCCCTGGGAGTGTTTGATGGGACATTGTAGAGGGAGCTTTACTCTGTATCTAACCCCGTGCTGTACGTGGCCTGGGAGTGTTTGATGGGGCAGTGTAGAGGGAGTTTTATTCTGCATCTAACCCATGCTGTACCTGCCCTGGGAGTGTTTGATGGCGCAGTGTAGAGGGAACTTTACTCTGTATCTAACCCCGTGCTGTACTTGACCTGGGAGTGTTTCATGGGACAGTGTTGAGGGAGCTTTACTCTGTATCTAACCCTGTGCTGTACATGCCCTGGGAGAGTTTGATGGGGCAGTGCACAGGGAGTTTTATTCTGTATCTAACCCAGTTGAACCTGCCCTGGGAGTGTTTGTTGGGACAGTGTAGAGGGAGCTTTACTCTGTATCTAACCCCCTGTACCTGCCCTGGGAGTGTTTGATGGGACAGTGTAGAGGGAGCCTTACTATGTACCTAACCCCGTGCTGTAACTGCCCTTGGAGTGTTTGATGTGACAATGTAGAGGGAGCTTTACTCTGTATCTAACCCCGTGCTGTAACTGCCCTGGGAGTGTTTGATGGGACAGCGTAGAGGGAGCTTTACTCAGTATCGAACCTCGTGCTGTACCTGCCCTGGGAGTGTTTGATGGGACAGCGTAGAGGGAGCTTTACTCTGTCTCGAACCTCGTGCTGTACCTGCCCTGGGAGTGTTTGATGGGACAGTGTAGAGGGAGCTTTACTCTGTATCTAACCCCGTGCTTACCTGCCCTGGGAGTGTTTGATGGGATAGTGTAGAGGGACCTTTACACTGTATCTAACCCCCTGTACCTGCCCTGGGAGTGTTGATGGGACAGTGCAGAGGGAGCTTTACTCTTTATCTCACCTATTGTATCGTGTAGAGGTAGCTTTACTCTGTATCTAACCGCCTGTACCTGCCCTGGGAGTGTTTGATGGGACAGTGTAGAGGGAGCTTTACTCTGTATCTAACCGCCTGTACCTGCCCTGGGAGTGTTTGATGGGACAGTGTAGAGGGAGCTTTACTCTGTATCTAACCCCCTGTACCTGCCGTGGGAGTGTTTGATGGGACAGTGTAGAGGGAGCTTTACTCTGTATCTAACCCCGTGCTGTGTCTGCCCTGGGAGTGTTTGAATGGACAGTGTAGAGGGAACTTTACTCTGTATCTAACCCCGTGCTATACCTGCCCTGGGAGTGTTTGATGGGATAGTGTGGAGGGAGCTTTACTCTGTATCTAACCCATTGTACAGTGTAGAGGGAGCTTTACTCTGTATCAAACCCCTGTACCTGCCCTGGGAGTGTTTGATGGGACAGTGTAGAGGGAGCTTTACTCTGTATCTAATCCCCTGTACCTGCCCTGGGAGTGTTTGATGGGACAGTGTAGAGCGAGCTTTACTCTATATCTAACCCCGTGCTTACCTGCCGTGGGAGTGTTTGATGGGATAGTGTAGAGCGACCTTTACTCTGTATCTAACCCCCTGTACCTGCCCTGGGAGTGTTTGATGGGACAGTGTAGAGGGAGCTTTGCTCTGTATCGAACCCCGTGCTGCACCTGCCCTGGGAGTGTTTGATGGGATAGTGCAGAGGGAGCTTTACTCTGTAACTAATCCCGTGCTGTACCTGCCCTGGGAGTGTTTGATGGGACAGTGTAGAGGGAGCTTTACTCTGTATCTAACCCCCTGTACCTGCCCTGGGAGTGTTTGATTGGACAGTGTAGAGGGAGCTTTACTCTGTATCTAACCCCGTGCTTACCTGCCGTGGGAGTGTTTGATGGGATAGTGTAGAGCGACCTTTACTCTGTATCTAACCCCCTGTACCTGCCCTGGGAGTGTTTGATGGGACAGTGTAGAGGGAGCTTTACTCTGTATCTAACCCGTGCTGTACCTGCCCTGGGATTGTTTGATGGGACAGTGTAGATTGAGCTTCACTCTGTATCTAAACCCATGCTGTAACTGCCCTGGGAGTGTTTGATGGGACAGTGTAGAGGGAGCTTTACTCTGTATCTAACCCCGTGCTGTGTCTGCCCTGGGAGTGTTTGATGGGACATTGTAGAGGGAGCTTTACTCTGTATCTAACCCCGTGCTGTACGTGGCCTGGGAGTGTTTGATGGGGCAGTGTAGAGGGAGTTTTATTCTGCATCTAACCCATGCTGTACCTGCCCTGGGAGTGTTTGATGGCGCAGTGTAGAGGGAACTTTACTCTGTATCTAACCCCGTGCTGTACTTGACCTGGGAGTGTTTCATGGGACAGTGTTGAGGGAGCTTTACTCTGTATCTAACCCTGTGCTGTACATGTCCTGGGAGAGTTTGATGGGGCAGTGCACAGGGAGTTTTATTCTGTATCTAACCCAGTTGAACCTGCCCTGGGAGTGTTTGTTGGGACAGTGTAGAGGGAGCTTTACTCTGTATCTAACCCCCTGTACCTGCCCTGGGAGTGTTTGATGGGACAGTGTAGAGGGAGCTTTACTATGTACCTAACCCCGTGCTGTAACTGCCCTTGGAGTGTTTGATGTGACAATGTAGAGGGAGCTTTACTCTGTATCTAACCCCGTGCTGTAACTGCCCTGGGAGTGTTTGATGGGACAGCGTAGAGGGAGCTTTACTCAGTATCGAACCTCGTGCTGTACCTGCCCTGGGAGTGTTTGATGGGACAGCGTAGAGGGAGCTTTACTCTGTCTCGAACCTCGTGCTGTACCTGCCCTGGGAGTGTTTGATGGGACAGTGTAGAGGGAGCTTTACTCTGTATCTAACCCCGTGCTTACCTGCCCTGGGAGTGTTTGATGGGATAGTGTAGAGGGACCTTTACACTGTATCTAACCCCCTGTACCTGCCCTGGGAGTGTTGATGGGACAGTGCAGAGGGAGCTTTACTCTTTATCTCACCTATTGTATCGTGTAGAGGTAGCTTTACTCTGTATCTAACCGCCTGTACCTGCCCTGGGAGTGTTTGATGGGACAGTGTAGAGGGAGCTTTACTCTGTATCTAACCGCCTGTACCTGCCCTGGGAGTGTTTGATGGGACAGTGTAGAGGGAGCTTTACTCTGTATCTAACCCCCTGTACCTGCCGTGGGAGTGTTTGATGGGACAGTGTAGAGGGAGCTTTACTCTGTATCTAACCCCGTGCTGTGTCTGCCCTGGGAGTGTTTGAATGGACAGTGTAGAGGGAACTTTACTCTGTATCTAACCCCGTGCTATACCTGCCCTGGGAGTGTTTGATGGGATAGTGTGGAGGGAGCTTTACTCTGTATCTAACCCATTGTACAGTGTAGAGGGAGCTTTACTCTGTATCAAACCCCTGTACCTGCCCTGGGAGTGTTTGATGGGACAGTGTAGAGGGAGCTTTACTCTGTATCTAATCCCCTGTACCTGCCCTGGGAGTGTTTGATGGGACAGTGTAGAGCGAGCTTTACTCTATATCTAACCCCGTGCTGTACCTGCCCTGGGAGTGTTTGATGGGACAGTGTAGAGGGAGCTTTACTCTGTATCTAACGCCATGCTCTACCTGCCCTGGGAGTGTTTGATGGGACAGTGTAGAGGGAGCTTTACTCTGTATCTAACCCATGCTGTACCTGCCCTGGGAGTGTTTGTTGGGACAGTGTAGATGTATCTAAAATCTAAAATCATAGCAGGCCAGCGAAACTTGCTCGATGGAGTCTCTTTTACCTGCATGATCTGAACGGAGTGAGCACGAGCACGATGGTGAGCCCCCATGTCACGGTAGCACTGGGTGACAGGACCAGCAGTGGTCAGGTCCCTCTGCTCCCTACGCTGGGTTTCACTACGCTGCGCTTATACATTACAAAAAATCTTCTCCTCTCCCCTCTCGCTCTTTGGAGAAGGTGGAACAGCTAGAGTGACAAGCCAGCCTGTTATGATGGTGAACAGGAGTAATCTCCACTGTGAATTCAGTTTGCATCCCAGCTGCCAATACTTAATCCTGTATAACGCTGGCCAAAGTCAGGTCGGTACTTCAAAAATGGCTGGTTGTGCTCGGAGCAATAAGGCGCGGTCGCAGACCTTAAAAAATACTTTTTGGTGGAAATTAGCGCTGGGGGAAATTTTGGGTGGCAAATGTTGACGGGCGATTTGCAGCAATGCCAGCGGTAATCAGAGGCCGAAAATCCCGCTGGCGATAATCGGGAGGTGAAACGGGCGGCACAGGGCAGTAATTAACATTTCTGACCAAAACGGGAGGTAACTGGGCGTTAAATGGGCGACAACAGAGCAAATTCTAGCTCCAGTAACAAACTAACATCAGAACCAGGCAACAACCTAACATCAGAACCAGGTAACAAACTAACATCATAAGAACATATGAACATAAGAAATAGGAGCAGGAGTAGGCCATATGGCCCCTCGAGCCTATTCTGCCATTTAATACGATCATGGCTGATCCGATCATGGACTCAGCTCCACTTCCCTGCCCGCTCCCCATAACCCATTATTCTCTTATCGCTCAAAAATCTGTCTACCTCCACCTGAAATATATTCAATGACCCAGCCTCCACAGCTCTCTGGGGCAGAAAATTCCACAGATTTGCAACCCTCTGAGAGAAGAAATTCCCCCTCATCTCAGTTTTAAATGGACGGCCCCTTATTTAAAGATTATGCGCCCTAGTTCTAGTGTCCCCCATCAGTATAAACATCCTCTCTGCATCTACCTTGTCAAGCCCCCTCACAATCTTATATGTTTTGATAAAATCACCTATCATTCTTCTGAATTCCAATGAGTAGAGGCCCAACCTACTCAACCTTTCCTCATCAGTCAACCCCCTCATCCCTGGAATCAACCGAGTGAACCTTCTCTGAACTGCCTCCAAAGCAAGTATATCCTTTCTTAAATATGGAAACCAAAACTGCACGCAGTATTCCAGGTGCAGCCTCAGCAATACCCTGTATAACTGCAGCACAACTTCCCTGCTTTTATAGTCCATCCCCTTTGCAATAAAGTCCAAGATTCCACTGGCCTTCCTTGATCACTTGCTGTATCTGCAAACTAAACTTTTGTGTTTCATGCACAAGTACCCCCAGGTCCCGCTGCACCGCAGCACTTGGCAGTTTTTCTCCATTTAAATAATAACTTGCTCTTCGATTTTTTTTTCTGTCAAAGTGCATAACCTCACACTTTTCAACATTATACTCTATCTGCCACATTTTTGCCCACTCATTCAGCCTGTCAATATCCTTTTGCAGATTTTATGTGCCCTCCTCACACATTGCTTTTCCTCCCATCTTTGTATCATCAGCAAATTTGGCTACGTGACACTCGGTCCCTTCTTCCAAGTCATAATACAGATTGTAAATAGTTGGGGTCCCAGCACTGATCGCTGCGTCACGCCACGAGTGACTGACTGCCAAGCCGAGAATGAACCATTTATCTCGACTCTGTGTTTTCTGTTAGTTAGCCAATCAGAACCAGGTAACATATTTACATCAGAACCAGGTAACAAACTAACATCAGAACGAGGTAACAAACTAGCATCAGAACGAGGTAACAAACTAACATCAGAAACAGGTAACAAACTAACATCAGAATCTGGGAACAAACTAACATCAGGACCAGGTAACAAATTAACATCAGAACCAGGCAACAAACTAACATTCAAAACCTGGGAACAAACTAACATCAGAATCTGGGAACAAACTAACATCAGAACCAGGTAACAAATTAACATCAGAACCAGGCAACAAACTAACATCAAAACCAGGTAACAAACTAGCATCAGAACGAGGTAACAAACTAACATCAGAAACAGGTAACAAACTAACATCAGAATCTGGAAACAAACTAACATCAGCACCAGGGAACAAATTAACATCAGAACCAGGAAACAAACTAACAGC